>NC_082667.1:47623524-47929005 GCF_025265405.1 Mesoplodon densirostris | reverse complement strand
CTATGTTTGATTAAAAAAATGATCCCAATTATCAGACAAAAGAATCTGTATTTTACTGTGGATATTCTCTGGGTTATAAAATTAAGGCTGATTTTTCTTTTCATTCTGATTCCTTTCTGGATAATCCCAGCTTTCTGAAATGAATATGCTTTACCTTTACAACTAGGAAAAACATATATAAAAGGGAAAAAAAAACCAAAAATCTTTATTTCACAAGCTAAAATACCATGATAAAGCTGTGTGGCCCAAAATTATACATTTTATGCATGTGCTGTCATTTTTATTTAAAGCAGAGTTCTACTTATCACAGTAAAAAAAAAAATTAAAATTCCTGACTTCAAAAATAAGAAACCCAAATTACTGAATTAGACTCCTTTAAAAAGACAGAATGGTGTAATGAACTTAGATAATTCAAAACCCACTGATATTACTAAATGGATAATTTAGCGCAAATTGTTTCCTTACTTATCCTGAAACACTCCCACTGTACTTACTCCCTAGCATACCACCATCTATAAACACACAAAAATTTACAATGGTTTCTGCAACCAAAAACGATTTCTAACATCTGTCCTCTACCATATTTTTCTTAAATCATCTTCCCAGTTAGTAGAAATGGGCAACATAAGCCAAAGAACATGTTACTTTAAACCTGTTGCTACAAATCTACTTTACCAAAATTTTTGGTCAGGGGGCAAATCTGTGTGAACCTGCTGTGATCTGCATTACAATTTAAGGAAACAGTCATTTTTAGCTAAGACCTAAAGAACACTGCCTCAGTCAGGAAAATAGTTTATTTCAATTCTGTCACAGTAAACAAACTATTTAAACCTGTCTTTCAAAATTTATTCTGTGTAGTTATTTGGCTTTAAAAAAGAAGGTTCATGTTATACTGTACTTAAATTAAGATGTTAATTTGTAAACCCCAGACTATGGTACATTAGAAGCCAGAGGGGTTTGACCTCAGTGGGTAAAAAGGAAACAATTTGATGGCACATTTTAAAGGAAGTTGGGCCACCAATAAAATTCAAATCCGTACATATTAACAGCTACACGAATGTTCAAAACACCAAGTGACCAGATTTTTAAATTAGATTAACTGAAAATTGAGCAAAAGATGAATTTCAACAAATTTTGGGTCAACAAAACTACAAAAAATTGGGAATTCCCTGGCGGTCCAGTGGTTAGGACTCCACACTTTCACTGCAAAGGGCCCGGGTTCACTCCCTGGTTCAGGAAGTAAGATCCCACAAGCCACATGGCATGGCCAAACAAAAACTACAAAAAAAATTATGAAAGCCCTCTGTGACCTCGTTTCTTTTTAAAAAGTGGGAAAAAAGGCTAACTAAAAAATCCTGAATGTACAAATTGGGGAAAGGTAAAAAACTAAGAATAAAAACACTATGAGTATCCAAAGCAATGAACAGGGCAACTTTTTTTTTTTTTTTTTTTTTTTTTTTTTGCGGTATGCGGGCCTCTCACTGTTGTGGCCTCCCCCGTTGCGGAGCACAGGCTCCGGACGCGCAGGCTCAGCGGCCATGGCTCACGGGCCCAGCCGCTCCGCGGCATATGGGATCCTCCCAGACCGGGGCACGAACCCGTATCCCCTGCATCGGCAGGCGGACTCTCAACCACTTGCGCCACCAGGGAGGCCCAGGGCAACTTTCTTTTAACCTTTATCTTTAAAAAATATTTTTCCTCTAATATTACATGATTTGTTGCTAACGATAAAGTAATTTACTTTCTGAATAAAATTTAAATTATCTCCAGTTTAATTTTTCTGCACTTTAAAACTGCATGTAAATGACCACTTGCAGTCTAGGTCAGAGCTCTGAGCTCAGTCTGGTATTATAAGACAATAGGGAGTGACCGGCAGAGAGAGTATTGAGGTATTCAAGTTCAAATATGTAAAAAATACTGTGCTGGCCAAACAAACACTTTACAAGTTTCTAATGGAGGACCTCCCCTTTGTGATCCCTGGCTTAAATGGTAACTACCTGGTTTCTCAACAAAAAACAGTACAGGAAAATATAAAAATATAACCATTTGGGGAGGTCTCAAAATTTTGTATTGATAGCCTGGGGAAAAAAACTAAACACTTGAAAATATTTTACTACCTATTCAACCTTAAATAGTCATAAGATTGTTTAGCTTAAAAGCATACCTCCAAAATACTGAACTAGGTAATCACATACTTTAAAAGGTAATGACTCATTATCAGTGAATTATCCACTCTATTCTATCAAAGCAGTAGTTACAGTCACCAAATAGTGTTGATGCCTACCTGATTTTGGTTACAATACAACCAGCTGTACTGTTCATACTGTAGGAGCATCCATCTATCACATAAGCATAAGCCACTGGGAATGCTCTTTGCTGCCTGGCATCAGAGACACTGAATACACTTACAAGAAACTGAGTGGATTTAATAAATTTTTTATATCACCATACAATAACCAAACTATAATTATTATGATGAATCGTTCTGGAAAGAAAATAAGAGCCTATCTCCTACCCCCTCCCACTTCTATCATCTGCACACTTCCCAAATGAGTCAGTAAGATAAAATGACTCAGTCTAGACCAGGTGAAATAATTGTATTAACATAATCCAACAAAAATGAAATAAAACAACCAGAGTTTTGAGTGTTTTTTCACACTTGTAATGAACTGGGAAAATGTTTCAATTAAGTAAAACAACCATATTCCATGAAAAAAGCCACTCCCATCATCCAGAATACTAAAGCCCTTACATACTAGAGAAATTTTAATATAAAACAGTAGAAACTAGTATACCATTCATTAGAAACCTCAAAATATTTTTAATAAGTCCTCAGAGAAAGCTCAAGAAGCCAAAAACCTCAGAATCCACACATC
Source organism: Mesoplodon densirostris (assembly GCF_025265405.1). Lineage (NCBI taxonomy): Eukaryota > Metazoa > Chordata > Mammalia > Artiodactyla > Ziphiidae > Mesoplodon > Mesoplodon densirostris. The sequence continues at coordinate 47,926,129 of NC_082667.1, read as the reverse complement.
TTGGCATTACCCTGAATCGCAATTAACTACCCACACATTTAATCATAATCAATTTTTCAAAGATATACAGACAAAGCAATGCATCTATTTAAAAAGACTACTCTTTAAAGACTTTACATTAACTTTTATATTCTACTCAGCAACGTCTGTCTGTACTTCAGATTAGTTCTCATGTTCCAGGAAATAAATACAAACTCATGATATGCCTGTGATCACTGATGGCCTGTTTATGTAATTCTACTCCACTAAATCTAATTCCACAGAATGTGCGCTTGATTATGTAAAGAATCTAATATTCCTTGATGAAATACTATCATTCTCTTCTCCAATGGTTACAATTTTTAAAAGGTATGCAAAGAACTGAGTATCACTCCCATGAAAGACAAAAAAAAGTATAATTTTGTTCCAAAATTAACTTTGTCTCATGTATTTCTATTAAGTCTTTCAAGGATTCCAGAGAATCTTTTCATATCTCCATTTCTGGAAAGTGAAATCAGTATAGAAGTAATTTGGGAACTTGAAAATGGCATTCATTTTTTTCAGCAGATGCCAAATTTTTGACCGACATGGCTCCCACAATTACTTTGTTACCATCAGTCCAGTCAGTTAACAGGTTGTAGGAAAAGATTCGTTTTTGCAGACACTGCTAAGCTGTTTAAAGAGAAGAGAGAGAGATTAATTTAGTGATTATCAAATGCACAAATATTTTAAATATTTCGAACACTTTTTGTCGGATTATATCAGAGGTGTGACTACATTTTAACAAACGTGGACTTTTTAGTTAGGTTTGGTCAAGGAAGCGCAGAAACATTAACTCAATATGATGTGTTAGTTCAATTAATGTATAAATTCCTGTCACCATCGGAAGACAAACATTAAAAGCTACATCTTTACTCTAGTACTTGCTGTATCATTTTGCCACAGAGGCACAATTAGGAAAAAAAAAATTTTTTTTAAAGATTCCCCAAACACTAAATTGCTTTCATCCATTACAGTAAATAGAGCCAAACCTGAAAATTTCTAAATCCATATTATATTCCAGAAATCTCCTTTATCCAACTACTAATCATTCAGAACACAATTTTCTAAAAATAGTAAGACAACAGTTTCATATTAATCATAACTTTTTTAATTAACAAGTAGTGAATAGGACACTTTAAGATATTGTTTACTACATACTGAAATAAACATATCTGTTGTAAATTCAGAAACCCAAACATTTACAGTAAAATGTGTTTACACATAAATATGACCAAATTTATTTAAAGCCCCTGTTAGATAGGTCCTAAATACATGCAATACCATGTAAAAACAAGACCATGACGTTGATGCAAAAAATGACAAAATCACTAATTTACCAAAATTAGAAAAAAAAGAGAATGAAATGGAAACTAAGAAAAGACAGTTAAAACAGAAGCAACCTAACAAAGCAGCTTTTAAAATAGTCGATACTAATCTCCATTTTCAAAAGTTCTTAATCAAGTATTTCCAAAAACTGCCATTTATAAAATGACATTCTAAAAATCTATACTTGGAATGTCAAAGCATCCCAATTCAGAAAGCTTTGACTACTGTTTCTCCCCAGCCCCAAACTTCAAATAATGCAGGAAAATCATTGACATTAGGAAGAAAATATTCCAAGGGAATGGTATAATTTTTAGAAAAACGCACTTACTGCCTCCAGAACCTTTTAAGACCCACAGCATTAACAACAATCATTTTTCCTATTTTCATCCATTATTTTCTAATGTCATGTTAGAGATGAATAAATTATTTGAGCCCATGACTGAAAGATCAACAAACCTGGTTTTATTATGACACCATATTTTTGTCATTGGTACTGCACAAAATTATATACAAAGAAATATATACAAAATGTTCAAGTATTAATTAACTTTCAATTCAAGGCTTCTGTTTCAAAAAGCTACATTTAACATATTCCATAAAGATAGCACAAATTAGTCATTTCAAATAACTTTTCCAACTACTTTTGGTTTTTATATATATTTATATATATAATTCAGTAGGCACTAAAAATCCATGCAGCTGCATTGTGAGGGGCTTGCTCCTGCACTTAGGTATAAGCAGGTTCATCACTCCAGGTTGTGAGTTTGGCTACTATCCATTCATGCTCAAGTGCAGTAGATGATTTTACAAAATATGCTGTAATGCACTGGAAACCAGAGACCAAGTTAGGTCTCAAAAGTGTATTATCTAGCAACAAAACATTTACAGTTCTGCAAGAACAAGATTCCATTTTCATAACCAAATAACAACAAAATAAAACATTTTATATGTAAGATAACTTACATCTTTGGACTGCTGGAAAATACTTTTTAATTATGAACATTTTAAAATAAAAGCAGAAGCCCTGATATTACCTCTTTTTCCTCATTTCTTATACTACCTTTTAAAATAAAGCAGGAAATGTGGCCAGCAGCTGGTCCCGTCTCTTCTGCCCCAACAGCTGTATCCACTTTAGCACAAAGAAAAACAAGGATGCTAAATACGTATATACTTTATCAAACAGTGATGTTTCACAAAGAATTTCTTAATGTCTCTTACACTGAAAGACACTGTGACTCAATCTATACAACTGGACAATAGATAATAGAGTACTTCAAAGGAAGACTATGTCCCAACTTTGGAAAAAGTGTCAATCGTGTCATTAAGTCACTCAATTTTAAAACTTACTTTTAAATAGGACAAATACCCTTGAAATATGGAGAATAAGATTCTTTGTGAAGCCTCACTTTACACGTTTTCATTCACATTTCATAACCTTCAATATCTAATCATACATAAATTTAACCTAAAATTTTAATACAACAAAAATAAAGGTGTTCAACAATTTATTCATACTCAGTGATAGGGTAAATCACTGTGCTGGTCCTCAAAGAAACATTTCATTAACCATTCTTATTCTTCCTTTAAGTAACTAACACCGGAGTCTGATATGCATGTTAATTTCCAACTTCTCTAATGGTGAGATATAAAAATCTATTAATCTGAATAGATTGTATATCTAGATCTATGAAAACTAAAAGGCATTCTTGAATATTTAAGAGATTTCTGTCATCTCCACAAAATAACTATCACATTTGTGTATGCCCCAAGTACTTATTGTCAACCTCTGAAAAGTTGCTCTAAAATTGGAATTCCAATTTGCACCTTGTACAACTCGGAACTTCCATTCAACTTCACCTGTGTCACTTTCTCCAAACTGTATCTCTATTAGCAGCTTTCAGTGTACAGTTGGAACCGATGTCATCCAAGGCCATGTCCACACTGGGGACAGAAGAGCTAGGTACACGCAAGTCTGAACAAGGGGACACATTAACAGCTATTTCAACCAGAAGAAGCAACTTGAATACAATATTGACCAGCACAAGTCTGTTTCCAGGGTGGACAGGGCCCAAATTAGATTCCCCTCCCACCTTCCAAAAAAGAAAAGAAAAAAAAAATCACACACACGCACACAAATTGAGATGTTGCCCATTAAAGTAGACTAAGCAGCAGAGCATGAGCGTTACGTGAAGAGATGGATCCTTACCAGGTTGTGAGGCGGGAACGACTGTTCTGTAACCCCTACAACGGAGCCTGGCAGGAAGGAAATCACCTAAAAAAGAAACTGTCAGAGAGATTTAATAGTGACATGTTATCATTAGGAGTTGGTTACAGTGTCACATTCATGCTTTTAGCTAAACACTTAAAGATTCAATATTACTTTTTTTTCCTCCTCTGAAATGTGTCCAGTGAAGATGTCCCACTAAGGTGTTTTACATGGTGTAAGGGAGTTGAAAGGGGTAAACGCGGATAAAGAGCAGATTACTTGACCCTACATTTTAAGAGAAGACGACGCCTTCCGGGCGCACGCCGAGCAGAACTCCACCGACACCTTATCCTTGTCCACATGAAGACACACTCCTCCGGCTGAGTCGTCCTCTTCCAGCAGGTCCTGCTGCTGCTTTCCCACGGGCAGAGCGTAGTCATGGTCACCGGCGGGCGAGTCTCTGAAGAGCGAGGTGGTCAGCCGCAGTCCCACGCCGCTCAGCCGGCTCAGCAAGCGAGCCAGTCCGGTCTCGTTGGCTAAGACGGCCCGTAGGTAGCGACTCTCCTCCTGCAGTGCTTGTACGCGCTTGCCCAGCTCCCGATTCTCGGCCCGCAGCTCCTGGTTCTCGGCTGCCAGACCCCGTACTCGACTCTCCAGCCCCATCACGTACTCCTTCTTCTTCAGCCGATTGAGACGGGCAGCAGCCGCCGCCGCCTTCCGGGGACTCTTTGTCGCCGCCTGGTTGCTATCGTTGCCGCTGCTGCCGCCGCCTCCTCCCGGGGACTTTCTCCGCCTCTTTTCGCCGCCGACACTGTCACTGCCGCTGCTGCAGCCTCCGATGCCGTTTAACAGCCTCTGCAGCAGGTCAGAAAAGCGCTGCATCTCGGCAGCCGCGGCCTCGTCGTCGTCGTCCCCTCTCCACAGGCCGCCGCTATCCGAGCCTCCACCGGACGAGGAGAGAGGCCCGGGCGAGTTGAGCCCGGGCTCCAGATGCCAGTCTGGTTGCCGGGGGTCCAGCAGATCCGCCAGTTCCAGGCCGGACAGAAAGTCCATGTCCTCCGTCTCCTCCCCGGGGACGCTGGCGATAGCCTCCTCCTCCATCTCCTCGGGCGAGGGCGCGCGCGCGGCCACGACGCCGCGGCCCCCCCTCCCGGCGTCCGACTCGCCCTCGTCGCCGCGCGGCTGTTTGCGACCGGGAGACCCGGCCGCCGCCGTCCCCTCGTCCTCCGCTGCCGCCCGGCTCAAGTCCGGGGGCAGCGAGCAGGTCGCGACCGGCGCCGGGCTCTCGCTGCGGGTTGGGGAGTCGCTGCCCGAGGCCGCCAGCAGTTTGGTCAGGCTATGCCTCATGGGGCCCGACGGCGGGCCCACGTAGGCCCCGGCCCCTCAGACCGGACCTCGCGGGTCCCAAGGACCCAGAGAGGGTAGCCGGGCAGCAGGCCAGAACGAAATGAAGAGGAAGGTCCGAGTCGCCTCCCGCCCCACTTGGCTGGTCGACCCCCCGCGCCGGGGCGGGGGGGGGAGGGAAGGGAGATGGAAGCGGCAAGGCCCAACGATGACTCGACCGCGCCACCCAGACAACGGCCTGGCCGGAAGTCAGTCGATCTCTTTCCAGCCCCTCCCACCGCATTTCGCGCTCCACCAGGCTCTAGTATCGCGAGAGTTCGAATGAGATCTGGAGCTGGAGTAGCTCCAGATCTCCAGTGATGTCATAGTAACACCGGCAAATATAACAACAAGCCTGGGATTCATTGAAAAAGTGGTCTGCCCTCTCGGCCCTCACTTCTCAGTACTCTGTATTCTAGCTTCCACCTCCAGTGAAGCCAATCTCGCTCAGGATTGATCTTTTAGATACCTAATTTATGAATAATCTTAGTTATCCTGGAACTTAAGACTGCTGATCAGATTCTTCTTGGAATTGCTCCTTTCCCCTTTCGCTATATCACAAGATCTTTTCACTCAAACACTTATAGAGTACTAGAAGAAAAAAGAGGTGAATAAGTCATTCATATGTAATTTAATTTTTCCAAGTTTTTATTATAAAAATTTCCAAATATACAGAATATGTGAAAGAATATTACAGTATCCACTATAACTCAACAAAAGTACCCAATACCCAGACTCAACAATTAACATTTTGCCGTATATGCTTTATCTGTATATAAATGTTTGTAAAACTTTTTTTTTTGCAGAATCATCCCAAAGTTGCAGACAAGACACACCACCCAAACATGTTGCAGTATGCACCTCTAAAGATAAGAACATTCTATTTCATAGTCATAATACTATTATCAGGTCTTGGGAAAATTAACAATCTTGCTAATATCTATTACCCATACCATATCCAAATTTGCTCAGCTTTCCTCAAAAATCATCTTTTATAGCAGATATGTTCTTTTGAACCAGGATCCAATCATGGCTCACTTACTGCATTTGATTGTTTTTCCCCCATTTGTCAAACTAGAATAGTCCCTTCCACATTTTAGTTTTTCTTAATATTGGCTTTCTGAAGAGACAAGGTCAGTTGTCTTGAAAAATGCACCATATTCTGGATTTGTCTGTTTCCTCATGGTGTTATTTTGTTCCTCTAGTACCATAAGGTATTTCAGATTTTGAGCAGTTCACAAATACTCTAGAATACAGTGAAACAACTCAAATTTTTACAGAGCAAGGCCAGTGAAAATACAGATGAAATAGGAAGATAAGGAGTTCTGAAAGGAGGAAAAGTTTGTATTAGAATAAGGTGGACGTAAAATCTTACACAATTCCTCAAGTTGAGCCAACAATAGACTAAACTTCCTGGTAACCCAAACAAATAAATAAACTTTCCTTTATTTGCTTATGAGTAAAGTATACATGAATTCCTCAACTATGTTTCCAGTTCTCATGTCTTAAAGAAACTTCTCTATGGGATACTGAATAAAGTAACAGATAGCCTCACCAATAGCTACCTTTATATGGCTGTTTCTTAGAAGGATAGAAAGCAAGTTCCAGGAAAGCTGGACACTGATAGGTCCCAATATTCCAGAACAGCACCTGGCACAGGAGAGGCTTCAATAAATATTTGTTGAATGAATGAATGAAGAAGGTCTCCAACTTTTAGCTGAAGGCATTGCACTAAAGCTCAACCAAATGAAAACAATTCTTCAAGGGGCACAAATAAGCATTACATATGGTATCTAGAAAAAGAAATAAGTGGCCTCCATGTCCTTCTTAACCTTCCCATTAGGAAAGGTTTTGCTAAAGTAGAACAGCAAACAGTTTGCGATAATAAATATTCTGTCATATTTTGACTTACAGGTGTTTTGTGTGGCTGGTAATCCCATCGAACTGCATTTTCTCCTGGGGCAAAATCAAGATCATGGATTGATTTATCATTTTTTCCCTAAATTACAAGATTTTAGATTAAATATACATTGCTTAAGAGCCTCTCCAATTGGATTAAGAGGAAAGTAGAAAACTGAAAGAGAAGAAAGTTTTTACAACGTAGCCTCAGAAGACAAAAAAAGCAACTGAAGCAAGGGTAAAACTCCCAGAAAATGGCCTTCCCTCCCTTTCACCGTTCCTCCCTTTTCTTCTCCTCATTCTTCTCATTCTCTCCTTCTTCAGAGTTGGTTTTTCTTTTTTCTGGTTATAATGATCATTGCAAAAGATTCAGATAGCACAGAACTGTACAAATAAGTAGAAGGATATTACCCATAATCTACCTCAAAATAACTATTATTAAAATTTTGGTGTATAATAGAGTTTTTCTATGTACAGACATAAAACAACACATTGTTTATTTTAGTTCTTTGAACTCTACTCTTTTGGTATGAATATTTTGTGGACATCTTTCATACAACTAAATATAGGTCCACATGCTTATTTTTGATGACTGCCTACAATTCCATTTCATGAACTTTCCAGCTTTCATTCAACCAGTTACTCACTGATAGCACTTAAGTTGTATTGGATTTTTCACCATTATAAACCACACAATAATATTGTGCAAACATCTTTGTTCACTTATCCTATGATTTGCTTAGGATAAAGTATTTGAAGTAGAATTTCTGGCTAAGTTTTTATACATAGACCCTTATTTTTTTATTATTATTATTATTTTTTTTGCGGTACACGGGCCTCTCACTGCTGTGGCTTCTCCCATTGCGGAGCACAGGCTCTGGATGCGCAGGCTCAGCGGCCATGGCTCACAGGCCCAGCTGCTCCGTGGCATGTGAGATCCTCCTGGACCAGGGCACGAACCCGCATCCCCTGCATCAGCAGGCGGACTCTCAACCACTGCGCCACCACGGAAGCCCCATAGACCCTTTTTACATACGGGAAGGTATCTCTCCCCAGTGGTGGTCATGGTATGTAGTTCCTATGCACTCATGAGAGTGGATTTGTTCTTTTTAGAATGTGCCTATCTGAAAATTAAAAGTGATATCCTTTTTTGTGAATGTGCATTTCTTTGATTATTAGAAGGTTGAATGTTTTTCACATGACTAATTGATTTCTAATGTGAATAGCCTTTTTACCTCCTTAGCCCATTTTTCTCTGAGGTAGGAGAAAATGTTTGTCAGGGAAAATATCTGTCTTTGTCCTTCTTGATTTATATGAACTCTTTGCATTATAAGGAAAACATACCTTTGTCTCTTATATATTTTCCAATTTTCCCCCCAGTTGATCATTTACTGGGGGAGGAAAGGGGTAAAAACTGCTTGTTTTGCTATAATTTTTAAATGGTCAATCTATCAAAATTTTCTTCCTGGTTTCTGGCTTTGATGTTAAGCCTAAAAAGGCTTTATTAGCCTAAATAATACTGATATTTACCTATATGTTTTAGAACTTCTTTAATTACTTCTATTTATAATTTACTAAGAGTTTTTTAAAATTAATTTATTTTTTTGTTAGGTCTTTGTTTCTGTGCGAGGGCTTTCTCTAGTTGTGACAAGCGGGGGCCACTCTTCATCGCAGTGCGCGGTCTTCTCGCTGTCGTGGCCTCTCTTGTTGAGGAGCACAGGCTCCAGACGCGCAGGCTCAGTAGTTGTGGCTCACGGGCCTAGTTGCTCCGCAGCATGTGGGATCCTCCCAGACCAGGGCTCGAACCTGTGTCCCCTGCATTAGCAGGCAGATTCTCAACCACTGCACCACCAGGGAAGCCCTACTAAGAGTTTTTAACAAGTGATTATTTCATTTAGCTCCAAATGGAATTTATTCTAGTATAAAATGTGACATAGTAATATAATTTTTTCAAAAAGTTATTTGCCACAATATGATTTATTGAACAATTCATACTTGCCACACTGACTTCCCAACATGTATACCAGATATTAAATTCTTACATAAAGTTGAATGTATTTCTGGTCTTTTTCTTCTATTTCATTGATCAGTCTAACCAATCTGGAAGCAAAATCACTACATTTTTATGCAATTTTATAATATATTTTAATATGTCATAGGACAAGTCCTTTTGTGTTAGTCTTACTTTCTCAGAATTTTTAATCTCTATTTGAATATTTATTCTTCCAGATAACTTTATAAAATTTTCCAAGTTCAAAAAAAAGCTGGAATTTTCATGAAAATTGCATTAAATTTATGAATTTATTTTTCCCAGCGACTTTATGCATTTTTTCCTACTGGACTAAATTATTTCTTCTTTTATATTTTCTAAATGGTTATCGTTGCTACATAGGAAAGCTATTGATTTTTTTGTTAAAATTTTAACTGACTTACCCACTCAACTTTCTTAATAGTTTTTATTTTTAGCTTATTCATTCAAATTTCCCTGGTAGACAATTATATCACCTTATTATATATAATGACAATTTTGGCTCCTTCTTTGCAATACTTATTTCACTATCTTGACTTATGATGAAACAGCATTTCCAGATCGATATCAAATAATGCTGTTAATAACCAACTTACTTGTCTTATTCCTGACTTTAGCAGGAATGCCTCTAGTGTTTAGTTGTTGCTTTGAGATGGGTATTTTTATTTGGTTAAGCTCAGTTGCAGGTAACAGAAACCAATTCAGCTATTTTAAGCAGAAAAAGATGTAATACAGAGAAGGTGTTTACAAAGTAATTGGAAGGACTGGAGGAGTGGGCATTAGGCTGGGTGATCAAGAATGCCTCTCAGTACGATGTCGCCAAACAGGCCTGATAGGTCACTGCTATCTCTGCCCCAGTTGGGAAAGTTGTAAATAGAAAGCTGGAATGTTAGCTTCAAGAGCACCGCTGCTGCCAAAACTCTCAACCTGTTGTATAAATTATCTATTGCTGCCTAAAAAGTTACCCAAAACCTAAAAACATCAATAAAACAACAATAAACATGTGCTTATTGTTGCGGCTTAAAATAACAATAAACATTTGTTATCTCTGGTGGTTTCTATTGGTCAGAAATCTGTAAGTGCCTTGGCTATACAGCTTAGCTCTGGAATTCTCATGGATTTCAGCCAGATTTTGGCCTGGGCTGGAGTCATCTGAAGGCTTGGCTAAAACTAGAGGATCCACTTCCAAGGTGGCTGACAGGTTGCTCCTGGGGGAAACATCAAAAGAAAGATAGGAAGAAAGGAAGGACAGAAGGAAGGACTAATTCGAAAAGATATATGCACCCCATTGTTCATAGCAGCATTATTTATGATAAGCAAGATATGGAAGCAACCTAAGTGTCCATCAACAGATGAATGGCTATATACATATATATACGAATGGATATATAATATATACATATTTATGGCTGGTATATTACTCAGCCATAAAAAGAATGAAATTCTGCCATTTGCAACAATGTGGATGGACCTAGAGAATATTATGCTTAGTGAAATAAGTCAGAGAAAGAAAAATACTGTATGTTATCAATTATATGTGGAATCTAAAAAAGTAAACCAAACTAATGTATATAACACAACAGAAACAGACTTACAGATACAGAAAACAAACTAGTTGTTACCAGTAGGGAGAGGGAAGGGGGAAGGGGCAAGATAGAGGTATGGGATTAAGAGATACAAACTACTATGTATTAAATAGATAAGCAGCAAGGATATATTGTACAGCACAGGGTATTACAGCCATTATTTTGTAATAACTTTAAATGGAGTAAAATCTATAAAAATATTGAATCACTATGCTGTACATCTGAAACTAATATAATATTGTAAATCACCTATAATTGATAGATGATTGATAGATAGATAGATAGATAGAACTAGTGAATGAATACTAGGATGAAAACCCAATGTCTTCAAGAATGTGCTTGGCAGCAAAAACAGCCAAAGCAGAGGGAAAGGATCCCTGCCTCATTTGCATCTTCCAAATATAACTGCAGAGGTGTCTGGCAAATATAATTTGTTTTTGTGTTTCTTTTGTTTTAGTTTTTCCATTTGTGCCATACAGGAAAACACATTAAAAATGATGAATTGGGAGATTGGGATTGACATATATACACTAATATGTATAAAATGGATAACTAATAAGAACCTGCTATATAAAAAAATAAAAATAAAATTCAAAAAAAAACACATTAAAAGAAGGACTGAAATACATTATGAGTACCAATCTATCAAATCCTCCACAAAGACTGTGACTTTATGGTTCTTCATCACCAATACATACATTTATTGGCTTTCCTAAAACAGAGAGTTGGTGTAGAGATGGTAGGGAATGCAGCTGAATCAGGGTTGGGACTTTGCTGAATAGATACAGCAGAAGGATAAGAGTGCTACAGAGGCCGGAATGCTCATTTTAATACAGTTTGCCTATGCACTCATGAAGTATAATCTGTAAAAGGTAGGAACTAAGACCATGAGAGGATTTTTATGATTGGATGAACATTAAAGACTCAAAAGATTGACATTGTCTAGGGTACTATAGGATTATGTTTACAAGTGCTACATATTTGCATGGATTATGTTCAATTCTCAGTGTGCTAGCTGTTTTTCCATTCCTTTCCTCTCAAAAAACCATTTCTGAATGTAAATGAATGAGAATTATAGTATTGTGGACTAATCTGGAATCTGATTTATTTTATTTTAAAATGACCAACATTTGTAACCAACTAAAATAGTAACAAATTACTGGTATGCCTCCCAACTAATCAAGCCCCACAGTTGCAGCCCCTGAAGTTGAGATTTGCTGCTCTGGTGGGGAAAAGGGAGAGCAGGTGTAGAGGAAGTTTGGGCATTAGAGATTTGGAAGCTTAGGAGCAGAGCTTTTCGTGTTCTGATGGGAAGGGCTCCACTTCGCAGGCAGGTGGGAAGTTGTCTTATCTCTCACCCCAGGCACCCCAGAGCCAGACCTTGACTGAGCTGCTCTTGCTTTCCATTGCCAGTTTCAAATCATTTCTCCTCCTCTCTCCTTCACAAACCTCAGCTCTTTATTAACTTTAATTTTTTAAATATTGAAAATCTGCAATCATACAGAGCTAGAGAAAAAAGTATGCTGAATCCCTTGTATGCTCCTCCTCCAAATTTAAGAATTATTAAAATTTTGCCGCACTTGCTTCATCCCCCTGCCTTTTTTCTACCCTGAAATATTGTAAAATAAAAATCCTTGACATATGTCATTTTATCCCTACACACATCACTATACATTTTTAACAATAAGGTCATTTTTTCTGTAACCACAATGTCATGATTGCAACTAGTCAAATTATTATGAATTTCTTGGTGGTATCTAACCTCAGTCAATATTCAATTGTGTCAAAAATTTCCAGCTACAGATGGTTTGATTGAATAAGGACCCAAAGAATTCTAATACATTCCTTATATCTCTCAAACCTCTTTTAATCTAAGACAGCATTCCTCCACCCCTTTTCACCAATGCCATTTGATTTTCCGAAGAAGCCAGGTCAGTTGTCCTGTTCAATGTCCCATTATTCTATATTTGTCTGTTTGCTTTCTTGTACTGTTTTACTTTCCCCTCATCCCCATAGTTCCTGTAAGCGGGAAGTTAGTTCTCAGGGCTTAGTTAGCTTAAGGTTCAACATTTTTGGCCGGAATACTTGCAGGGAGGCGCTGCTCTTCATGGCCAGTCACCTCAGGAGGCATATAACATCTAGCTTTCCTGTTTTTAGTGATGCTAAGATTGATCAATGTTTTCAAATGGTGACTGTAAAATTCTCCATTAACCTTTCTCCTAATGGTTTCATCTAATGATGATCAGTGCCTGAATAAATTATTTCACTACTTTTATTACCTGGGATTCTTTTCTTATCTGGGATTTCTTCAGTGAAAAGCAACTTTATCTCACCACGTATGGGCCATTTCCCCTGTGAAATACAGGGGATAGGAAAAGTAGGATAAATGCTCACTCACTGAAAGCTTTAGCTCTCTGATTTCCTCTTCACCCAGTAAGATCTTATTTAAGGATACCCAGTAAGTGACATGATTTGAAACAAGGCAGTCTGATGCCAATGCTCCCCTTCACTCACTGCACTAATACCTTGACTAGTTTGTTGATCACAGATTTGGGTTTCTAAAGGGCGTAGTGAAAGGATTTGAGTGGGGATAGGGTATGGGGAGGATTGAGCTAAGATTTCTGACAGGGATGGAGATAAATATGGATGTGAGCATAATTGGATTAATCTAGCCAGAGTCTCTTGTTAGAGTCTGCTGTGAGTGCTTATTCTGCAGCCCTAGATGGTGTGGCTATTGTGAAAGCAGTTTTCTTACCAAGAACAGGAAGTGCTATGAAGGCTTCTGAGCTTCTTTAATGCTTTCCTCCTCTCTGCTCTTGGACAATTCTTATACATTATATAGGCTTTAACTTAAATGCCACTTCTAGGAAAAGCTTTCCCTAACCTCTTCTACCTTATGTTAAGAAACCCTGCTATGCACTCCCATGTCATCCTATCCTTTAGCATTTTCTTCTTACCCACTAGGATGCAGATTCAGTGAGGATAAGTTCTCTGCGTTGCTCACGTTGTGCCCAGCACTTAACATAGTGCCTGGCTGATAATAGGCTCCCTATAAATATTTGTTACATTAATGAGATATATTAAATAAATTAGTTATTAATTAAAATTGAATATCAGAGTGGCTTGGCCTGCCCTACCTCTACATCTTTTTTTGTCTGTTAGGGCAAAACCAAAAACCAACACCCAAAGCCTAAAAACTTGAATAGATGAGAAAATAGGCTTTCCAAAATCTAAAATTTAGGTCTCACACAGATGTGAAAATCCATGAGAAAAGTTAATACATTTAAATCTTTATACTTAGGAGAGAAATAGGAATCATAGGAGGCAGTCCTTAGGGTAGAAAAAGATACTGTCATTAGCCGTATGTGGCTGAACATTAATGAAATCAGCAGCCTCCAGCTGAATGGCCTGACCCAGATCTGTCAGGCCATATTTGGCTCTATAGAAAATATGTCTTGTCTACTCAGTTCTTGGGGAAAGAAAAATCTGTAGGCTTTTTGAGTCATCTGCACAGAAATACAGCTTATTGGGAAGCAATTATGCAGAAGATATTTTTTGTTTTTAATTTTAATATACATGTGTATATATATATATATATTTTGCGGGGGGGCTGTGCCATGCGCCTTGTGGGATCTTAGTTCCCCGACCAGGGATTGAACCCAGGCCCTCGGCAGTGAAAGCACAGGGTTGTAACCACTGGACTGCCAGGGAATTCCCAATTTTAAACAGGTGATATATTCACATGGTTCAAGAGTCAAATGATACAAAATGGGATAAGTTGAGAAGTTTCCTTCACACTCCCATCCTTAACCAGCCCTGTCCCCACACTCATCCACACCACTAATAAACACTTTCTTTTTAGCATTTCTTTCTTTTTTTTTTTTTTTTTTTTTTTGCTGTACGCGGGCCTCTCACTGCTGTGGCCTCTCCCGTTGCGGAGCACAGGCTCCGGACACACAGGCTCCGCGGCCATGGCTCGCGGGCCCAGCCGCTCCGCGGCATGTGGGATCTTCCGGGATCGGGGCACGAACCCGTGTCCCCTGCATCGGCAGGCGGACTCTCAACCACTGCGCCACCAGGGAAGCCCAGCATTTCTTTTTTCCAATATTTATTTATACAGATGGGGGTACATATGTTTACATTCTTATCCCCCCCCATTCTCTCCCCCTTACACAAAAGTAATATATGATAGATGTTCTGCACCCTGTTTGTTTTTTAAATAAATTTATTTATTTTATTTATTTATTTTTGACTGCGTTGGGTCTTTGAGCTGTGCTCAGGCTTTCTCTAGTTGTGGAGAGCAGGGGCTACTCACTGCGGTGGCTTCTCTTGTTGTGGAGCACGGGCTCTAGGCTGTCGGGCTCTAGAGCGCAGGCTCAGTAGTTGTGGCACACGGGCTTAGTTGCTCCGCAGGATCTTCCCAGACCAGGGCTTGAACTTGGGTCCGCTGCATTGGCAGGCGGATTCTTAACCACTGCACCACCAGGGAAGTCCCCACACCCTGTTTTTTTCCCCTGCGTATATCCTGGAGATATTTCTATATCAGTGTACAGAGAGCTTCCTTTTTCTTTCTTCCTTTTTCTTGCTCTTTTTTTTTTTTTTTTTTTTTTTTTTTTGCATTTGCAATGTATTCCAAGGTATGGAGGGCCCACAGTTTATTTAATTGGTTCCTTATTGATGGTATGTAGGGTATTTCCAATCTTTTGCTATTACAAACAATTCTGTAATGAATCATCTTAAACATGAAAAGGAAGATTATTTCACACTAGTGCAAATAAGAGTGGATTAGAAGCATTAAATAGGGAGAGTCTGACAAATAGCTAGGATAAGTCCCTTTGTTGAATTGAGGAGTGAGGGGGTTGGAGAAGGGGTGTTGTAGTTAGTTGACTGTGTAATGAATGACCAGGGAGTTCTGTCCAAGGGAAAATTCTTTTCTTGGATTAGTTTTTGCCAAATGGGATAAACAGAAGGTTTGAAAAGAACAACATCAAGTAGCCCTAGGCCCTTAAATTTAATAAGATGTTCTTAATGTTTGGAAAATAATATCCAGTTTGTCCTTAAGGAGATGGACAAATGATTAGAAAAGTCCATTCTTGGCCACCTCCCAAAATTCCAACAACTTTTTTAAGAGGCTGAGATTGAAAAAAAAAAAACAGACTCCCTGCCTGACAAAGCCCTGTCAATCTAAGTAGATGTGGTACAGCAGATACTGTTGGTGGCCCACCCAACATCCATCTCCCTTCATCCTTGCTGGCAAAGCCCTGCTTTTGTCAGGTAGCCCCATCTACTATATGCCACAGAGATTGGCTTCATTCCTATCCTATCCAGGATCCAGGCATATCCTGACTGGTCCAAGTCAGTCATGGTGGCAACATTGCCCATGAAGATGTTTGGTTGGGGTATTTGCATATGGCCCAATTCTGGCCAATGATAATGAAGACAAGTCATCTGGTCAGCTTTGGGGAGAGTAGTTAGGGTCGTGGCCCTTTTTCCTTTATTCATGTGCCAAGAGGTAGTATCTCAAATGTCTGCCCAGTTCTCTTCATCTTGTCATAGTGGGGAACAGAGAATCATTCCTGCCCCGACCCAGCCACAGCTACTCCACAGGTATCTGAGCCAATGAGGGCTGGATAGAACAGCAAGCACCTGGGCAGGTATTCCTTCAAACAATGTTCTTTAAAGGTTTAACTTCAATGTAGTGGAGTTGGGGAGAAATAGATTTTCTATCAATACTTTGTTTATTAGAAACAAATTAACTTCAGTTAATTTTCACTAAGTGAAACGGAGACAGTGTTGTGAAAACATCAGCCAGTCAGTTCACTTTTCCTGTAGTTCTTCTTTTTCTAGCTCTCTTTGATTTTTTTTTGAACCAGACAAGTTCCTTAGAGGCACACTGAAGGGCTTACAGTGTAGGTAACACAAAAGATCACACTTAGCTACACAGCACTAGTCACACGTTATTTGGTTTTAGAATCTCTGTTCTATGGATTTTCATTTTAGGGTTACTGCTTGTGGATGCCACAGACAAATTCACTAGGGATCTAGGTCTGCTTTACAAAGGAGTTTTGTTGTTTTGTTTTTAAATTTCTCCTCAAGGGCAGTCATTTGGAGGTGGCTGATTTACATTTTGACAGTTTGTTCCAATGATAAACATGGCTTTACAGATGAGCATACCACAATAACTAGTTGCCCATGCCCTAATCTGGTCTGGGTCACAGATTAAATACAAGATAAGCACTGAGAGTGGAATTACAAAGTGCTGTGGAGCACAGAGGGGGAAAAAAACCCAACCAACCAACCAAACAAATACAAAACATTGCCCTTTTGTGGTTGGTTAGAAGGTGGTTTGTATACTGAGAAAAAGCATGGGTTTTAGAGCCAGAAAGCAGGTCCAGCTACATAATTTGTTGTGCCCAGCATAAAATGAAAATGTGGAGCCCCTTGCCACACAATTATTAAGAATCTCAAGGCAGCAGCAGTAGAACCAAGTGCAGGGTCCCCGTGCAGGTGGCACGTCCATGAAGCCAGTCCTGCCAGAGGGGCTTGGGTTCAAATCTCACCCCTGCCACCCCAAAACTTCCTGGCTTTGGGCGAGTCACCCTCTCTCTCTGAGTCTCATTTTTTATCTATAAAATAGTGATAATTGAACCTCCCCTGAAGAGTTGGTATAAGGGTGACATGAAAAGCACTTGACACATGATAGGTTCACATTACTCTTACTTTCTTCCTTTGTGTTGTGGGCTCCTTTCCTCAGCTGTTCTCTAGGCATTCATTTTTGACCTTCTATTCTCATTACCCACTTTCTTTTCAATATCTTTCGAAAGGGTATTAGAGTGAGCATTATGGAATGGCCCACATCTAATCATTTGTAACCTACAAAGTGGCAATTTTATATGGTTCAACCTAACACAAACTCCTTAGCATGACTGAACAGTATTGTCCTTAGACTCGGTCAACTGAGACCCTTTCTTTGCGCCCACGTTTTAGGGAGCATGCACCTTACCCATCCCCCATGCTCTTCCAGATGCACCCTTCCCTCCTAATGAGCCCAGGTGGCAAGTCCTCTACTAGCCCACACTCCTGTACGAGGATCCCAGAATTCCCTGCTCAAATGGCCCTCAGGACCCGCTTGGCCTTTGCTCAGGAGCCTCTTCCTCCTCCTCGCAGGCTGGGCACAAAAGTTGAATGGGAGAGATCATCACCCCACTCGACAGCTGTTTGGTAGGAGCTTGCACGGGCCAGCGAGGGTGGAGGAGGGGGCGGGAAGAGATGCTGGCAAGCATGCGCACCAGTCTCTTCGCTAATCCGCCCGAACCTGCGTGGGAGGAGGAGGAGGGCTCGTCTGTGGCTCCTGTTTGTGCACTTGCCAGTCTCCTCCCGCCTCTCTTCTATCTGTAGAGATGCTTCTCCGCACCTCCTCCCAACTACTTATGATTTCCAAGTATTCTGGACATTTTTAAAAACCTCTGTGGCTTTCTACATGATGCTGTCTGAAATCTTTCTCCCTTTTCAACACCTGATAAAAGTCTACTAGTTATTTAAGAACCAGCTTATATATCAACTTCTGTGTTAGTCATCCCGGGCAATCCTCTCTACCATCCCAACTCTTACCCTTAGGCTTTTAACTGGTGTGTGCGTGTGTGTGTTTTACCCGCTGTGATCTCATAACACCCCTTGTGAAAACACATTACACTGTATGTGACTGCTCTTTTGCCCCTGGGCTAGACTGTGTGGGAGCTCTTCCAGGGCAGAAAACATGCTTCTTCATGCTTATTCTCAGTGCCCACCCCCAGAGCTTGGTACTCAGTAGACAGTCAATAAATCTTTCAGTGTGATGTTGTCATCAAAATCCCGGCTCCCCAGTGACCAACTGGCCTTGAGCAAATTACTGAATCTCAGTTTCCTCTTCTTTGAAACAGAAATGAACACTATTAGCTTCTTCAGTGGTGCTAAGGATTAAATAAAACAATACATTGAAAGTGCTTCAGCACAATGATAAATAGTATGCACTCGGTAAAGGGTAACCTTAATCAGCTCCTATATATTCTGATTCTTGGTAATGTGTAAGAGGAAGTAAACAGTCCTTTCATGCCAGCAAGGTGGATCCTTGGAATTTGTATTTAATACCACAATCTTAATAGAACTGTGAGAAAATAGATTTTAAAAATTGCTTTAGGTAAGGCAAGTGATGCTTAAAATTGTTTATTAAAAAGGTACCAAGTAATATTTTTTAATAAATTCAAATCATTAGGTAACTCTTGGCACTCTTGGCACTAAATGTGTGAGAAAAATACTACACTGCAATCTATTTTGGGAAGTATTCATAATAATGCTTCTATGTCAACTAAATATAGGGAAATAAGGAAACATAAAGTGTAGTTTTACATCTACCTCTTTAAGAACTTTGCATAAATATATAATAACTATTATGTTTTTATCATTACACATTTAAGTATTCCTACAAAAATGATGTAAGTATACATACATACATTCCATTTAGATGGGTTTTTTAATAAAAGGAAAGAGTTGCAAGAAAGTATGTTAATAGAAACACAACAATCACTATGTGTTTCTATATATCCAGTGTGCTGTGACCTATTACCCCAAACTGGGGACTTTTGTCTATTAGCATATGGTGCAATATTAAATGAAACTACTGATATTTGCTTTTTTGTACCTTTAAATCCATTTCTATTAAGGAGAAAAACCAAGAAAATGGAATGTGATCTAAGCTTGCAGGAAAAATTAAAATGGGTTGATTTTACTTACTTGAATCTTATTGCTCATATAGACTGACTATAATAAAGTTTGCCTACTTTGGAAAAGAATTTAATGAGCTCAATTTTTGTTCTCCAAGCTAGTGCGAATAAAATAAAATAGAAAGGATACTGCCATAAAGCAGGTGAAGCGAGCAACTGTTTGTCCCATTGCAAAATCAGACACTTTTCTGCAAGTTACCCATGCTATTAATATGCTATTAACTGTTATAGATTACAGTCTCAACTACGGGAGATTACAAGCTTACCTATCTACAAGGGCTAATTATACTATTTTTTTCTTTTCACAGTAACACATCCCATTGCACTTTTAAGATTCACTCAAGTCCATAACGGCTGCTAATTTTAAAACTTAGGACACATGAAGATATCTGAGGTTGAGAATGAATAAGTTATGGGGGAGGTAGAGATACTGACAGCAAACTTAGGAAGATTTCAAAGGCACAGAAAGAAATTTGGTAAATCTTGTGTATTCTAGGTGGTAGGACTGAAAATTAGTGTTATCCTGACAATGGCAACAACAATATCATAGTAAAGTAGTTTTTCTGTGAGTGGTCTCTTGTACTTAAAAGTAGAATAAACGGAATCCTATCTTGACTCTCGCCACAAGGCACAAATCCTCGATTTCTAAATTGGAGGCCAGAGGAACCAGAAGCTTCCTTATGGAAAGAGATGGCGGAGTTTGGCATTGAGTTCTCTCTCCTTGCTTAAAAGATCCAGGCTGTGCTTTTTGAAGGCTTCGGACTGCAGCCTGAGTTCATCGTAAGCCTTCTGGATCCCATCTACCCTGCGCTGGAGTTCCCGGACTCTCAAGTTACTGTCCACAGCCACTGCCTCTTGTTCAAACCGCTCTAGCGCACGCCTCCTGGCCACATTGGCCGTCTCCAACTTCTCCTCAAGCTGGCGGATCTCTGCTTGCTTGTTCTGAAGCACCTTGCCCCTCTCCATGGACAGCTGCAACAGCTCGTCTTTCTCACAAGTGACGGCCTGCAGCCTGGCCTGCAGCTCCCGGTTCAGCTGGCTGTGTGCCTGCTCGGCCTTGGCCATCCGCTCCATGGCCTGCTGGTGCTGCTGCTTGAGGCTCTGCAGCTGGCTGCGCAGCTGCTCTGTGTCCTTGGTGTGGGCGCAGGCCTGCTGGCTCTGGAACAGCTCCAGCAGTTCCTTCTCTCGGGCCTGGGCCTGGCAGGTCTCCTGAGCGCTCCTCTGTTTCAGAGACTCCAGCTCCTTGGTGAGGGCTTCACTCTGGGCAGTGAGCTGCAATACTTTGGCCTCCTGGTCCTTCAGAGCCTGGCTGAAGAGGTGGTCATTCTCCATCCTCAGCTTCTCATTCTCCTCTCTCAGATTGATGTTCTGACTTTTGTGTTCATCCTTGAAGCGGATCATCAACTCATGGTTGGCTGCCAGGGTCATAAAGCGTTCCTCCAGCCTCTGGGCCTGCTCGCTCTTGGCCTTCAGCTTCTCAGCATCCTGCATCCTCTGCTCCTCCAGCTCTGTGTTGAGCAGCTCCAGGATCTGGCAGCGCTCCAGGGCCTCATCTGACCTCCGCTTCAGGATGCAGATGAGCTGGGACTGCTCCTGGATGCGGGAGTACAGCATCGCCTTCTCACTCTTCTCCTCCTCGGACAGTCCCCGGAGGTTTGCTAAGGCTTCCCTCAGACCATCCAGTTCCTTACACTCCATCTCCTCTTCCTGGTTTTCTAGTTTTTTGTTTTGCTTATCTAAGGGTTCTTCAGAGGGTGGGGTGTCCATCCTGAGAGCCGTCTCTTCCTGAGGCATCAGCACTCTCCTCTACTATCGGCCGACTGCACAGCCTCCCCCTCCAGATTTCAAAAGCCGCAGTGTTGCTAGGGACTCCTGGCAATGTCTAGCAGTCATTTTTTCACCCAGTAAGGAGCCCTGTGATTGGTGGACAGGTCTTTAGAATGCCGTGAAGTAACAACAGGGGGACCCCGGTGACTCCAGAACCAATCTGGTCAGGTTATACTTGCCTTTCTAACCAGTCACAGATCTCAGCCCAGTGTCTGGCCTGTACTGTACAGAGATGCCAAGCCCACTTGATTTCCAGCCAGCATCAGAGGAAGAAGCCTGACTCCACATAATTTCTTGTGGGAATAAACAAATCAAGCAGTGGTGACATATTACTCTTCCCTCTCCCCACTTCAGTGGTCATGAGAATAAAGTCATCTCTGTGGAAAGTGTTGGCTCCTTAAAAATTTTGCAATCTATAAATACAAAGTAGCAGTAGTACTCTGAGAGCGGTGATCCTAAATGGCTGTGAGTTTGTACCTGTAGTGTTTAACACACCTCAGTGAAAGAGCAAACCCCAGAGAAATTTCTTTTGTTTCCCGAAGCATTGTCCCCAACTGGGAATACATTTTATTAGCTATTCAGCACTCCCTGTTTTACCCACTGGCACAATAGGGTTACAAAGAAAAGCTTAATGGACAATATAGATGTGATAAACATTAAAACAGAAAAAAAGATTCAAATGAGGCTTACCTTATACACAACAAAGTCAATTCCAGATGGATTAAACAGTTAAATGTAAAGACTAAAATGAAAACAAAGTATTAAAAATGGAAACTAGAGGAAAATAAAGGTAAGCATTAAATTTCTGGGTCAGGAAGGACTTTCTTAGCTTAAATATTATGTAAGAGATGAATAAGGTAACACTTAATTTGACTTAAACATCTAAAGTTATATATAATTTAAAAAATTATGTGACTCTAAGGTCTCTCCAGCCCCTTCTTCCTCAGGACCTGCCTGACGTTTTAGTTTTATTCTCTAGCCTAACACCAGCTATTGACGTTTCCCTAGCAGGCCCTGTCTGTAGGTGTTCCCTCTGCCTGGAATGCTTTTTCCCATTTTGTCCCTTGTCGCTTTAGTAATTTACTCAGCACTTTATACTTAGATAAGAATCACCTCCTCTGTGAAACGTCTCCTAGCCCCTAAGTGTAGACGTCACCACTCACCTCTTTTAGTGCAGCCACTCTAGCCTATTTCTACTTCCAACAGAGCATTTGAAAG
Source organism: Mesoplodon densirostris (assembly GCF_025265405.1). NCBI lineage: Eukaryota > Metazoa > Chordata > Mammalia > Artiodactyla > Ziphiidae > Mesoplodon > Mesoplodon densirostris. The sequence goes on along the minus strand of NC_082667.1, from coordinate 47,903,875 downwards.
CCTTACTGCACTCATCATTTACTCTCCTGCCTTCCCCTGTTAAACTCTGAGATCCTTAGGGGCAGGAACTGTGTTTGTTTCATCCTTGATGACTAGACCAACACCTTGGGGAGACTCAGATAAATATGTGTTGAATGGATGTTGAAGGCAAAAATCGAATAGAGAAAAATATCCACCATAAATATGACAGACAATGGATTTATATTTTTACAAAGAGCCTGTACAAATCAATAAAGCATTAACATCTTAAAAGAGAAATAAACAATTGAATTCATAGATGAGGGGACAGAAATGGCCAAGAATTGAACCCTTTCAGGGATCCAATAAATATAAGTTAACATTAGATATCATTTCATCTATCAAATTAGTCAAAAATTTTCCCATTCTTTTAAGATGACCCAGGACTGGTAAGGGTATAGTGAAATAGGTGCTCTCTTATACCATGGTAAAAGTCAATTGATGTATTGAGAACTTAAAACACCTTTATGCCTTTTGAACTAATGATTGTCCGTCTGGGGGAGGTCTTTGCTGAAAGAAAGGCCTTTTTCTGAAAGAAAAAGTTTTGCTCAAGTGTGGTTTATAACAGCTAAAAGTTGGAAACCAAAATGTCCAAAAAAGAGAAAATTTTAAGAAAATTACGATATTTTCATATAATAGAATATTATGTAGACATTAAACATTATCATGTTTATAGGTAATTTAATGGCATGGAAATACTTGTGTTTGAAAGCTAATTGAAAAAAGCAGGATAAAAAAGTTAAAATTTAGAATGATCTCAATGATGTGAAAACTTAAGTACAGAGCAAAGAGTTAGCTATTCCTGCAATCACTGTTAAGTCTGTGGTCAGACTTAATTTCTCAAGTCATGATGATAAGGAAAAAGCCTGGGGTGTTATTATACATGGATGGATTTTTAAATGCTTCAGGTTTCACTTGGAGCAAAATAGATCTGAAAGAAGAGTTTGAGATTTTTGCTTTGATCTCAAAGATCAGGATCTCCTGTCCCAAATCCTGAATCTGTCTATCAGGGAAAGCTTTCACCAGCAAATGGCTGGGAAAATCTCCTGAACTAAAATTTTAATAACTTAAATTGTAGGTTATTTAGGGTTTATGAAAGTGAATTTAAAAATGTGAGTGAAACCTATTTTTAATTTCCCCCTCACATCTCTTCTTCACTTTTCTTTAAATTTCAAGCTTCATATACTGAAATGGAACTTGAAAAGCTGAGGCAAGTGACTAGAAAATTAGAATAGTTACCTCTTCATTTAAATAAAAGGATCAGACATACATTGAAAATTTTATTTGCTGATTATCATATATGGTTGTCTGATATAGTAAAGTGAATTCACAGAATATGTTTCCTAAGAAAAGAAAAGAAAAGAAAAGAGGAAAAATACTCAAGATGTTAATAGCAGTTGTTTCTTGAGGATGAGCTTATGGATGCTTTCCCCTCTCTTTGTACCTAAGTCCCTTGCACATAATGGATGCTCAATGAAATCTGTTGATTAAATACATTTTCTACTTTAGGAATATTTTATATATCTCTTCTATATTAAAATTATTTTAAATATTAAATTCATAGATCACTTGTCAAGGTTAAAAATCTCAAAAGATCCTAATCAGTATTCATTCACTGATTTATTCAACAAACATTTGTAATGTATGGTGCGGTGCTAGATGCTAAGTATACATGAATAAATTAGGTATATCACTCTTCTCAGAGAACTTTCAGTTTAGTAATAATGACTTTTGGCTCCTTTCTGCCATGGTTTTCTTCGTTATGCCATTTTCCCACCTACCTTTGACCCTGAAGGTATCCAGCATATTCCCTTTCCAGAGGTCCAAGTCATGAACCTTGGCCAATGTTCTCCCTAGTGGTGACCAACGAGTTCCCTCCACTTGTCTTTGTTAAGTCTTTTAACATCTCCTTTTTAAAGCGGCTATTTACAGAGTTGTTCTATATGCCCTACATAGTACTAGGCATTTGTACATCTTCTCTCATTTAATTCTGACAATATTCTTGAAACACAGGCATTATTATCCACATTTTATAGTTAGCAGGGAACAAAGAATCTAATGCACAGAGAGGTTAACTTGTCCCAAGTCACTCAGAGAGTAAGTGATAGAGACAGAATTCAAACCCAGATTTTTTTGATACCAAACCCCATGGTCTTTAGTTCATCATTCATTCATTTGCTTAATCATTCATTCATTCAATTCACATACTGAGAATCTGTTATGTCCAAGGTTTGCAGTCCCAGCTTTTAAGATGATTACAGTCTAATGATGGAGACAAATAATAGAAAAACAGCAATTCAGTATGATAACTGCTAACATAATCATGGATAAATTGGACACATCACTCTTCTCAAAGAATAAAAATAGGGGCACAATGATCTGAAGTCTGATCCCACATCCTGACTGAGGTGCTGAATGTGAAGAGTGAGAGTCTTCTTTTTGTAAGGCTGAAGGAGAACCAGTTCTTTTGGAACAAGTCAGCCAAAGAAGTGGAAGGAATGTTCTGTGATTGGATCAAATGTGTGGGAGCATTTGTTTTGTAAAACAAACTAGTGAAATTAGTGAATGAGCCTGCGGGGGAGTGGAGATAGGAGAGCAATCCCAAAGGAGAATGGGGATGCTTCTTGGGACAAGAATTCTTCTTGGGACAACTTAACCTCTCTGTGCCTTAGTTTCTTTGTTCCCCGCCAACTATAAAATGTGGATAATAATGCCTATGTTTCAAGAATATTGTCAGAATTAAATGAGAGAAGACGTACAAATGCCTAAGAGTACAAGAGAAGGCAGATGTTCGGGGACTTTTTACTTAAATGGTGAGTATGGATGAGAGACGTACAAAGAGGTCCAAGCAAGTTCCCTGGACGTAAGCCTAGGCTAAGAGTAATCATGCTTTGGTGGGCTCCTAGGCCATGTGAACAGGTTATGCAGTTCCCAGGATCCTCACCATCTACTTAAAAGCTGCAGCAGTCCTGATGGCTGGGGAAATTTCAGCCTCCCTGGAAAGAGGCAGCAGTGACTCTTTGGAATATTATTTCATATTTTAAATAATGGAATTTTGAAGCATTTTCACCAAAGGGGGAAACAAATTACATGGCTACCTAGCTCTTGATTTCTCCAGTGCCCATGTGTATGATACCTTATTCTTCTGAAAACGGATCACTTCTCCCTGGCCACAGGGTGGACACATAATCCATGCAGGGCCAAGCATAAGATCTTACCCTATCCATTCCTGGCTACCGTGAGTGGTCCAATAGGTGGGGACGTGACCCAAGCCTGGCCAGTTTCTCCCAGAGCTCTCTCAAGCTGAATCCAGGAAAGAGAAGTGCTTTAGCTGAGAGCTTGTGATGCTGGAGCTGCCTGTCCCTGAGGAAGAGGAGAGACGGTATCTGAGTTCCTGGTTCCAGCCCACGAGTCCCCAAAGTAATCTAGTTCCTGTAGTACTTCCTTAATTCTCTGGGCTAACAGTTTATTTCCAATAAATCCCCCTTTTGGGCTTATTTCTGGCTGGGTTTCTGGAAAAAGAAAAAAAGCCCTAAAACATGCAGTTCAAGGAAATGCCTCCAGTTTAAGAAAATAAAAAATTTCAGCAGGGCCTTTGCCTAAAAATCCCACTGGATGAAAAGTCTGTCAACTTGAGTTCACCAAAGAATTCAGGTTGCCTATACTTTATAATGCATGAAAATCCCATTTAGCCTTCCTCTTGTAGCCAGGTGAGATTAAAGCTTTTGTAGTCTTTTTTTCGGAAAAACAATGTGACATGACATCCCCATGGATGACCTGAGGCAGTTGGAAGTTCTGTGGGCAGATGTAAGGATGGTTCTATTGTCCCCTCTGGTGTTTTGGGGATCTGGGGATGGGGGAGGCGGGCATTCCTAGTCCTAGATGGAGAGATACTAGAACCCATCTCTTTCATGCTTCATAGCTGGCTGGATGCTGACAGATGGCTGAGCAGGTAACTGAAAAAAGGGCTGAGAAAGTAGCTTGTACTATGAAGTGGCAGGAGCTGGAACAGGATTTGCACTTCTGCTACGGCTCCAGCCGATCTTGGAGGTGTGCCTCCTTTCACCTCATCTTGTCCCTCCCTGCAGCCAGAACAGGAAGAGGAAATACAGCTAGATTAACCACCCTCCTAAAAGATCTTGAGAGACAATGAGGGAAGGGCGTTGTTTTAGGTTAGTTGCTCTTACTGGCCAGTGGGTCGAAGGTTCTAGCATCTGTTTCGGGGAAGGGAGGCAAGCACTCCAGATGTTTTCAATGACATTTGTTAGATACCTGTTGTAAGATCTCACCCTCCCCTCACCACCCAGGCTTCCCCCAACCTATATTAAATCAGGGCTTGTTTTGAGAATGGCGAGCTAGTGGGGTTCTAAGGGGGAGTAATGCTTTATGTATTAAATGACCCAAAAATGCCTTTGTGGAAAACTTTAAGAATAAATGTTAATGTATCTTCAAAGCTTTTCAACTACCTTTTTTTTTTTTAATTTTTGGCTGCATTGGGTCTTCATTGCTGCGCGCGGGCTTTTCTCTAGTTGCGGCGAGCAGGGGCTACTCTTCGTTGCGGTGCGTGAGCTTCTCATTGTGGTGGCTTCTCTTGTTGTGGAGCACAGGCTCTAGTCACGCGGGCTTCAGTAGTTGTGGCACATGGGCTCAGTAGTTGTGGCTCGTGGGCTCAGTAGTTGTGGCTCACGGGCTGTAGAGCACAGGCTCAGCAGTTGTGGTGCATGGGCTTAGTTGCTCCACAGCATGTGGGATCTTCCTGGACCAGGGCTCAAACACGAGTCTCCTGCATTGGCAGATGGATTCTTAACCACCGCGCCACCAGGGAAGTCCCTCAACTACTTTTTAAAAATAAAAGTTCTACTCTTAATAACACAGCTGAAGCTTCCAATTTAGAGGAAATGATGCCCAGAGTTGCAGTAAGGACTCTGGAGGAATATTAGCCCAAAAGTTCTTTAGCCTTGCTAGGGAATTTAGATTTTAGGGTTCTTAACATAAAGTATTTCATTTAAAACAAGAAGTAAGATTAATTTGACAATTAAATCATATAATAATTTATTCTAACGGTTTTTAAAAAATACTTTATGAAAAGTATACAAACACAGGAAGTACAGTATAATTTAACAATTTACATTCTAATTAAAACTTTGTTGCAAGGCATGTCTGCGACCACGCTCATGCTCTTTTCATATAGTAGAGTTATAAGAAAAACAGAATCTCATATATGCAAGGTTTTGTTTTATATACGGGCACTCTATTACAAAATACAGGTTTGAGACTTATCTTGGGAGAAAATTAAGCCCAAAACTAAATTCCACCTATGGCCAGTGAGTGGCACCAAAGCACATTTGGGACTTTAACACTGGGAAAAGGGAAAGTTTCTCAAGACAAAAAATATATGCAGTAAATACAGTATCATTGCCCTAACATGGAATTCCATTTTCAATAGAGATTACAGAGTAAATAGTTTTCTTATGAACAAATTCTTTATCATCACTGATATTCTGCTTTTTTGTCCCCTCGTAGGAGTATCCTTCAGTCACTCTTCTACAACCAACATTTTTTCAGTTCATGCAAGGGTTTTCAATGATCAAGTGGCAGGCCCTTCTAACTGTAGCACAAAACTGTGGTTTGAAACACATGGTGGTGGGACTTCCCTGGTGGTCCAGTGGGTAAGACTCCATGCTTCCAGTACAGGGGGCGTGGGTTCGATCCCTGGTCGGGGAATTAAGATCCGACAAGCCTTGTGGCACGGCCAAAAAATGAAAAAAAAACAAAAAAAGAAACACATGATGGCAAATTGGAAAACTTTGTTCATTAACAACACCCCACATTTAATTATTTTTGGCAGCTTTTTCTTTGAAGCAGCAGCAATGGTTTGATTTTCTTAACTTTCTCAAACATCTTCTTTAATGTTGGAGTCACAAACACGTTACATGTTTTGTTATCATTTAAGTCTCTTGGGCCTTGTAACCAAAGAAGTACATGCAGGTTGACTTTAACATGCTGTGTAGCATTTGTTATGGCAATAGATAGAAGGTGAGGATCTCTGTCTACATAGTAACATTTTTAAGATCAGATTCCACCTGTTTAGTAGTTTTCAGTGGAGGAGCCAGTGGACTCTGGGTTCACTTGGAAATCTTGGCAATCAACAGCATTCTAAGAGGCAGGGTTGCTTCAATCCAAGTGTTGGGGGAATTTACCATCTTTTCCCAGAGAGCAACTTCCTCTGAAGTAGAGTCCATCCAATCCACTTCAGTACCATAGCTTTTCCCTGGAGAAAAAGGGAAGCTTTGCATTTAGAAAGGAATAGCTCATTGGGAAAAACTGAGTCATTCCCTAATTATCATTACCAATGGAAACAGCTAGGAAGAGTTTTAACATCACCAGGAGGGCAGAGAAAGAACTGTTTAACCATCTGAGATATCCAATAATGGGACCCACCACAATTGGGATTATTCTCATTACTCTCAGAGTAATGATTTCTCTTCACATCCATATAAAAGGTAGATGAGAATCTGTCAGGTGCATAAGGGGATAGTAGGGAGGATTCCAGCATTGGGTTGGAAGTGACAGTAGGTGATCTCTAGGGAAGTGCAGTTACAGCTTTAGTGTCTAACAGACTCGATTTTGAATCCTGGCTCTGCCACTTATTAGCTCTGTTTCTTAATTTCTTGGAACATCAGTTTCTCTGGGGATAACATTAGAAACAACTCGTAGAACTGCTGTGAGGATTAAATGAAATAATGCAAATAAAGCACTTAGTACAGTGATCAGTGCTCCACAAATATTAGTTACTATTATTATGCAAAGCACACTTTTAGCCATGAAGAGCCATACATGTTTTTTCAGGAAAGAGTAGTGATGAAGGCTTTTCTGGTTTCCCCCACAATAACTTAAGTTCTGTGTGGACAGACATTGCATCCTGTTAATCTTTGTATCCAGAGTCCTTGGCACACAGCCTGACATTCCTTCACTCATTCATTTCATTATGCTTAACAGAAACAATATCTGTTTTCATTAGGAAGAAGCGAAACAACAAACCAACCAATCTCTAGTGTCTCCAGAAGCGTTTGACTCATGGAGAATTTAAAACGTAACAAATGTTACCTGTTCCAAAGCCAATCCGAAGACCTCCCAAAAACTGGTTGGTTAATTTGTAATGGTCCCAGACGGTAAGCTCGACACAGGCTTCCGTCAGGTCCTCGGGCCTGAACCCATCATACACCATCGTGTGGTTGAAGACAGGGTTGGTGGTTTTCCCCACAGCTCTCGTCTTCTGGCGACTTTTCCTACTTGTATCTGGAAGGATGGTACTACAAAAGGAAACATTATTGTGAGAGCATTTTAATAAGACAGTAAACTAATGCTTTCAGTGTGCTTCAGCTACTGAGGATTGGCGAGAGGAAATGGAAGAAAAAAAGAGTGTTAGAGAGATGGTGATGGTGGTGGCGATGGTGGGGCATCCTGCTGGAAAGACTCTCTGCACCAGAGTGGACCACACTTGCTTGGAATCCTGACTCTGCCACTTAGTGGCTGTGTAGTATAGGAAATTGACTTAACCTCTTAGACACTTGTTTCCTCATCTATAAAATGGGAATGGTGATGCCTACCTCAAAAGGTTAATATTAGAATTACATATTAAGCAAACAACTTAGTTCAGTACCTGCACTTAGTGTTTACTATGTAGCAACTGTTTGAGGATTCCTCTAAAATCTATTCCTGATTATCTGTGATAGCCTAAGAAATCAGTCTTGTACAGAACTGCAAAAGAAGAGAAACCTCTCCAATTTGCTAGATTTGACTTTGGGGATAAATTATGTTACATATTTGCAAATATTTACATTTACTTTATGGTAATAATTGAAATTAATTTAACCTACCATGTCTCTGTGAAGGCAAGAAGGGCCGGGACTAGTCTTGGAATGGGAGACCGACCTGAGCTGAAAAACTTATCAGTTGACATCTATGAAGAATATGTATAGGGGGCTTCCCTGGTGGTGCAGTGGTTGAGAGTCCGCCTGCCGATGCAGGGGTTGCGGGTTCGTGCCCCTGTCCGGGAAGATCCCACATGCCGCAGAGCAGCTGGGCCGGTGAGCCATGGCCGCTGAGCCTGCGCTCCACAACGGGAGAGGCCACAACAGTGAGAGGCCCGCGTACCGCAAAAAATTAATAAATAAATAAATAAAATAAAATGTATAGGGAAAATCATAAATAAGGTCATATAAACTTAAATAGCTATAACTGGTCTTCTGGTAGAATCTATATAGATAAAATTAGTCAGAGAGAGTTAGGATAGCACAATAATATCTGTTTAGTTACTATTTACTAGATGCCAAGCATTTATATTACAACAGAGAAAAAGGTTGCAACTTAAAAACCCAAATTGTCTTAAGCTCTTATGAGCTAATTATTAGTATGGGTCTATTTAGCAAATAACTTCCCAGATATTTACAGACTGATGCAAAAGGCCTTTTGCAAATGGGCCACAAAACAGATGCTCCACAAAGGACCCAAGAGGTGTGGCATCACCATTAGCCATTTCATAAACTCTTTAGTAATGAATATTGTCCTCATCAGCAGATGTACCTCCTAGAAGACATTACGTATCTGAGTATGTGATCTCTGGTTTCGATTGTATATATTCCCTCTTACCTTTATGATTTTAAAACTAAATGAAGTACTTCCCTGGTGGTGCAGTGGTTAAGAATTGCCTGCCAATGCAGGGGACACAGGACACAGGTTCAATCCCTGGTCCGAGAAGATCCCACATGCTGCGGAACAACTAAGCCCGTGCACCACAACTACTAAGCCTGTGCTCTAGAGCCCGCGAGCCACAACTACTGAGCCTGCGTGCCGCAACTACTGAGGCCCGCGCGCCTAGAGTCCGCACTCCGCAACAAGAGAAGCCACGGCAATAAGAAGCCCACGCACCACAATGAAGAGTAGCCCCCGCTCGCCGCAACTAGAGAAAGCCCGCACATAGCAGCGAAGACCCAATGCAGCCAAAAATAAATAAATAAATAAATTTATTTAAAAAACCCAAAAAGCAAAAAACTAAATGAAGCCTTGGAGGGGGTTCATGTCAAAGATCCCTCTAGCTCAAGTCGCCACTGTCTCAAGTTATTTTATTTATACTACGAATGATGATTTTCAGCAACACAGATACAGAAAAGTAAAACCAAGCAGCAAAGGCCAGGCTATTGTAGAACTGAGGGTGGAGAATTATCAATGCTGTTACCATTTAACAAAAGAATTTAGATGGCTGCCCCTTAGCATTGGTAGATCAAGGCATTCCTTCACCCAGATGTGCACTTCTCCAGTTGTAGGAAGCTTTTTACCTGTAACAGAAAAAAGAGAGAGAAAATGAAATTCCACTGCCATTCCTCTCTTGGAAGTACTGCATCCAAAGATGCCAACCTAAAAATGGTCTGACATAGCGATGCTAGCTAGTGCTTGATCATATGATCCTAATTGATTATATCTATTCTTAACTATATCTTTCATAGTCTGGCTGTACTGAGCTCAGATAGCTCTATGAAAATAATTTAATTGATTCCAAGTACAGAGTATTACGTCATTCTTTTTGGGTTTTGCTTGGCTCAATGAGATCAATTATAGATATTAGGTATGTGAATCATCCATTTACAGTTATATTCAAAACTACTCAGTGAAATGCATATACCTTTCAAATATTAATACCAATATCAATCGGTGCTGATAGGAGGCATTTTAAACATATTTGAGTACAGAGTAACCAAAACAGGTACTGATTAAGGTATAGTCACTCTTCTTGCTAAAAGTAGTTACAAATTTTATAGGACTATTGTACAGACACGCATAACAGCCAGTATTATGGACAGGGAATTACTGAGAAGTTGGCTTAGTCTGAAGTTGTCCAGGTTGGGTGCACATGGATGGAGGAATACTACCGTATATTTCTGGATGGGTGGGCCCAATCAGTCAACCAACCAGTATTTAATGAGCATCTATTATGTGCTCAGCCCTAGGCTAGGAATGTCATTGGACATACAAGGAATACAGGAAATCTATGTCCTTGGGAGATGTTTACAGTTAAGCTAGAGAGAGAAAATCAATAAAAACTATAAAAATGTAATATAAGAACAAAATGCAAAGTTATTACTGTAATGTTCTAGAAGATGATGTGATCAGTGAGGGTAAAAACATTCAGGAAAAGCTTTAGGGAGGAGATGGGATTTCATCTAAGACTTTGATAGGCTACTGAAAGCACCTGAGTTTGCAACCCCTGATTTCAGTCCTAACATTCATTAAGATTAATTAAGATTAATTAATTAAGATTCTTAAGGAGGACAACTTGGGGAACTGTGTGGGAAATGAGAGGGGGGTTAGCACTCATTTCCTGACAGTCTCTTGCTCCTTAACTGTGCTGGAGAACTGAGGCCCTAACATCAAGGATGCAATTAAAAATTTTGAAGAAAAAGCTTTCTCCTCTAATGAGACCTTGAGAGTAGAGGACAAATGAGCTCTAATTTCTTAGGGGCTTCATATGAATTCTCCCAATTCCCACCTATAGGGGAAAAAAACACCAGTTCCATTTGTATCACAGCACTATACAGGAAAGGCCATTCACGCTGTGGAGATACAAACTTTTGGGAGAGTGAGGTAGAAGTTAAAACAAGGGCTGTAAGCTGGACTGAAAAAAAAAAAGAATTTTTCTCATAAAAAAAGAAAATAGAATGGTGGTTACCAGGAAGGGGAACCTGGAGGGAAGGGGAAGAAGGGCATTGTGGTGTAATGGGTATAGAGTTTCAGATATACAAGATGAAAAAGGCCAGAGATCTGCTTCACAACATTGTACATATACTTAACACTACTAATGGTACACTTAAAAACGGTTAAGAAAAATTTTATGTTATGTGTTTTTACCACAATAAAAAAAAAAAAAGAAAATTTTGTAGTTTACAACTGTGGATTGACTCATTCGGTCTATACGATTACTAAACTGGTAAGTTTATTTAGGGCTTCACCTTTGAAAAAATCACAGAACTCAAAGAAATCCTTGAAGAGGGGAGACATAACGTAAGGACATAAATCTGGACAGAAAATCACTACGTACCAGGCATTGGCTCTGGGACATACTGGAGAGCTAACTTCATTTCACCTCTGTTTTCTGCTTCAAAGGCAACTGGTGCTGTCTGGAAAATGAAAGAATGTCAGCAGGTACGAGACACAAACCATTTACCCTGTTTGTTGGTGCTGTTATGGGACAATATCTGCCTCATTTCTCGGATTAGGTATCACTCATGAGTGCCCTGGATTAAAATTTCCCTCCCCATCAGAGCTAGACTGTTGCTTTTATATCTGAGAAAGCTATATTGTGTATCTTTGTGGGGTACACAGAAAACATCTCAAGGCCTTTAGTTCAGAGAAATCAGAATGGCTTTCTTGGAGACAGGAGAGATGTTCTGGGATGCTTTGGTTTTTATAAAAACACATACATTTTGTCAGTCATTCAGCCAGCACATAAAACAACTTATTTGTATTCTCTTTCTTTGAAGGAGTGAGAAGAGTCGGGGCCGGGGACGGGGGTGGGGGGGAACAAATATTACATTTTCAAAGCTTCATTAACCTAATTATTTTAGACCAAATGAGGAGATGCCTGTAAGAATAACAAAGACTGAACAATAATTTTAAAACATATCTATTATAAGAGAGAGAGAGAGTTCTACTTTCAAATATTGGTCTTTTAGAGCCTTGTTTCCAAAACATGGCTACATGTCAGAAACATAAGGGAAGTTAGTTAAAAATGAGATGCTTTTGACAACGTCTGAGGAATTCTCATCCAGCAAGTCATGGGTAGACCTAGAAATAAGTGCTTCAGGTGATTCTGATGTGATATTTTGGAACCATTTCTTAAGTGGAACTGTTTTATTGTGTAGATACTTAATAATAGTTTGTATTAATTGTATGTATCACTTGCAGCTATGATGGACTAGCTGGGATCACACCAACCCTCACGATGAGGATAAAAAAAAACTGGATTAAAAGAACCTATTTGAAGGTGATGAAGAATTATTACGATAGACAGGACTCAAATGGACGAGATGTTGGAGCCTGACATTCTCTGCTTTCCACTTTGAGGCATTAGCTGATTTTCAAGTAGTGCCAACTGAGAGCACAACAAGTCTAGCAGAAAGAGACTAAGAAGCTGAGCAGGGCTTCTCACAGTGCTGGGGAGGCAAAAACTGGCCAGCTAAGGAGAGATGGTCTCAGAAAATACTCTAGACCAGTAGTTCTCGAAGTATGGTCTCCAGGCCGGCAGCATCAGCAATGCCTGGGAATTTGTTAGAAATGCATATTCTTGGGCCAGATCTTACCAAAACAGAAATCCTCGGAACAGGGCCAGAAATCTATGTTTTAATAAGTCCTTCAGGTGAATTGGATACATGCTAAAATTTGAGTACTACCTAGGTTTTCAGTTGCAACCCATGAAAGACCACAGTCTAGGAATATGGGCAAAGAAAAACTAGATCAGACCATGTGAAAGCTGAACCCCAGCTTCTAGTCAGTTCATTACCAGACTAAATTAAGGTGGTGTGTCCCTACTCTGTGTGTCAGATGCAAAAGTAAACCCTCTCAAATTATCCCTAGAATTTTTCATATGCAATGTCCAGCATGCAATAAAAAATGAACAGGCATAACAGAACAAAGGACCAAATGACCAAACTAAGATAAAAAATTAGATAAGAGAGATTCACAAATGTTTAAGATATTGGAGTTTTCAGATACACACTTTAAATAACTTTGATTAATAAATTCATAAAGATAATGTGAAGATGGAGAATTTTAGCAGAGAAATGGAATCTATAAAAAAGAATGAAATGAAAATGTAGATCTGAAAAGTATAATCGAGGACCTGTAGATGGGTATAACAGCAGGTTAGACACAGCAGATAAGAAAATTATTGAACTAAAAGATAGGTTAGCAAAAAATAGCCAGCCAAAAGAATAGAGAGGAGAAAAAAAATAGAATAGAAAATATAGAAAAGAGCATAAGAAACATATGGGACAGAGTGAAAAGACATAATGATCCCAAACTATGGGTAAGCATTCTGAATGAAAACGCAATTTTACAGCAGCTCTCTCCTGTATCCTAGGCCCCAAACCAACCAACCAACAAACCAAACAAAAAACTCTGCACTTACCTTCCGCTTTAGAGGGTACCACTTCAATTGTTTATTCTGTTTGTTGTCCCAGTCCCAAGTTTCCAAATCAACTTCCACTTCCCCTAGAAAACTATTGCGCTTAAATGTATCTCGATGCCAAACAGACAGGTTCAGTTTCTGTGTCTTTAAGATTTGCCTGTCGATTTTATACTGCAGTTCAAAGAAGGAAATTAAAGTGGTAAATAATATTATTTTATGCCAAAGTTACGACATAGAGATGAAGAAAAAAGTCATCTGTGTAGGTCAGATTTTCTCATCTGTTAGGTTTCAAGTCTCAAGAATATTGCAAAGTCATCTTATTCTAAGTGTCTTGTTTCAAAGAGCTCAAATTCATCTTTCACAAAAGCTCATTTTTCTTTCCCCCTCTGGAAAAGCAAATGATGGCTCAAATATCATAGCCAGTAATAGCTCTCTAAAAACAAAAGCCAATTATTCAATTTTTACTGGATGTTTTTAGTTCTAACTAGATATAACATAAATCAAATTCGGTCTAAAAATACAAATGAAGTTTAATCCAACGGCCTATTTTCTACCTAAGGACAAAGTATTTTTTTAATGGATTTTATTTTTTAGAGCAGTTCTAGATTCACACAAAATTGAAAGTACAGAAGAGTTCCCATATATCACCTGTCTCATATACATACAACCTCTCCCACCATTATCCTGCAAGGACAAGATATTTTTCAAGAAAAGATCAACCTGGGTTTTTTTTTGGCATCCTAATAGTTTTAATCTAAAATGTAGTCAATCCTTGATTACATATAATCATGGAAGGGATAATAGTCTTTCTAATCTAAAAGTAATCTCTACTTGGCTTTATGATATACTACTTGACTGTCCATTTTGGTTGTAGCAGACTTGCCTTTCTCTGAGTTTACCATTTAAACTAGCTGGTTTTTCCTGAGTATAGGGTTGAAGTAGCTGACCTAGAAATAGCTAGGGTTCTGAGGTATATCATAGTCAAATCATAATTAAAAACTTGTTACAGAAAATTCACCCATGGATGACTGAGGGTTAATTTAATGCTGCTCCTTTCCTCAGAGGATAACCAAATACTTGGACAGAATTTTCAGAAAGAGGGAATGAATAATCCTTCTCATATTTGTAGTTTAAATAATCTGTTACTCATGACTAAGGCAGCATAATAAAGTTTGAAGGAAAAAGGAATATGGGCATTTGAGCCAGGTATAGTCTTCATTCATCTATCCATCCATCTATCCTTCCATCTATAAACATTTTTTAAGTACCTATACCAGACACTGCGCTAAGAGCCAGCATTTACTAAGTGTTTAATGCATACTAATTACTTCATACATATTGGTAGGTAGGTACTATTCTTATCTCCCTTTTGCAGATCTGAAGTGCAGATGGGTTAAATCATTTGCGTAAGGGTAGGCAGTTTACAAGCAACACAGAGTTGGTCCCTGCCCTCATGGAACTTACAATTAAACCAGTAGTTAAAGTGCTGAATGTTAACACAGCCTATTGTAAAACTAGGAGACTGAGGCAGCAGGCAGCAGGGAAACTTAGGGGTTAAGGACAGCTTCTCATAGGAAGAGGCATTTCAGGCTGTGGGACGTAGTTATGGACAGAATGTGGGGAAGAATATCCCAGTCTGAAGGAACAGAAAGTCCCAGCATTGTGAGAAAATGTAGTTCCTCCAAAGAACAGAAAGGAATCAGGGTGATCTGAAGAAAGACTATGAAAGTGGAATGAGGCTGGAGCTCAGGTTATCAAGGGAGTGGTGTGCGTGTTAAGATGGGTGTACTTGACCCTAAGGATAATGGGAATCCTCAAATATTTTAAGCAAAGAAATAACATGATCAGAATTAGGCTTTTATAAGATTGTTTTGGCGGCAATGCTCAACTTTATCAGCTGTGTATCCTTGAGCAAGTTCCTTTATTTCTCTAAGCTTCATTTGCCTCATCTGTGAGACGCAGATAATACTATCCCCCTGGCAGGGTATGGAGGGCATGCATGAGATAATGCATACAACAGTCATGGTATATCATCTCATACAAAGCAGATTCTCAGAAAATGGTTATTCATTTCCTTCTCTCTTGGTGACTGACTTCCTCTGTAGAGATACTACCCAAGATGACATGGCCTTTTAAATGCATAGGTCACTATTTAGGATTTTCCTAGATAGAGAGGTCATAGATACCCGCAGTATCTCATTATACACAGGATTCAACGTTTTCTTCACTACAAGCGTTTTCTTCTTGCCCATTTTGCCCTTGTCCGGTAACAGATAAGTCTTTACATATCTAAAAAGAGAATTGAACAGACAAGAAGGTCAGAGAACATAAAAGTGATGTGTCTACCTCCATTTTTAAAAATGCATTGGAAATTGATAGAAGTAATTATTTCATGACACTAGGAAAAGCACTGTGTAATAAATGCTCTCACCAACACCTTTACACTTAAGCTTTTAAAGTGATTTCAGTGGAATTGATAATTTTATATTGTTTTGAAGATTTTTAAGGGATATTTCCTGAATTCCTTTCTTCCTTTGACCTTAACTAATGTGGGGCAGGGGGAAGACGACAGACTTCTAACGTGATGCTTAATTCTATTGGCTAGTTTCCTATTAAGAAAAGGCTTTGATGCTTGCAGAATTTAAAGTTTTTGTGACTGTCTTTTGAAAAAAATAATCTGGTACATACCTAATCAAGCCATATGAATGTTAAAAAAAAAAAGAAGAAACAGAAAAAAAACAAAAAGGCTATTAAGCCCAGTTCCTTTTAGGATTGGGCTTATGCTAGCAAAATAATTAAAACTCAGACTTCTGCATAGGGATAAGTAGGGAATACCATTCAACTTTGTAACTAAACTGAAATGCAGTTAAACCTGTGATTTCAAAGATGAATTGGTAATTCCCCCTAAAGTTCTATAGAATATAATTTAAATATGGAAACTACCTTATTCTAGAATCTTAACTATTTCTGCACCACAGAGCATTATAAAGTATGTCCCACGTGTCCCTAATCTTAGAGAAAGTTTGAAAGTGTGTGGAGATTGGGGCTCAATCTATCATTCCTCATTTTGCTGCTGAATTTATGTAAACAGTCGCTTATCTTCTCTGTCCCTTGTTTCCTTATCTGTAAAAAGAAGGAATCAGGACAAAATGACCTCAAAGGTCCCTTCCAATTTGAAACGTTTTGTGCTTCTCTGATATTTTTATAATTTAGTAGGTTTGGCATATGAATCTATAAAGTAAACAGCATCTCCCCCCAACTTTTTTTCCCAAACGTTCCTTTTAACACAGTCACACACATACCCTCCCTTCAATTACTTTCTTTCCTTCCCAATTTCTACAAGATTAAGAGTAACTAAGAGAAAATAGTGACTCCAAAATGTACTTACGGGTCCGAACGCTGTTTTTTAATATCTGCTGCTGCTAAGTCTTTACACTGGGCCACAAAGACATGCAACTCCTTCAGTGAGTCCACATAGTCGATTGCAAACTGAATATTTCCCTTCACTTCCAGATTGCCAAAGTCTCCACTATAAACACTCATCACACTGCCGCTCACCTGAAAGCGTAGGAAACAAGCAGTGTTTGTCTCTATCTCATTCTTGAACCCAACACAAGGATCATGGATGTAATCTTTGCTTGCCATTATTTCTCTAGTTTGCACATAAAAGCAGTTAATTTAATATGGCATCAAAAAAGCATACCAACACAGACAACCTGACATGATATGCATGACATGATGACTAGTGTTTAACAAAAATTGCCTCTAAGAGACATAGATGAAAAGTGAAATGCAAAGTTTTTTAGATGCTGACTCATTTCAAAGCAGGGTGATTTTATGGTAGGGGGCATTCAGAGTTCCATTTTTAGGCATGCTTAGAATTTAAAGTGTTAAAGAAAGAGGATGTGAGAAACCTCAGGCACACAAATCACAGTGACACATTGCTCTATCAAATTTCCAAGGCACTAAAAAGGAATTTTACTATGTTACCCGTCCACTGAATCTAAGAAAATGCTTACTGAGCCATACACTTTTAGAGGTCAGGAAGGGCAGAAAATGGATGATTGATGAAGGAAGTTTAAAGCCTTCCCAAGGCCATACATTTGATTGTCATCAGCAGAAATTCAATTAAAATAGATTTTTTTACAAAGAGTTTGAAAAATGCAAGGCTAGTAAGAATTTAAGCACAGATTTATCATTTGTTTAGCATACCTGGTGAGATATGTGCATGTGTATATATATCAGAGATATTTGGATAAGTGTATGTGGACATATTTACATATATATTTCTACACACATCTTACATGCACACACAAAACTACCTCACTTTATGAAAGTTCTGTGTAAAGTCAAATTCTCTAAATCAAATCTGAGCAACTACACTTAGGGAGCTTTCCTTTGAAAACTCCATTCTGAATCCCTCTATGGGGCAAAGAATCGTCTCTCCTATTCTTTTATGTGAATCAGTACTTTCATTCATCAGAATAAAAGTCTTGCTAAAAGAGAGGTACAATTCTATACCTGCACACAGTATATAAAAGCATATGAGATATAAGCATACTTTGTGATAGTTACCCCATTTGTTGCACAGAAAAATTTAGTGGTTCATCTTGTTGGTCATTTAGGTTTATTTTTTAAGTACTTACATCCAAAAAACCATATTTATTTATTTTGGATATGAACTCTCTTGTGACTAAAACAGAGAAAAAGGAAGATTTGGCTAGCCAGAAGCCAACTGTGGGTTAGAGAAAAAGCTCTCATGCCCCTGGAATCTGAGAAATACAACAAAAGGCCCTTTTACAGTAGCAGGAGCATGGTGGAGCAAGGTTCGCAGAAGCAGAGGGATATTAACATGAAGCCTTTGTTTACATACAGAAGACAAGGACGTCATGCCAGAGGAGCTGCTAAGATTGGTTAAAGAGCTCGGGCTCTTCTTGTGTCTGCTGAGCTGGTAACTGCCTTCTGATGTTGTATCTGTTTCTCTGTCATCACTCTACAAAACATTATATAATATATACAAAATTTAAATTCAGAATGAGTCAAGATCAAAATCTGTTTAGATAAAGATAATATCCTTGTATCCCACTGATCTATGACATTTTCCAAGGTCAAAGTGCTAACTGCCAAGGAATGGTATTCAAGATGGGGTGGGTGGTCTGCCTTGGACCTCATCTTAGGAGGAGAGCAGTGGTTAGGTACTGAAATAACAAAGCGATTTTTTTCACCTACAAGGTGGCCCCAAGGCGCATTCTCTTAATATTATATATTTATATTGCTTGGAAAACTTTATTGATACATATGAGAAATTAACTTTACCTAGACAATAAATGGTCTAACATTTACTATCAAATCATAAAATGTCATGCCTAATTCCTCTCGTTAACATAGGCTTAACTTCCCTAAATATCAATAGTGTCTCATTTTACTTGAGACACTATTAAACTAGGGAAAACAAATGCTAATCTGATCTGTGTTTCAAGTTTTTTATACATATGTATATATGTGTGTATATATAATTTTAAACCACCTCTTAGGTATTTCAACAGTGCTATTGTGCTTATCTTTTGTGTTGCTATAGGGAAGTATACTGATTTGTACATTCTGCCCACATTAGATTTTAACAAATTTTAAAAAAATAGCAACAAGATACTTATTTTAAATATGTCCCAGGAAATATTTACCTGGGTCAAGAAAGAAAAGTGACAATAATAAATTTTATTATATTTAGATCTATAGTTTATTAGATGGTAGCTTTAAGAATTTATGCTTCAGAATGAGTTCCTTTTGGGGTTAGACAGTTTATGGAGCAGTTCAGTGGCTCCTGGGGTTAGGGAAACACCTTTATGGAGGAGTGATTAGTTCATGCCAACATATTCCAGGGCCCATGCAATTACATGTCAATATAACAGAAGCCAATCCTAACGCAGATTAAGAAAAGGGTTAAAAATTATGATTTATATGGATGAGAAAAGAATCCTTCCTCAAGGGTGAAAAAAATCCATACATTTTTCATGTCTCTATTCTCATACACCCTTCCCACATGCTTACAGACCATTTCCCCCTATCATAGCCGTAATACATTCTACCTGGTACATCAGATCATTAGTGATTATTGGAAGGATAGGACCTTGTCTTGATGACCTGGAACACTGATTTTCATAAAGTTGGTACTCAACAAATGTGACTGACACTAAGCCTCAAAGGGACAGTGGACAAAAGAAGCAATGCCTGATTTCATCCCACTTCCTTTAACATTCAGTCCAACCCCAGGTACTTTGAAAGGTAAAATGATGCAGCTTAATTTGGCATCTCTGACGTACAAACTCAAACAATTTGGACTGTCTTTTGTGTGGAGCAGTGAGGCAGCAGGTTAAAACTGAAGGGAGGAGAAAAATAAAATATCAGGCCAATCAGGTATCACTGGCCTCTCAAATTATTAGATGGTTCATTCATATGACCAACCAAGACCAAAGCATATCTACAAAGGTATAAAACCATAGGAACTACATGAGGTGCCTATGCTGGCTTCCAGCTAATGAGTTAGTTTCAAAGAATGTGTGATTCTTTCCAAAGGAACTGTAACGTGGATTCTTAAGCATATGCAAGGGCTGAATACTTGCAGATACAGTTCATCTAAGGCTAAGAGTAGACAGAACGGTGCCCAGGCGGTGGGGGGAGGAGGGATGTAATTTATATACTGTCCAGAGCTTTCCTTACATTCCATCTACTAAGAGAACACTTAAGGATGAAGCTTTTATTTCGCCATTAAAAATCAGACCAGGGTTTCCCTGGTGGCGCCTGCCGATGTGAGGGACACGGGTTCGTGTCCCGGTCCGGGAGGATCCCGCATGCCGTGGAGCAGCTGGGCCCGTGGGCCATGGCCGCTGAGCCTGCACGTCTGGAGCCTGTGCTCCGCAACGGGAGAGGCCACAACAGTGAGAGGCCTGCGTACCGCAAAAAAAAAAAAAAAAAAAAAAAAAAAAAAAAAAAAAATCAGACCGAAACTGCAAACAGAACAGTTAACATTAAGGTACTCTGTGACAGCACTGTGCACGTAGCAAATTAGTAGCATGGCCAGAACTGGGAGTGCCTAACCTCAAAGCTCAGGCTCCTAACTAGCTGGCTGCAAGAACATGGAATCTTAGTTAAGTCACAGGACCTGAGTTCAAATCCTAGATCTACTTTTTAGTAGCTGTTGGATTTGGGGAAAGTTACTTAACCTCTGTGAGGCTCTTTCTTCTTTTATAAAATGGAGAAATTTGTACCTACCACACTCTGTTTGTGAGAGTTAGACATCAGAGCGAATATCAAGTGCCTGGTACTTACTAGGTACCAAATGAATAATAGGTAATAGTCATGTTCTTACTTGAGACAGTAGGTATAGTAGTTAATAGCATGGGGGTCGGAACTGGGCTCCAGTGCTGGTTTAACCCCTTTCTAGCTGAGTGAGGTTACCTTACCTCTCTTACTCTCAGTTTCCTCATCTGTAATATCTGGGGATAACGATGGTGCCCACCTCCCAGGGTTAATGGAAGATTAAATGAGATAATGTACGTAAAGTGCTTACCCCCAGTTGATATCCTTTAAGTTTTCTATGTCATTGTTACTTTACTATTTTAACATATGCTTTCAAGCTAGTCATGCTACCTAGACTTAGCTTTCACAAATCAACTGTACTCTAAACAACAGAGGAGCTCATGCCAACATTTTTCTGCTAAATTTCTTATTTTGTACCCACTTTGAAACAAAAGTCACATTCCCAAATCTATGCACTTTGACTTCACCACCAATAAGAGTTACTGTATGAGTCAAATGAGATGTGCCTTGCCTTGTTCCAGGACTAACAACACTACCTCTATTGACATGAGAGGCGAAGGTCAGTCCTGCTGACCTCTTCGGTCTCTGCTATGGCTGAATACAGACACACCAACCTTGGCATAGCAAATTCACCTATTTGGTTCCATTTTTCGGAAGGTACAAAAGACAAACTTGCCTCATCTTGGAGAAATTCTGGAACAGACTTGCTCATCCTTTTGAGTTTGTCAGGGTGGGAAAACTGATTATCAGGTTGTGAAGGCACTGTGGAAACTAAACAGTAGCATTTCCATTCAAAATTATCCTCACAGTTGTCAGACAAACATAAGGCATAAGTTGAAAACACACTTTTCTTTCATCTATGAACAGAGATGTTTTTGTAAATTGGTTAAAGGCATAGTAGTTCACATGCACAGGACCATAAGGTAAGCAACATGCAATTATAGAGAGAGAACTAGCAAGGAGTTGAACCAAATAGAAGACAAAAATTTAAAAACCACTAGGTTTACTGGACTGCAGGACTGGATTTGAATTATACTGAAACCTACTACCAATGTGAATTGGTTTTAACTTATATTTTTTCACATTAGAGCTTTGAACCACAAGATCTGTACTTTATTGGTTCATCTCCTTGAGATATATTACATTTTTAACATGCTGCAGGCTGAAAAACTATTTCATCAGATAGCAAGGATCTTTGTACACAACTCAGTCATAAAAGTTTTCTGGCTATTGAGTGTCTAAAAGGAGGTTGGTTTCTTTAGTGATTGTTGGGATTACCTGTAAGAGTGTTTCGCCCTCAGAAAGTCGTGAAAGACTACAATTTCAAAACTAATTATTTTTTGAAAATAGAAATTATTTAGATACCTGTCAATTCAGAGTTTTCAATAGAGGTATCCCAAGGCAAGTTTGAATGATTCAATTTAAGATAATCTAAGAAATTACTATGAATATGTAGCATATGATTTCTTTCTGATACAGTAAGCATATGTGTGGAAGTCACAATAAGATGATGAATTCGCTTCCTCATTTGTATAACTCTAGTTAGAAAACTTTCTTCTTCTTTGCCTAAGAATGACAATGTCTAAGCTTTTCTTATGGTGAATCAGAGCTTCTATATTGAATGGCTTAATATTTTTCAAGGCACTTAGAAGAGTGTCTGGCACATATTAGGCCTTATGTAAATATTTGCTAAACAAATAAACATTATCTGATAGGAAATCTTTAAATTATCTTTTCAGTGTGATATAAATATACTGACTTGACTTTCTCATTGAAAGATACTAGGAAAACAGATAAATAAAAATCAAATTGTATTTCTACATGTAACTCAAAAGGCTCAAATTTAGTCCTGAGCATTAGCTAAATTCATCTTTAGTTAAAAGAAATCTAATGAAGAAAGACAGAAACTTGAACTACACATATTAAATATTTGCTTATTCACATAATAGTTCTCACCTAGCTTTAGGCTCGCAAATGCATCAAAATACATTTATGGTGTCTCACAAGATGATACCTACTTTAATTACTTCCCATTAAACAATAACACATGTGTGTGTGTATTCAGGTGACTTATACTGAAGCAGTAAAAAAGTAGATCCCACAAGAGCACAATGTAGCCCAATGAGTATGCAAAACTTTTTTATCATAACACTACTCCCTATTATTTTCAAAAGTATATATCTGTTACTCAAATGTAGTCAGTTTTACATTTATTGGGCTTTAGTTATTTGTGTTTTGATCATGCATTACATTTTGTCTTGTGGTAAGAATACACTCTTTACTAGAGAAAATGAATAACCCCAGCCCAGACATTAAGAGTCATCTTGGAAAATATCACAAAAAAGAGAAATTAATTTACCCAGAATTTAGCACACGATTAGCCTATTTCCCTTGACCAATAACTAAGCTAATTAGGAGGTCACATATGAAGACACAGACATATAGGCATACATTGTCTATGCCTATGTTTTGTTTCCACTTCTCAAGTTAAATGTTGAACAAAACACAGAAAGATAAACTAGGATGCCCAAACTTAAGTATCCAGTTGCCAGTTCAAAAGCAACTGGAAAAGCCTCTTTACCCAACACCCCTGAGGGACAGAAGTCTTGTTTCCTCTGCAGCAGCCGGACAGAGAACACACACCAAGGGCTGAAGCCTGGATTGCCTTCTTTCCTAGGTGGTTCTTAAGAATTTGTCAGGTCATGTGCCAAAGCTCAGCTCCTTCATCTCTGGCAGGAGAACCTCATGAGCAAAGTTTCAGATTTCAGATGAGATGTCACAGCTTTCAAGCAGTAGCACTTCTCTACCTAATGGCTCCTTCCTTTGGCTGCTCTTCTCTTTAAGAACCATCAGCACATCCAAAGACTGTTGGGAAACTGTTATTAAAAATTATGTGGACTCTTGAGGGCAGGTGTGTGTATCATTATCTTCAACCCTCCAGTGCCTAGGATTATGAAACCACCTCAAACAGGGACGTCAAGAAGACACACATACATATCTGCATGCTTTGCTAGCCTCCACAAACACCTTTTTAATGCCCTATTTGTACTCAAGACAATAGTCACAGTTAAGAACAGCAGTCTTAAGATTGAACAGAAAATGGTGAATAATCATTATCTTTTCTTCATGGTGGATATTAATTAGTTGATGCATATTAGCTACCACAAGTGTACATACATTTCTTTTTTTAAATTGAAATATAGTTGACATACAATATTATGTTGTGTACTAATTAATAACTTGACATTTGCATATAAAATGATCACCATAAGTCTAGCAACCATCTGTCCCCATACAAAGTTATTACAATATTATTGGCCATATTCCTTATGCTGTATATTACATCCCCACAGCTTTTTTATTTTATAACTTAACCTTTTAAGGTTAAGTTATAAAATAAACTTAACCTTTTCCCAGCCACCATGCCCCCCAGAAGCCATCCATTTGTTCTCTATATCTCTGAGTCTGTGTTTTGTTTTGTTTTTTTAGATTCCACATATAAGTGAGATCATATGGTATTTGTCTTTCTCTGACTTATTTCACTTAGCATAATACCCTCTAGATCCATCCATGTTGTCACATACATTTACGACTTGAGATTCAGATGTTCATTTGCTTTATATATTGAACTATACTAGAGTTTAGTTTTGAACCTCAGAGCTTAAACCTTGCGCATTATAAAATTTGCTCCTATAGATAATGTAGAGAGGCATATATGACCATACTACATACTAATTGTCAAAGTACAGTTCTTTCTTAGGTCCAGATACATTATAAATTGCTTCATGTCTATAGCCTTGCGTAAAGGCCATAAGAGATCCAATACTCCAGACCATACTGCAACATAAAAGCCAAGTGATATTAGAAGGGGCCAACTTCATTTTAAGTAAAGACTCAAAGAGCAGAGAGACTGGCAAAAGTATAACAGTACTGAGCAATAACATATGTATATATAACACATATACATATGTATACATAAAAATTCTAAATATATATAACTATCCCTCAGTGGAATCATGAATTAATCTTTCAACACAGATAGTAGTAAAATATTTTTAATAAAACCCTTGTCAGAATGAAATAGTTTTGTAAGCTGCAAGAGTTTAGTATAATAATAAATGCTACATTAATGGGGTTAGTTATTTCAGCACATTTAACACCATGTAGAGCGGCAACATTCAGTCATTTGTGAGAAAGATCCTGCTACTCACTTCCTGGAATGCATTCATTTGTATCTGGTTCCTGAACTGCTTTTTGATCTACTCAGAAGAGCAACATTGAGAATAAATACCACTTTAACAGAAAGATGAAAGAGACACGAAAATAAAGCTCAAATGTCAGTTTCACAACTAAGACTGCAGAATACACGTGACAGTTTTTCAGCTTGCTTTCCTCCATTCCCCAGTGCAATTCTTCATTAGCCTCTTTGAGGTCTCCTGTTCAACTAAATATCCAACATCCAGCACAGGAGATGTGCAGTGTCTTTCCTCTCACTCAATAAGCCACAGCATGGAAAATGGAACGAGCACTGTACTAGGAGTAGTGAAGCTGAGATGCCCGTCCCCACCCTCCCACTGACTGACTAGCTACAAGAGCTTAGATAGATCACCTAATTTCTCTGAGCTTTTCTCATCTGTAAAATGAAGATAAAAATCACTGCCCCACCTACTTCAGTGAGGTGGTTGTAAACATAAAATGAGAAAGACAAAACTATTACATAAAAAAGGAATGTCCTTTGAAGAGCTCTGTTGCTGCATTTTACATGAGAAAGCTCAGTTGATATACATTTTTATCATTATAGTGCAGGCAACTTAGAAAACACAATTCTAGCATACAAGTCTAAATTATATTTATGTTTGCATAAATGCTGAACCATAAAAATCAGACTCATTTCCATCCCTCCCACCACTATTACCCTATTCATTTTATAACTGAACCAAGTAATACCTGATCCATTGACAAGCTGCAAGACCTTCTGGCTCCTTAAACTTCAGAATCAGTTAATTTCACCCCTGGTCTATACTTAGTTATTTACTTGAGCAGAGGCAGGATCCCCACTCTTGTTCTGGGACCCTTTCCTTTGACCTTAAGTCTTTACCAGTTATACCTAGAGAGATCTAAATGCTGAGACTTGAGAATCAAATATAGCAATAACTTAACCCAGAAACCCACTCCACTCTCCCTGCCTTCACAAGGAGTTTTGCAAGTCAGAGTAGCAAAAATCTGCTCATACCCATAGAAATACAATTTCCTATTTTTAGAAACCCTCGCTTCCCAAGGGTCTCTGATGAGATCCTCACAACAGTATCATCAGCAGAAACCTTAAGAATACAAGCAGTATTAAATGCACCAAGTCAGAACCATTTTATAATAACTTAGGCTCAATTCATCACATAGCGGCAAATGACGTTCTTCTATTTCTCTAACAGCTGCATCCCGGTGACTGCCCAAACCATCCCAGAACCTAATACACAGACAGACATGCAAATACATAAAGATATTTACCATCTTCAGCACTACGCACTAATTCTTCTGGCAGATTATCTACTTTTGCTTGATCTGTGCAGGAGAAATTAACAAATGGTTAAAACGACTGACCCTTGGCGAGAAAGAACAGTGAGATTGTCCCTGGAAGCCCCCGGAGTTGGAAGCAATGAGTCAAGATGCGGTGAGGGGTGCAACCAAGATGTCTTCCCCAAAATACTTTCTCTTTAGATTAGCTAGTTGAGCCAGTGCCATAGCGGGAGCTCCCATTTCAGCCCCGATGCAGCTTACATCAGCACACTGCTCCACACGGACTCCCAAGGGTTAGAGGGTTAGCTCAGAGCAAGCAATCAGCTGGCAGCAGGAGAAAGCACAGGGCTGCAACAGCCTCTTTATTCTTCTGGAAATGGTAAGATGCTAGCCATGACTAACACCTTCTCAAACCCACGGTCATTAACAAATATTTCTGCGCGTGCATCATCATTTGTGTATGCCTCTGGGAGCCTTGCTTGGGAAGTCAACTGAAGAGATGTAACTGGGGACCAGCTGCTAAGTGGAATCTTGGCAGGCTCGTGTGAGAGTGGGTATCGGTATTTGGAAAGGAGCATGCAGGAATACCCGTCAGCTGATGGTGTTTTTTATTTTAACTCTACACATTCCTGAGTACTTTAAAGCTGCACCATGGAAATAGCCACATGCTTCTCAGGCAAGAGGTTTGCCAAATTGGACAATTGTTGCTGAGTTTTGGGGTTTTTTTCCCCTCAGGGCCCATCACTAACATCAGGAAGAACAATCAGGGCTGTCCGACAAAGGACTGGACTCGCCTTCTCTGGAAGCATTCAGGCGGATGTGGGGGGTTGGCCACCTGTTAGGGGGCTTTAGAGGGAATTCCTGCACTGGGGGGAGTTTGGAATGGGTGACCTTCAAGGTCCCTTCCAACCCTGAGATTCCAAGATCTTTGGTAGGGTGAGGACTGCATTCCAAACTGGGACTATCGCCCCCAGAGCCCTGAAAATCTCTGAATTTTAAGAATTGTTTAGTGGCATAGCTTTTTCTTTTTTAAAATCTGAGTTTTCAGTCTCAGTTGCAGATGCATAAAAATATCCTAAACATGACAATGGTCAATTTTAATCATATGAGTTTGGCAGTGGTTAACTGGCACTCAATAAGTTTTCGCATGACCATCTGTAATCCCAGGGGTGCATTTTAGCTTAAAAATATTAAGAACAAAACCCCAAGAAGTCACAATCTCTAAGTCCCTATATACATTATGCTATATGTTAGTACTCTAGAAATCCTTTACCAGTTAAAGCAGCAGCCAGTGGGGAATAGTGTGCCTGAAGTGTTGCATGTCAGATAGCCTTTGGGCTTATAATTCCACTATCCAAAAGAAATGCATGGAAAGGGATAAAAGAGAAAGCAAAGTCCTTGAAGCCAGGGACTAATTCATCTCTATATCATGCAAAAATTTATCAGACATCCAACACTGTCATATGTAACACGGTCTCTTCATAAATGCTCTTGTTAATAGCCTGTTGATTTTGAGTCCCAGCTCTGCTGTATGAAAGGAAGCAAACTACTTTACCTCTGGGAACGTCACTTTCCTCATCTGTAAAATGGGAGTAACAATTTGTCCCTCACAGGGTTGCCTATGCCAGTTAAATGGGAAAATGCATATAAAACACTTAGCCAAGTCCTGGCACACAGTGTTCAATCAATGTTAGCTATTACCACTAGAACCACTAGCTACCACAGTCTTTTAAAACTCACTGTGCTTGAATAAACACTCAAACTGGGATTCTTCACGGAAACCTAGTATTCTAGTAACCAAACCTCACGCGTTATTTTAAAAGCAAAGTTCCAGCCACTTTAGGCTGAGCCTCTTCAGCTCACTTGGGAAAAGTTATTCTCATCTGTTAACCCCCCTTTAGGGTTTTCAGTGCACAACAGCATGCAGTGAGGCCACAGAAGAGCACATACGCATTTTTAAGCTGAGATGGGGGCATGAACAGTGAGGCAAACTTTATTCTCACTTGATGAATCTGATGCAATATCTTCTAGACTTTTGGAAGGCATTTTCCTAGCAGCACTCCTTTCCAAAGTTTTCAAAACAGGACTGGGTTCTTCTTCTGAACCTGTTGCAAGACAAAACCGATGAATACTGCACAAAAAAGAAAACAACCGAACTCTTAAATCAATGGACACTGAAATGGTAGGTTGAAAGGAGGCATTATGCCATAAGCCTCTATACTTTTATTCACTCTATGAAGCACTCCAACAGAAGAAAATAAAATTTCTCCACTAAAGAATATTAGTATATTCTTTAAATAACTTTCCTGGTCAAGAAATATTTGTAAGCATAAATGATACAGAAACAAGATTAACAAGATTCCCACATTAATAGAAATGTGCTCTCTTAGTCTTTTACACCTCTATTTTAGGCACATGATTTGTTCTGTGCCAGACTTTGAATCTTTCCCCTTCACTTCTAGCTTTTGAAGACAGCCACAAAATGGTTTTAGGAGCATTAAAATAATTAGCTGAAAACCATAGAAGGCAGGATTCAGATGTTTTAACATCTGTGTATAATTGGGTACACAGATGGGTGAATTCTCCAGATCAACAAATGTAGGTTTTTTGGATTTCACGAACTGGTGAAAGTTCCAACAAAATGTTGGGTAATGACATGAGGTAGTCAACTTTTTATTTTACTAAGGCATTTGCATGGGGGAGGGTCTCTATTATCTACTAATGCCTTTATTTTATAAAAGGAAAGGCACTTTAGGACCATAAGGAAAAAAAAAAAAGGAAGAAAAAGGGCATAACCAGAGAATAAGAACAGTTCTTTAAATACATCTAATTTTATAAAAGTTTTTCTCTAGATAGTCCTTAATTGTTCCATTTTGTCAGTGGAAACTCCATTATGGATAAGCCCTGGTCTGAGTACTCTCATTCATCACTGCTGTAGTCTCAGTGACTAGAAGAGTGGCTTGGCAACAGGCACTTTGAAAATGTTTGCTAAATCAATGAATGATTCCATTAATGAGTCAATGAATTTGGGAACTACTTCTCTAGACAATACTCTCCTGAAATGCATCCCAGCTCTGCCCAATGTTAATAGGCATTCTCCAGTAAATGGATGCTAAGATGAATTAGATTTGGGATGCTCTGTCTTCAAACTTAAAAGGTTTCTTACTGCAGACCTTCTCAGTGACTTTAATATGCTTTAGTGTACTAATCATGTGCATGATCTCCCAGCATTCCCTCCCCCCTTTTTAAAGGAACATGCTGACGTATTGGTTGGTTAAGAGCTCAGCCACAAGTCAAACATGTTAGGCTTCTCATCAAAATTATGGTGCCTTGTTTCAGATTCTTCCCTACTCTCACTCCACCCCCCCTCACTTATTTAAAAAATAATAATTTAGGTTAGAATATACAAAACTATGTACTATTTTATACCTCCTACTTGGCTTATAATTTTAAAATATCTTCTCTGGGCTCTGTCTGTCTGGGTGGTTATTTATATCGACTATTTCTTTTTTAGATAGGCTTTTTTGCTGTTCAATCTGTTATGCTGGTATACTTTAACACAGCCATATACATTAAGCAGTAGTCTGTAAAGTAAGTGCAAATTTACAAGCCCTTCACCTCCTATAGGTCAGTTTGGCCTAGTAACTCATGGGGTAGCTTAGTAAAAGTCTACTTCAACAAGTTTAAGATGTTGCCTTACACTCTTGCATATGTCTGGTTTGAGAGACTGGTATTTTATTTTCCTTTTCTCACCAGTTACAAATGTTAAAGGGGCTTCAGCTTGATTAATTAGGATTAAAGGTGGATTCTTTGGTCAGTTTTCAATAAGAAGCCCTAGAGCTACTTGCAAAGGAGCCCAAACCTCACAAATCAGCCACTCAGTAAAGCTCATTTGTTCTCATTGAGACTGAAGGGAGCCAGAAAATGACAAATTCTATTAATTTTCTACTAAGGAAGGTGATCAACATTAGTTGTTGTGCAATTTTGGTTAGAATGTTCCAGCCAGAGAGCATCCTTTATCATTTCATCACTCTAATCAACTAACTTCTAATCCCTATTTGTTCCTGGGTTTCTTTCCCAATAGCCAGGTTGCTCAGAATAGCAAACTGAGACAAGCCCTATCTTTTATAGCCTGGCTGAAACCAGAAGCCCAAGTCCACTTAGGTGAATATGGTAATTGATTAAGATCTCCATTCACTTAGCTAAGGCTGGAGCCAAAGAAATGCAGCAGGCCAGGCAATGCCCTTATAGGTGGAATCAGGTGAGGTCATCAGACTGAGGCATACCCTAGAAGGGGAGGATCCTGAAGATAACTGCAAACAAGAGGGAGAGAGTGGCAACAGAAACACCACAGCCCAAGGTATCTGAGGGAAACTTCCAGCCTTGCACTTTGTTCCTGATACTTAGCCACTAATGTGGTAAACTACTGTTCTTAAAAGGGAAATGTGTGACCAATATGGGAGTTTCTTGCCACAAATCTTACTAGAGGCTCCTGTATGGACTGCCAATTAGGAAATTCTAATTAGTTCCAAGAGGAAAGCACACTTGGATGTTTTAGAGGTACTCTCTAAAACCCAAAAGTTCTTTAAAAAATACTTTTGAAACCTAAAAATTCTATCATTGATCAGTGAGAATAAAGTCAGATTCTGAAACACTGCCTGATGGGTAAAGCTATCTCTATGTAACTCATTTGATTAAAGAATATAAAAGGAAATGTAGTTTTTTATTAAGAAAATCTAGGGAGAACTGAAGTACAAAGAAGAATTTAGTACCATTTGGGCTTGTCAAATTAATCCCAATTCTAAAAACTACACCATTCTTTATGTCAGCATTACATAAATCAACTCATTAACCAATCAGTTAAAAACTTCAAAATGCTCACTGGAGGTATTTCTATAGCTTTCTGCCTTAGAACTGATGTTTCCATCTGAAAAATCAGAGTCAGAGAAACCTTCTTTTTCTTCCTTTTTCTCTTGTCTCTTATATGGGGATGCCAGAATCAATTCAACTTTACTTATTTTTGTAGAGTTTTCTTTGTTTGTCAGGAGAGGAATGGGTTGCCTATTTCTGGGCACATTAATTGCGTCAGAAGCCTCTTTGAAACCAAGCTCCTGAAAAGCCCCTTCTCAAACTACTGCAACCTCACTTTTATAATTCCTGTCCTCTGGGGGTTTTATAGTTTCCGTGGTCCCTATTTCATGGTCCACAGAAAGTTGTGAGGTTCCAGGGATCTCAACCCCACTTTCAAAACCACAGAGATCTATTGGTAAATCAGTCACAGCTTTTTCTCTTCCCAACACTTTATCACATTGACTGACTTGAGATTTGAAAACACTACTCTTACGTTTCATTTCCGAGGCCTTTGAGGCTTTCCAGTAAAAAGAGGGCACTTTCCCCAAGAACCTGGCCTGCTTTGACTGTGAAGGCTCCTTCTCAGGAGTTTCTTCCTTCACCAACACTTGGAGCTGATAAGAAGGACCGTTAGATGATTCTTTAAGGAGTTTCTCAAAGCCAATCTCAAAAGCACTCCCAGTAATTGATGGAGCCTCAGACTTTTCTACTGTTTCTTTTATTTCCTTAGGATGGAATTCAGAAGCAGCTTGCCTGGGCACCTCAGTACTACCTATTTAACTTTGATGAATAAAGAGTCCCTGTATCACTGTCATATTTTGAGCAGGGGGTTTCAATTGTTTCCTTCAGTAGTTTTTCTAAGACAGCACTGAATTCAAGGAGCTCTGATTTAGGTTGAATAATTGTTTCCCTCACAATTTCTGTCACTTCCTGAGATAACTCTTTGCCATACTGAGCAACAGTAGAAGCAGATGAGCTAAGGGTTTGTTCTGATGGAAGCATTTGGGCAGCTAAATAAGATCCAACTTTATGAGTTTGATCAGGAACTACACTGCAGGAATACAAATCCTTTCTGTCTGGAACTATGCTGTCCATTGTAGTCTGTGATGGGATAACTCCCAGAGAGTTTGAGGGGCTACCTTCTACCTGCACGCCTTCAGGAAATTCTGCTTTTACTTCTCCAGAAACTACTTCCCTCCCAACTGGATAACTCAACCAAGCTTCTCTAAGTAGCTTTTGTAATACAGCCTTTACATCATTCAGTGCAGGTTTGGGTAGAAGAAGAACTTTTTCTACAGTCTCAGAAATTTCCCTTTGAGAAGGTAATGCCTTATTCTGAGGAACTAGATGAGCATCCTTAGAAGAAGGCATACCTTGGGGAGTGTTGGCCACATCCCCAAAAGAACCCTTTCTGTGGTGATAGGAAGGTTGATCCAATGGGTAAGAACCTTCTGCAGCCATCTGAAACAAGTTCTCCGTGTTTAGCTGGCACTCACCACTTTGAGCTTTCTGGGAGAGAGCTGAATTTCCCAAAGTTTCTGCCTCTGGAAAAGAAGCTAGTATCTCTCTCTGATAGGCTGATGTGTTCTGACTCCATTCTATCCCTTCTTCATAAACTCTACTCTCTTCAGACTCAGAGTTGATCCTAGTGGTTGCCGGTTCACATTTGGTTTGCAAGGGAGAGGGTGGAGTTCCAGTTGCTTCCTTCAGGAGTTTGTCTGGACTAGCAGTCAAAGTGTTCGAATTGACCTTTGGAGGAGCTACTGTTTTGTCTATATGCTCATTAATGATCTCCTTAGGTCTTTTGGCTTCTTCCTCAGTATCAGCAAAATCTGTCTTTCGAGGCCATGTCTTATTTTCAGAAATACCTGGTTCAAGCGCTTGTTTTTTATGAACTTTTCCACCAGAGGGCTGGATGACTTGTGATGAGGCTTCTGAAAGCAGCTTCTGTAAGCTGTCATTAAACGTGTCTCTGTAGTCTTTAGAGAAAACACTTGTTTTCACGATGGATTCTTGAATCTCTTGAATCTCTTTGTCAGAGTAATCCTTTTCTTCCTTGAACACTGGAGTAACAAACCCTTCTGTATTTTTTCCCATGTTTTCCTTTGATGACTCATATCCTGGCAACTGATGAGTGGACTTTCTGGGTGGTCTCAATGGAAATGTGGTTTCATTTGGTAACACCTGGAGTGTGCCCTTTGAATTTAATTTCTCTATTTCCTCTCTTTCCGGAACTTTTTTCTGGCTTAGAAGCGTCTCTCTTTCATGGGTATTTTTTCCTGATGATTTAATGTCATTGAATTCTTTGTGTTTCTGGCTAGTAGAAGGCACAGAATTTTTTTGGCTTGTGGTAGTATTCTTCTCAATATTATCTTGACTGTTTGGATTGGCTCCTAAGTCCCAAAACTTTCTCAAATTCTCAAATTGAGAGTGATTATAGACCTGTTCTGTATTGGGTTCATCCATTCTTTCTTTTAGGGATATAACTTTAAAGTTGGGATTCCATTCACCAATTAGAGATCTGTCTTTCTCCAAAGAGGTATGTATTTCACTCCCAACATTTGAAAGAAGTTGCAGTGGTGGAAAAGTAATGTCCTTTTCACAATGCAAACTGTCTGTCACTGGTAATCTTCTTATAGGCTCAGTTGTCTTACTCTGAAACAGAGACACTTTACCTGGTTGGCCAGCTGAAGGATCATTTTTGGATGGACCTGATATTTGGGGCCTGGTCTCTTTAGTTTTATTTGAGGAATAAAAATGGCAGAGATGGGCTGCTTGACCATCCTTATCTAGGACCACTTGTTCGGCAGTGACTTGATTATTATATTTACTACAGCCCATAGATAAACTGTCCATGGACTTCACAGGCTGATATGCTTTAGCAGAAAGTTGTTCCTGACTAAATGAAGATGTCGGTTCTTTATGAGTTAAGTTAGCAGTAGCTTTCTCACCTTCCCAAAAGGATATTCTGTCACTCACTCTTTTGTATTTCTCTCTTTGCACTTGGTTTTGGGGAACCTCACCTGCTTCTTGTAGTTGGACCTTAGGCTTCTTCCAAGGAGATTTATTGTTGGTAGCCTCAGGGGGTGACTCAATAGCCTCCGATTCTGAAGAAGCTTTTAGGATGTAACTATCTCTTCCTTTGCTCTCTCTCTCTGCCTTCACATTGTCTTTCAAACTCCATTGTTCGATAACTGTTGAAGAGTCAAAATTCACTCCTGACTTTCTTCTATTTTCTTCATAAACACAAAGCTTGGGTTCTTCTTCACCTAAACTGTCAACATCCTTAGTGTTGCATGGAACTTGATCTTCTGCATGAGATCCTTTGCAAACACTGTAGGAATAGTTATTGGTTGGAGGAAGTACCCCAATTCCTTCTCCTACGTTTTTTGAAACTTGGCTATAGTCCACAGTTTTACTCTCTTGATTTGGACTGGAGATTTCAAATGGTTGCAGTATGCCTGGACTTTCCTTGCCTTGTGGGGACAAATTAATAGATTTGGGTTTGATATCCACATTTTTGCCATTTCCAAAAGGCATATTTTCCTCTACCTGGAATGTTGAATCAGATCCCACAGGTGTTAATTCAACTTTGGTGGATAACAGAGCCTTTGAGCCATTTTCTTTTTGACTGGTATCATCGGTCACCAAGGCAACAGCAATCCGTGACTTTGAGTCTGTTTTTCCTTTAGGCTCTATTTCTTGGGAATATTGGAGAGATGATTTCTTGTCATCTGAATGAGAACTTCGGTTAAACCAGTCTAGGACTTTAGATATGGAATCATCGGTTGTCTTCCTTATCTCAGTGGCATGTGGACCAGAGCATGAGGACGTCTTAGCTTTTAGGGACTTGAGAAGAGGGGGCTTACCTTGCTGATGGTCTCTAGAACTGAGATCTGGCACCCGAGATGACTCAGGCTCAACGTGAGACAGTTCATCTGCAACACAGAAATGCTTTTCTAAATAAGAAAAGAGAATGCTTAAAGAATTATTATTCAATCACTAACATTATCTTTTAAAAAGGCACTTTGTATTTGCATTTTCTACACCATTAGCTGTTTATATCAGCATTTATCTGGAGTTATAATGTAAACCATCCTAATTAAGATATTCTACCAAAGATGCCCTATAACAGTAAAGGAAGGTAAACATAGGCCCCTGGAAGTATGGGGTGTAAGCCGAATTGGGGAATTTCTTTCAAGTGTCTGTTTTATTCTAAAAAATCAAGTGTATTCTGACCCATGTTACATTTTAAATATTCATTTTTCTCGAAGCTTTGCATAAAATAGACACTCCAGGAAGATACATCATGTTGATTTTATGACGCCACCTATCTACTGGCCCACTCATAAACCCTAGAGAGGGCTTACACTCAAGTTCGAGAAACACAGACTTAGGAGATTTCAGAAGTTAGAAAAACAACGTTCAAGGAAGATTAAACAAGGAGCTCCCTCCAAAACGTCAGAATGGCACAAGAAGGATATTTGCATCCAAGGGCCTTACTCCTGGTATACTGAACCAGAATCTCTGAAGATGGGGCCCAGGAATCTTTCCTACCAGCTATCCCAGTGGTTGTTTTGCATACTGCAGTTTGAGGACCATGGTCTCAAGAGGCTCCTCCATGATCCCCTATTTCCCTTCCACAATCTGTAAGCTGGAGATAGTCTCTGTGAGACAAAGTAAAATGAGGACTGATGGAGAATGGGATTTCTACCTGTTCCCTGATGTTTGCCAACCAACGGCTAGAAGGCTAGGGAAGGACACTTAAATTCTTTCTAGGCTACCAAGAAAGTAGGGAGAAATTATACTCCAATAAAGATGTTAAAAAAAAAAAAAAAAGAAACAGTAGGGAGAGACTTTTCTGAGTTTTATTCACAGGGCACATGGCACATGTAGATGAGGGAACTCAGTTATTCTTTCACTTTAGTTAAGACTAAAGGTGTTTCAGCATTTCTTGCTCTTCCTTATAAATGCTAAGCTACACAATACATGTTCTTGAAAATTACGTAAGCTGAATTTTTATGACGTTAGCTACATCTGAAATGCACCAGAGGAGATGTCAGTTAATAAAATTATCTCTTTGATTTTAATCATCAACTCTGGCTAAATGTAAAAACAACAAAGGCTTATACAATAATTGGCACATAGTGGATACTGGTTTCCTTTCATAACTACACATTATACTATTAAATATATGTCAGTAATGATAAAGTTCCTTTGAGAAATCTTTAAGAATTCTTTGTTAGTCTGTTTAACAGAAGACTAATAATGAAAAAAATGCTTGTACTACACTGTTAGTGAAAGAAGCAGTCTGGACAGTATAAACATAATTTAAATTATATCCATGCGTGAAAATTATTGGAAGGCCCTACAATTAAACATTAGTGATAGTTAGTGCTGGGTGATATCACAGATGATAACTGTTTTATTCTGTATGCATTTCTTCTTTTCAAATGTTTTTACACTTTTCAAATGAAAGTATATTACTTAAAAATAAGAAGATGGCAGATAATGTTTTGTTTCCTTTGAGGAATTCTTTTGTTTTCTTCCAGTATAATATAATGAGTGTGATAATGACTGTTCTAAAGCTCAGAGCTAAAGTCAAACCCTTATAATTCACACAGTTAGAGTTTACCATTCTTTTTTGGTCCTGATTTTCTTCTTATGCTCCATTATTTACTTGTATATATTTCTGTGGTAAACAGGGGGGAAAGCAGGGCATTAATGAGTAAGCAGAACTTTGTTTATAAGCTCTGAGACCAGAAGGCCTGTCTGTCAACCAAAATGGGTTTAGCTGATGATGGCTTCTCCCCAGACTTCATGGTGAGCTGAGATTGAGATTTAAAAATCAGAAAGCAAAAATAAATAGTTAATACAAAATTATAAAGGTAGTCTGTGGGAAAGCAGGTGCACTTTGAAAATCAGGAAAGGTTTACCATTTTTTTCTATGGATTATAACAAAGGAAAATATTACCAAAGAAATTTTTTTTCATCTTTTGGATAAACACTTAAGTAAGCATCACCCAATTATTTGCTAGTGTTTATTCAAACTTTAGTAGTTTCCTTAAAATGAGTTCCTTTATATCTTGAAGAAGCTAATTTTTAATTTTTTAAAAAAAATATTCTCTTCTGTTCCAATGATTTAAAATACCCAGGGAGAGGGGTGATGGAAATGCTTTGTCCTTTAAGAAGTGGATTGATTTGAATAAGTATGAAAATGTATGGCTAAGCAAAAATGACTCAGGGTCACTTAATATTGACTAATAAGGGAGGAGGAGAGCAAATGAGTTAGAAACTTGACTGTTGCTACTGTAAATTTTCCTGACTAGAAAAATTATCATAGAGTTAGATTAGGACTTAGTGAAGATGGGAGAGAGTACACAAAATGATTTTTCCCATTGCTTCTGTTTTAAAACATAAGAATTGTGAAGTAATCATATAGGTATAGGAAAGCCGTTTGAGGCATCCCTTGAGAGTTCTAAGATCTTCAAGAGAGGACTAGTCAGCTAGTTAGCAGGAAAAAGCAGTATTCTCATTGCCTCTCAGCTCACACCAGCTGAAGGAGAAAGTTCCTTCAGAGCATTTAAAGTCTAAGAACAAATGCATGGAGGCCCTGGGCAGGCCAAAGTATGAGGCTTTTTCACAGTAAGAATTTAAAGTCTAGTTTCCCATCCTTTGAGGCTAAGAAAGTGACGGTACTCCTGAAATTAAAAGAGAAACCGAAGTTTGGTTAAATGGTAACTGATAAATTTGCATTAGGTGAGTAATAATATATTTACTCTGTACAAAGGTATTAGCATATGTTTATTTCTCACTCTGTATATACACCTTGATTTAACTCAAAATACTATAATTTGTTTAGTTAAATTATTGATATGATTTTTTTTTTGAATTAAGCATAATGTGCCAGAAAGTGTGCTATCCTGGTTCTTTTAGTTATTGGTGATTGAGGAAAACATGCAAACCCATTAAGAGGCATAAACATTCCCCAGTGCTATCTGCTTGAATTTTAGCGGGAATACCGAGAAAGCAAAATGGGTTTCTACCAGGCTGGCTGGCTGGCCTGGACATTCCAAGCCCATTGGCTCAGTTTTTAGAGCCTGGTAGTGACGAATCTCTTACCAGCAGGGCTTCTGGACAACTCTGATTCAAGCCTTGATAATTCTGATGAGTTAGCTGTGTGTTCATTGATGGCGTGTGAATTCTCAGTGGACTGTGCTCTTGTAGTTAAAACTTCTTTGGGAGAATGGTGCTCATTAATTGGAAAGGAACCAGAAGTTGTTGGCTGATGTGTTTCATTTTTTGATGTACTTGGGCTTGAGGCTGACGGCTGAAAAAGCAAAGGCTTTCTGTATTGGGAAGGCTTAGGATCATTCCAAAACTCATCTATGTCCCCTGCATCTTCTGTTCCATTCTTCAACCTGTCAGATTCTAAAACACTAAATTCTCCTATTTCCTGGCCATGGACTAGCTCCAGACTCTGTGGGAGTTCATCCTTCACTGCAGAGAATCTCACGTGCTTTAATGGCTCCAGTGAGTTTGAGGAGGAGTCATCTTCTAAAGAATGCTCCTTCTCAGAAATTCTCTCATGGATGGTTAGGCCAGGTGACACAATTTTGCTTTTGGGTTCAATGTTCTGATGAAAATGAATAGTTTCTGAGTCTGTGCTACTGGAACTGGAATTGCGTTTCAGGATCCCTCTTGGAGCCCCTCTTGTGTTCAGGGAGTCTGTCCTTTGTCTAGGAAAAGACTGGTTATCATCTTGCTTTAAGTCATGTGATTTATAGATCATTTTCCTGGCTTTGGGGATTGGAGCCTTGATTTGGGACCCATTCTCAGGGCCTGGAAAAGTCTGCTTTG
Source organism: Mesoplodon densirostris (assembly GCF_025265405.1). Classification (NCBI taxonomy): domain Eukaryota; kingdom Metazoa; phylum Chordata; class Mammalia; order Artiodactyla; family Ziphiidae; genus Mesoplodon; species Mesoplodon densirostris. The sequence goes on along the minus strand of NC_082667.1, from coordinate 47,865,132 downwards.
TTTTCTCTAAATTTTGGCTTGAAATATCCAGGATAGATGACTCTTCTTTGGACTCTGACAATTCACCTGAAAAGTAAAACATATTAGATGATACACCAAATGCAGAATAACTCTATAATTTAAAACACCTATCATAAACTTAATCTACATTTAGCAAAAACACTAAATATTAAAGACAATGAAGCATGAAGCATAAAGACAGACCTAATTAAAAAGCCTTAAAAAATTCATGCATGAACTTCATTGAATTTAAGATTGCTGTGCTTTACATACATAGTTTGTGGTACTTTATACTCAATAAAATTTTTTTTTAAAAAAGAAACTTTAAAAATTACTCAAGGAGGGTAAAGAAAAAACACAGAAGTCACTTTAAAAATTTCACATATGGAAACCAGAAAAGGGAGCTCAATTTTTTTCAATCTCAATACCTAAAACAAAAATTAATTTTGTCAAAAAGTTAAAAAAAAAACAGGTAATGTTCCAGTGACTTCTTTTCTGTAAAGTATTTTATGCTATATAAAGTGTATCCAATGGAGAGGAAAAATACACTAATATTAAAACAGGCTAATTGAAACTCCTAACTCTACTGTTTGTTAATTTTCTACCCCTTGTCCAATCTTTGATGCTTGTGGAATCTTCTTACAGTTGCTTTTGAAGAGATTAAATTGTCTAATGTTTCTTCTTAGTAGTAAGAATGGTAAAATTCCATAAGAGGCAGACTTCAATCAGTTAAGCAACAAATCTGATCAAATGCTCCTGGAAGACTGGGCTGATAATTACAGATTAGAGGATTGTAACATTGTCAAGTGGTCTTTTTATCTTGAGGCAAACTCTCAATTTTAAACAGAGAACTGTGTCTGTACCTGGTAGACATTCAATAAAGACTGTTAAATGAATGACTGAATGCCTCTGGTCAAAAAATTTCCCAGGTCACTGTGGGGGGACCCAAGACATGGAGGTCACACAAATGTCAGCTCCGAGACTGGAATGCATGAACTTCCAGTTTCTAAAATTTCTGCTTCCTTCCCTCAGGCAGGAAACCAGTGGGCATAGTAGAAGAAAACCATCAGGACTTTTCACTTTCTCTTGAAAGCTATTTTGGTTAAAGGAACTCTGAGAATTTCCCTTAGTCCATAGATAACAAAGATAAAAATATCTAGCCCATAAAAATAATATTTACCCTCTTCTGAAGTCTGAAAGAAACCAGCCCTTCCATTTTTTGACTGCTCATTTTTGATTTGTTGAGATAAGTGATCTTCTGGCAGCATGGAGCTATTAAATGGATTCTTCCTTTGCTGGGGAAAAATATTGTTTATTAAATTCATTTTAAATGTCACAACAGCAACTCAGTGTCAGCAAATGCTTATTATCTCCAATAGTTGGTAGTTTTATCCAGTAAATTCTATCTGGCATGTTTGAAAAATGATGGTCTTAATTAATCTGGTTAGCAAAGAATTACCATGTATATGCCATACCAAAAAAAAAAAAAAAAACCCAAAAAAAAACGCAGAACAAAATTGTATAAAATATACTCAATTCCAGAGTCCTCCAAAGTTAAACCAGAACCAGGCATTCAAATCTAAATCTCACAGAAGTGAAATTTTTACAGATGTGAGAAAACCTGGGCCTGAACATATCAAAGAGCTGGTCAAGGTTGGGGTAAATCTGAGACTCTAATTAGGGCAGATTCCCACCTGTGCTCTTCCTACTGTATGAGTTTCACTGTGATAGATTAAAGCTGTACTAAATATAATTGTAACTGACCTTTCCTATAAGGATTTAAAAGACAAGGTATCAAGGTATCGAAGTGGTTCATAGTCACTATCATGATCATCAATTCTAATGACAGAAAGCATATCAGTAAATAGAATTTTTTTTCAATTGAAGTATAGTTGATTTACAATGTATTAGTTTCAGGTGTAGAGCAGTGATTCAGTTATACATACATACATATACATATATATATATATATATATATATTTTATTCAGATTCTTTTCTCCTTTAGGTTATTACAAAATATTTAGTATAATTCCTTGTGCTATACAGTAGGTCCTTGTTGGTTATCTATTTTATATATAGTAGTGTGAATATGTTAACCCCTAACTCCTAATTTATCTCTCCCCCCAGCATTTTTTTATTAATGTAAGACTGAATATCAATATTTGCTATCTGTTGTTTCATAAATTGACAATTCCCTCCCCTAAGCAGACCTCTAACAGAGATTCAGGAAGCCATGAATAGGAATAAGGACTGATATGGAACCAACAAGCCACATTCCTATGCTTAAAAGAAGCAGCCCTCAACAGCATTAGACATTTCATTCTTTAGGACAAAAAATCTAGGTCTTTAGCAATGCAGTAACATGATATTCATAAAATTTTCCACCACAAGAGTGATTTCTTATATTAAACAGTAAAAATTATCTATATTTGGTAGGAAAAAAGTACTATGAAATTCTCTTTATTTCACGGTGCTTTGATAAAATGAGAAAAATGGCAGTCCTGCCCCAAATGAGATTTTCAAAGTCTGAGCTCAATCTACCTTGGCTGGAGATACAGCTGACTTCCTTGTGCTTTCCTGGGATGTATCAATCATGGTGGAAGCTGGATTTACCATGCTGGAACTGCAAAAGAAACAATAATTCAGCGAGTAAAAACTTACCCTTTGAGGAAGTGTAAATCACGCCTCTGAAGCCAGAAGCTATTAAGGCAGGATAGGAGAGGAAGTTTGTAAAATCAAACTGCCAGGAAGGTAGAGGGAGTTGGAGCCTAGAGATGATTAAGCAGCGAAGCAAAGGCAATGGTAGAACAGAAATGAAAACAGGCATGAAACAAGACAAAACCATCCATCAGAAGCCTTGAAGTTTTTATCACGGTACCAGGCACACAGGAGGTTCACAGTTTAAATCTGTACAAATAAACTCACCTCAAAGTCAGGACCTAACATCAGATGCAGACTAGAACAGTGAGCAGTTGTTCTCAAGAAGGGAACATCCCTGCTGAAATAAGGCCGCAAAGCATTTTAGAGAGTCCGTAGGTCAGAACCAGAATGGCACTGCTTACTCTAACTCAGGTAGAAAATAGCTAAAGAAAAGACACAGGCGAGACAAGTGATTGGGCAGTAGAACAGAAGAAACAGCAGATCTAAGAGATGCTGTGCCGGGAGGATGGTGGATTGGGGCAACTTACTGGGAACTTCCAACCCAACTCTACAGGCTGGCCAGGTGAGTTCTCATTTGAATACAAGAGGAGTAAAGACAAGCAGAGCATCCAGAAGATGGTGGGAGGTCAGAAGCCTGGAGCTGGCTTAGAGGGGAGAAGAGGATTCTCTAGACCATGATTCCCTACCGGAGGGACAGAGCAGCCCTAGGGTGAGAGTGCGGGGAGGGTGAATGGAGAAAAGTGAGTTGAGCCAGCTCCCTCCTGAACAACTACTCCCGTGGCTGTTGAGTAAGAAGGGCAAAGAGGGTCATAGTGGCCCCCAAGAGGGAGGAAAACTACCCACTCAGACTTCCTGCTCCAGTGGTCCTGCCTCAGGCAAAAGAGGGGAAGTCACTATTGGCTGAAAGCACTGTGCCTGGTTAAACTCCACAAGTTCTCCTAGTGGCATCACAGAGTCAAGGACTTGGAAGAAGAACCTCGGAAGGTGCTGGCTTTTTACAGCGAAGCTAAAGAACTGGAGGGGAGGGAGGGGAGCATTTGCCCCAAGGCCACAGAGCCCTGCCCAAGATTGTTGTCACTAAAATTATGGACTAGATGTTCTAGCAAATTCATTTCCTTTCCTTCTCTCTGCACTTTACTACTTTTGTAGTCCCAGGAACAGGCTGAACACTTGAGGAAGCCATGCTCCCTTTTGTTGCCTTCCTCACTGTTCCAGAAAGGAATTACAGCAGATGAGGCAGTTGTATATCGAATACTGACCACAGGGATGTGAGAAAGGCGGGGGAAAAGGATGGGGAGGGGAAGGGCAGGGAACAAGAGGAGGAACTTATAATGGAGGCAGAATTAAGGCTAATAGAAAAACACATGGCAGGAGGCCTCTGTTCTTGAAACAGGTGAGCACAAAGTTGAATCAAGTTATCTAGCGGGCAATGTGAGAAAAGAATCCTGGTCACTGATAGAACTCACAGTAAAAACAGCCAATAGCTCAGGACTAGAAAGCAATGTCTCCTGAGTGTCACTTTAAGAAGCCAGTGAGTGATACGAGGAAGCTTACAGCAGATGCCATGTTCAGTTTTCTCACAGTGTTTTGTATCATCTCCTTTAGTAAATAAATCAGTCACACAATGAGAGGACCTGGGCCAAATGCTGATGGTTGGGGTCTCCATGGAACAGCCATCTTCTCCTGTCATCTTCCTCCTTTCTCCTTCCCACTCACCAAGAACAAAGGACAAGCAGAGTCTCTACATTCTCCTCCCTCTGCTCCCTGGAAATCCAGTTCCTGCGCCTCTAGCCACCAGGCCCACAACTGTCCACACTGTATATCACGTTGTCCCCTCCTGCCCAGAGATGAAACCAGTCTCTCTCTACTAAACTCTATGCAGCTATGGATTTCATGTCTGCTATTCAACCTCATTCTGTGCATACATATCTTATCTCTCATAGTAAACTGGGAGATACTTAAAGAGTATCTTGACCTTCTTTCTATTCCCCACGATGCCTTGTACAGTGCCTGGTACACAACTGGTGAACGACTGAACAACTGAAGGCCAACTGAGCCAGCGCCAGGGAAGGCAGCAGCACTCAGGTGCCATGGTTTTTTTAAATATCTATGTTGTTTGCCAAATTACAATGAGGCACATTATTTAGGTTTTAAACAAAATGTCTTTGTTCCTGCTATTCAGAAATCAAAAGAGAAGAAGAAATGAGGTATTCAGAGCACACGATCAAACACCAGAAACATACAATATTCACTGGGTTACCTTGTGGTTGGGATTGGCGGGAAATGGGATGAGGGTGAGATACTTGGTTAAGTACAGTTCACAAGTCTGCTTACTAGAAAAAAATAAGAGTCTTATGCCTCACACTGTCTCTGAAACTAAGGAACTAAGATCCCACAAGCCTTGTGGCACAACCAAAAAATTAAAAAATAAATAAGGCAGTTAAAAATAACACTAGACGTACCCTCTTCTGAGGTATTTTTCAGCTTAAATATTAACTGTGTCTGGAATCAGAAGCAAATTTGGCAAGTGTTCTTTTTTTTCCCCCGTGTGTTTTTTTTTCCCCCGTGTTTTTTGTTGTTGATTTCTCCCTTTGGATTGTTGATTTCTCCCTTTCTCCTTGGCAGCTAATGTTGTGCCCATGCCCAGTACCCAGCGCTGTGCTAACACGTATTACACTCCATGAGCCTTCAACACATCAACAAACACTTGAAGAAATATGGCTCAGGGATTGAGTGAAGCAAATTCAAAAATATGCTATGCCTTTTTTTAAAACCCCAAAACACTGGTCCTTTCTCACCGTGTGTGCCAATACTACCGTGCTGAAAATCAGTAACCAGAACTAGAGCTGGGATCACTTGGAGTTTTCTTGGCCACTCGAAAGGGAACCCCATTCTCTGCTCCTCTGCTCATCACACCTCTCTCTGCTTCCCCGTGCTACAGATGCAAACAAAGATGAGTTCCAAAATAACGCAGGTAGCTTCCCAGGCTTGAATACATGCTGAATACCCACAGTGTTTTAACTATTCACAGGCAGAAGCCCACAGAATTGTACCCACAACGGAAGAAGGACTCTTGCCCCAGAGCTTATTAGAAAAACCTCCTTCAGAAGCTCCAATATCCAGTCACTGCTGGCTCACACTCCCCAAGCCCTGACTCCTGGCTGACAAAATATTGACATGTATTGAGTCATTCTATTGAAGTTCACTTAGTCTAAAAGTACAGGCCCCCAAATATACTTAACACACCCAGTTCCCAAATGTTAAAGTATAGGTGAAAAACATGCTGGAACCCGATACTGAGTAAAGCAGTAGTTTCTGACACGGAAAGGAGGAATTAAACAACAGCTCCTTCTACAGTTCTGGGTGATTACCACCCATGCCACGTAATGAGCAAGGCACGCTGGATACATCTAACATTTTTATTCCTGCCTTCTCAACCTACCTCATCTATGTTAAAATAACATAATTATAAGGCCACCTGCAAATTGACAATTTTCTTTCTTCCTGAGAAATGCCAAGTGGTTCCCATACCTCATTTCATTCAGTCTCATAACATCCTGGTGAGGCAGCTTAGTTCTGATGTACGTACAGATGAAACCTGAAAGACTCTTCTGAGGTCACGCGAGAAATGCAGCAAACAATGGAGATGCAAATGTGGACACTATATGCTCTGAGGGCAGTGGCACCTCGGTCCCTTAGGCCCTTAGAGATGAAACGAGTTCCTGGGAGAAGGACAGGAAGTCTGACCCAGATAAAAGAGTACAATGAGCTAAGTTTGTGTCTGACACCCCCAAATCTTCTCTTGTCCCCCTCTTCCCTCAGTCAGTCAGCGCTCTGGTGTCCCCATCAAACCCAGCTCTTAGGAGCTGCTCTCAGTTCCTTGAAGGGGAATCTAAATGCCTGTGTTCTCACTCCCAGAGTTTCTAATATTTAAGGTGTCCTCTTGTTGTATGGAAGGAAGGCAGGCCTTCATCCCATTCGGGAAGTTGCAGGCAGCTGGAACATGGGGAGTCACAAGGAGAAAGAGGTAACGTGTTCTCACATCCCTTCCTGAGCTCCGTGAAATACCTGTATGTATGTGAGAGCCCACACTTCCATTCATTGAGCAACTGCTATGCGCTATGAACTATGTGTTAGGAATTCTACATGTACTAGCTAATTAGAGTCTCAACAATCCTGCTAGCAAACTATTTCATTCCCATTTTACAGCCGAGGAAACAACGGCCCAAGAAGTTAAGTCACTTCTAGTGCAAGGTCACAGAGTCAATTCACAGCTACTGTTAAGGTGTTTCAACCTCTAGCTGACATGGCCTCTACAGACGTAACAGAACATTACAAATCATCCTAGAGGGGAAATAGTGCCGCCTACCACCCAGAACAAAGCAAGTCCTCTCCAAAAGGGAAATGGATAAATAATGGAAAACAATAGAATCAGTATTCCATTATCAGTGTGACATAACTTTACTTATATTTGACTCTGAAATGCCAGTTGCTGCCTACAGTATAGACCCTCTCCCTCACCTGTAAATTATGTTGGAAACATCCCTATTCCCCAGGTACCTCAGCCTTGGATCCTGGATCACTGACTGTCCCACCAGCAAATTCACTGACTCCATTCCAGTTGGAGAATCTGAATTGAGTTGTCTTCACTGAGGAAGTAGAGATAAAATGCAACTGCTCTCCCACAAAAGGGTAACAACTATACCGCCAAGGGACAGACACCAATGGGAAGATCCTTAAATACCTAAAAGCAAATCATCATGGTTCCAAAAGGTGTGTGGCAACGTAACCCCATAATCAGCTATATCGCAGGAACCATGTACTGTACAAATGCACGTTTTGATTGGCCAGATGATAAAAATGTATGGAAAACACAAAAAATCAAGACTGAAATACTGAAGACAATCTGCATCCTTAAGAGACATCTATTGAGTGCCTACCATGTGCCAGGTATTCTACATACGTTACCACTAATTCTCACCATAACCTTTCCTATATAGTATGATTCCTATTTATAGTTAGGAAAAGAGATTCAGAGAGATTAAATGACTTGCCCATGGTCAAATGGCTAATAAGTGGCATAGTCAGGATGTGAATTCATGTCTGCCTGGTTCCTGTGCTTGAGCTTCTTCTACTGCACCAAGCTGTGACAATTTGATCATCATTCATCTCTTTCCTGAAATGACTTATTCCCCAACATTCATTTTGGAGTACCTCTTCACTGACTCTACAGAGATATCCTTAGCACAAATAAAAAAACAGCTCTTGTTGGTGCTGGAAGAAATCACCACTTAACATTTTAGTTTTATTTACTATGCAGATCTGTTAGAAATTCTGGAAGCTGAGAAAGGGTACTGTGCAGGCTTTGTCCACATCAGGGCCCAGAATTCTCTCATACATGCCCCCTTCCCATGCCCATGAGACCTGTCTGGCATTTGCACTCATACAGCAGAACCAAGCCACGAATCCCACGTGCAGCAGCTCTCCCCATGAGCTCAGTCTCACCTTGGATTTGCAGGTGCTACATCTTCTTCTGGCTCTTCTCCAACATCAGTTAGCTCTGGGGGGAGGAAAGCATCTTTGTTGACATTATTCACCCAGCTTTCCTTTGCCCTGTTTGCTCTGTCCTTACTCTGCTCAGCTGAAACAGAAAACGATAAAGACAAGAAGGTTATCTATCTCTTACCTCCACGACCTACAACTCTCATATCAGCTCTTATCACTGAAGGCTGGAACCCGAACGTCAGGCCTCCCCTGAGTGCCCAGGCAGTCACTAATGAGTCTGAGCACTTGGGATCAGAATTGCATCTGCAAGAGGAGTCAAAACACAAAGACCTGGGCTTCCCTGGTGGCACAGTGGTTGAGAGTCCGCCTGCCGATGCAGGGGACACGGGTTCGTGCCCCGGTCCAGGAAGATCCCACATGCCGCAGAGCAGCTGGGCCCGTAAGCCATGGCCGCTGAGCCTGCGCGTCTGGAGCCTGTGCTCCGCAACGGGAGAGGCCACAAGTGAGAGGCCCGCGTACCGCAAAAAAAAAAAAAAAAAAACAAACACAAAGACCTGTATACAAGACCTAGTTATATTACTAAGTTGCTCTGAGGCGGAGGGAAAGTTTTTTGAGCTCTATGAGCCTAATTTTCCTCTTCTTAAAAAGAAGACACTTGTGAAAATTAAAAGAAATCATGCAGGACTTCCCTGGTGGCGCAGTGGTTAAGAATCTGCCTGCCAATGCAGGGGACACGGGTTCGAGCCCTGGTCCGGCAAGATCCCAAGCGCCGCAGAGCAACTAAGCCTGTGCACCACAACTACTGAGCCCGCGTGCCACACTACTGAGCCCATGTGCCACAACTACTGAAGCCCATGCGCCTAGAGCCCGTGCTCCACAATGAAGAGGAGCCCCCACTCGCCGCAACTAGAGAAAGCCCGCACTCAGCAACGAAGACCCAACGCAGCCAAAAATAAATAAATAAATAAACAAACAAATAAATAAATAAAAATAAAAGAAATCATGTAATTAAAAAAAAAATTACATCTGCGAGAGAAGTCAGTAGATTCCCATGTTGTTACCTCCCTACAAGTATAGTCTCCGGAGAGCATGGGTGCACCTTTAAATGTGCAGAGATGACTAAAGCAAAATTCCGACTGCCCTAGGTGAGTCTGACCTGAACTGGGGTCAGGACCAAATGTGTATGGCCAGGGGACGCTCAGGGCAGGGAGTCCTCACTGGGACAGACACACCATCATTACCAAGTATTACTGAACAGCTACAATGGGCCCAACTTGAGGCTGGGCTCTGGGACACAAAGGGGAACAAATGCTTCTATTCTGGAATGTCCCTCTCCACTGCCTCCTCCTCCCCCAATCTCTACACATCCAAATTCTATATCTTCCTTAATAGCCAGCTCAGATGCCAGGGCCCCCTTAAAACCTCTGTGATCCCTCTTCAGGAAATAACCTCTTTTGCCTCTGAACACCCAGAACTCTTTAACTGAACCTCTTAGATAATTAGCATCAACTGAGTGATGACTGAGTGCCAGGCATAGTGCTGAGTCGTTTGCATGCATTATCCTATGAGGAGGTAATTATTTTCCAAGTTTACAGATTTGGAAATTGAGGATCAAAGGGTTCAAGAAACTTGCCTAAGGCCACATAGCCAGTAAGTGCCAGGAATACTTTCATCAGTGTTAAGAAGATGAAGCAATATAAGGGCTCCCAATTTCCAAATACTCACATCCACAGGTCTCTTTACACATAAGTCTATTTTCTTCAGCTGCAAACGGAGTCCACAGTACTAACTTGCACCCTTCAAGATTTCTGAAGGTCTGGGTGGTTTTGGAAATCAAGAGGGCTGTGAGCAATACGTAGCACATCATAAGAGGTCAGCCCTCATCTGTAAGGAGCATGGCTCTGAGTCCGAAAGACTGAAATCCCGGAGCTGTCATTTGCCAACTATATGACCTTGGGCAAGTTACTTCACTTCTCTGAACTTCACATACCCCACATATAGAATGGGGATAATAATACCTACCTTACAAGATTGCTACTACAATTAGAAATAAAAGGGACTAAACGCCTATCATATATTAGATACTGAAGAGGTGACAGCTATTTTCCTTACTGAGTACAGGCTAGAACTAGACAGTGGCTGTTCTTAGGGATAAAGGTTTATACTGGCTAGTGCAGAGTTAATTAGAGACAAGGTACCCAGTTAATATTTGATGAACTCAACAGAATTCTAAAGAAGCCCTCAAAATGCTGTCTTTACAGTCCCTTAAATGATGTACTTTGTTTTTAAAGAAGTACCAGGTGTCAAGGTCATTGAACAGGGAGGCTAATCTCTTCCTGTCACCCTACTCAGGAGAAAAGTTGCTGAATTTTCAGAGTTAAAAGCCAAAGAAAGAGGAAGTGGCAGATCCCTTATAACCCCCAATTGTCTAGGCTACTCCAATTCAACATGGCATCTAAAGGGCTTCCCTCATCCTTCTTCACCACAATAAGTCATTTAGCCCTGCCCTCATCCATCCAAACCCAGGGCAAGGAGATTACGACCTAGAGGACTATGCATGATGCAAAGCACACCCCTAAATGATTTCCGCTGCAGATTTCAGTAACAATTCTGACACCCTTCCTTTCTCCCAAGGACTCCTTCTCCCAAACAAATGCTGGCTCTAAATGTACTAGTCCAATCAACTCACCTGCTCCCTGGTGCCTCTTCTTTACCATGGATGCTCTGATGATATCTGCTCCGTGGATTTTGTTTCTGTGCCTTTTTGCCTTGGCTTCATAAAACCATTGGCCACTCATATTCTTCAGCTCCTGGTCATCCTTAATTTTTTCAGGCAAATGTCTACAAAAGAAAAAAAAGCTTTGCTAAGAACCCACAGTAAATAAATCAGTTTATTATGACACTGCATAAAGAAATCTGTAAACATACAACCAAATGAAGTTCTCAATATCTTACAAGATCCCACAAACCTCCCAGATGACTAACAAATGCATGCTTTGACTGAAAGGTCAGAGAAGCCAAGGCCAACACTTTTTTAAAATTCAAAGATTTAAGCCATGATCCCCAGATGATGCCTGAAATTTCTCAAGAGCAAATTCACTTTTTGGCTGCAGGCTTGTTGTTCACTGTTCAAATGTAAATACCCCAGAGAAAGATGACATATTAAGCTTCCCTAAGCTTTGGTTTCCTCATCTTTAAAAAGAGGTTAATAATAGTAACCCACCTGATGGGGTTGATATGAGGATTAAATTAGCTAATGCATGCAGACCACCCTCTGCACATGCCTGGCACCTAATAAACACTCAGTGAATAACTGGTGAGGAAGTTATCGGCTCATCAGTTCTTGCCATTTCACTGAAATGAGCTTATCAGAGACTTTCCTGGAAGCTTGTAGGGGACAGTGCATGAGGTCCCTGGTTCTTAATGTTATGAATGAATTGAATTCAACAAGAAATGAATTCAACAAGACTGGCTGGGATCAGGAAAGATCATATTTATATGGGGTGGGGAGTGGAGGCAGACATAAATTCCATTTGTGCAGATACTGCATCTAAGTGTTCCACGTCATTCATGCTCACTGAAAAGTTAAAACCTAAAGAACAAACCAAGTACCACCCTCCTAAAATCTCCCTCATTTACAGTGGAGGGGAAAACACTGTTCTACATGACAAGTCTTATCATCTCTGCATCTCTCTATCCACGTCAATAAAATGAGAATCAAAAAATCTATCTTTTCTTTTTTTTTTTTTCTTTTTTCTTTTTTTTTTTTCTTTTTGCGGTATGCGGGCCTCTCACTGCCGTGGCCTCTCCCGTTGCGGAGCACAGGCTCCGGACGCGCAGGCCCAGCGGGCATGGCTCACGGGCCCAGCCGCTCCGCGGCATATGGGATCCTCCCAGATCGGGGCACGAACCCGTATCCCCTGCATCGGCAGGCGGACTCTCAACCACTGCGCCACCAGGGAGGCCCTATCTTTTCTTTTTGATAGAGCTGTACTTACGATAAAGTGGAATAAAAGCCTTAAGGTGACTTTGAACTCTTGGAGGGTAATGTGTTACAAAACTCCAAGAGGGTTTTATGATTGTCATTCGAGCCAATACGCACGCTTCCTAAAGCAGCCAATCTAAGTGTGTTAGCCAGAGAACGTGTATGGCAGCCACACCCAAGGTGGTGGCAGGGCTGTGTGTAAGGGTTGCACGCAGGCCTGCCTGGGAACGGGGAAGGCAGGAGGGGCAGTTACCTGGGTTCTGGCAAGTACGTCTTCTCTCTCCCACGTGTGCCTGGAGAGACCTTTCCAGCCAGAGTCCCACTCTCTGCTGGAAACTCCTCTCCTCCCCCAGTTACCTAGAAAGCAGTGACCCTATGCCAAACATGTCCAATCACAACGCTTGGACACACCTTGTTGTGACAGCCCATCACCAAATCCAGACAGGGACAGTGTCTTCATTTCATGGTTCTGAATCACCAGAGAGGTCATGGTTCTTATAAAATGTTTCTAATGGTTTCCCATTGCCTAAATTTTCTGTTTTTTTTTATTTTTACTGGAGTATAGTTGATTTAAAATGTTGTGTTAGTTTCTACTGTACAGCAAAGTGAGTCAGTTATAGATACACATATATCCCACACTGGTTATACAGAGTATTGAGTAGAGTTACCTGTGCCATACAGTAGGTCTTTATTAGTTATCTCTTTTATATAGAGTAGTGTGTATATTTACAGTAGCCAGAACATGGAAGCAATCTAAATGTCCATCAGCAGAGGAATGGATAAAGAAGATGTGGTACATACATACAATGGAATATTACTCAGCCATAAAAGGAACGAAATAGTGTCATTTGCAGCAACATGGATGGACCTAGAGATTGTCATACTGAGTGAAGTAAGTCAGACAGAGAAAAACAAATATCATATGATATCGCTTGTATGTGGAACCACTGCCTAGCTTTTCAGCACAGCAAAAAATCCACCCTGAGCTGCTGGTAGAGCTTTTACATTCTCTTCCCCAAAGGACCACATTCAAGTTCAATTCCAGAAAAGAGAAGTCCTTCCAGATCTCCTTGACTAGACAGTGAGCCCCTAGGGGCAGGGCCTGTACTCAATATAGCTTTGCTTGGTGTCTGGAAAACAGTGGGTGTTTATTCAGTGCTTTTGGAGTGAAGGGATATCATAAGAGGTCCCTGACCACCTGGCTTCAGGATACCTGTTCAGATTCATTTTCCAGCACTTGCTCCCATGCTCCCCCACGTGCCAGCACACTAGACCTCTTACTGATCTCCACACTGCTCTTACATGACCTCCGTATACATTAAGGGCAGGAAGGTGTGGCAGAAAGACTATGGGCTTTGATGTCTCCTCAAATTAGGTCCAACTCCTAGTTGTGACCCTTCCTAAGTGTGATCTTTGGCAGGTTACTGAACCCCTCTAAGCTTCAGTCTCCTTGTTTATAAAGATAGGGGAAAATAAGACCTACTCTGCAGGACTTCTGGGATGATTAAATGCGATATTTACCTGAAAGTACCTAACAGTGCCCGGATCCTGGTAAGAGACCAATAATGTGCATTCTCTCCAGATGTCTTTCCCTCACTTCTCTGTCCAGCACATGGCCCCTCATCCCTCAGATCTAGGTAGCACCTCCCCAGGGAAGCCTTCCCTGATCCTTGAGGGCACCGTGTGGCTTGCCCTTCTCCGTGCTCCCACAGCTCCTCCACGACAGCACTCACCACACTGTGTTCCAATGATCTATTTGCACATCTGTCTTACACACTAATCTGTGAACTCTGCAAACTCCTTGAAGGCAAGGACTACCTCATAAACACCTTTGTAACAGCAGCATCCAGCACGGAACCTGGCACAGAGCTGATACCCAGAAACTGTTGAGTGAATAAATCAGTTAACAAATAAATGCTCAGCAGCCAACCTAGTCTGAGTAAAGACAAGAGATAGGAGAGATCCTGTCGCTGCTGGGGTTAAGTGAACCACGCTCCATCCCAATGGCAGTGCCTCCTCCTAATGAGGCAGGTCACCTCATCTCTTGGTGGATTAGGGAAAAGCATGATGAAATACGGCATCAGCCACCATCGTGTTGAAGACCACAAACCCTCATAGCATAACAACTCCCAGTTTCTCTTCATGAGATTATTTATTCACTTATCTTTGTTGTTCAACCGAAAGGCACTTTGTAAGGGTCCTTATGCAACTCTTGATCTGCTCCTGCCTAACTGACTGTCTGCAAGTCTCTGATCCCACTAAGCTTTCAGTGCACATGAGCCCGCGCCATGTGAGTCAGGCTTATTGAAGCACATGGCCCTTCATAGTAAAGCCGTTACAGTAAAGAATTGAGGTTGGGTTTCTGGCTCATTTCTTTTAAAGTGTCAAAAGAATAGGAAATTCTTTCAAATTCAGTAAGTGCTATTTATATATCTCTTATCATGATAATCACTACTAGGGTAAGTCAATCTCTTTTTCTGGCTTAGTCATTTGGAATATTTTACAGATGAATCCGTATGTATGACATCAAAGCCCAAGTTTTATAAAGGTGTAGACTAAAAAAAGAAATCCGACCATCTAGGTGGTGCTGTCAAAATCTTCTCTGTACCTAGAGAATATTATGCTTAGTGAAATAAGTCAGACAGAGAAAGATAAATTCTGTATGATATCACTTACATGTAGAATCTAAAAAAATAATACAAATTAATGTACATGCAAAACACAAATAGACTCACAGGCATAGAAAACCAACCGGTGGTTACTAAAGGGGAGAGGGAATGGGGGAGGGGCAAATTAGGGGCACGTGACTAAGAAATATAAAGTACTATGTATAAAATAGATAAGCAACAAGGATATATTGTACAGCAAGGGAATTATAGCCATTATCTTGTAATAACTTTTAATGGAGTATAATCTATAAAAATACCGAATCACAATGCAGTACTAATATAATATGAAACATAATATTGTAAATCAACTATACTTCGATAAAATAATTAAAATAAAAAATAAAATCTTCTCTACCAGCCCATATTGATCTCTTATTTTTCTTGAACTCTAATTGTACCAACCAAATTAGCACTTGATTCTCTCGTTGTTGTACCATTTAGTTGAAGTGGGAAAAAGGTAAGTTTCTTGACACACTTTTTACACCTTACCATCCTCTCCACACGTGCATGTTGTACTTAGTAGAGAGCTAAGGATAGAGACGATGCTCAATAAACACCCATGGGCTGCTGCTGGGCAGAAGTGAAGGCAGAAGAACACTCAACCCAGAGAAGACACTGTCCAGTTGGTCCTCCAGGCAGAACATGCTGGCCACACCTCATTCTTTCAGCTAATACATACAAAGCATGTGTTCGGTACTGGGCCTCACGCGTGGCACTTAACATGCATCATCTCATTTAATCTTTACAATTTCACCATGATGTACAAAGAATTCAGTCAATTGCAAAAGATGGCCATCTTGCTTTCTCTGTATGGTAAAGGCCATATCTGTTCATTTTTTCGTTCAACAGTTCATTAATTCCCTATCGTATACCAGGCATATGCTTGGAATTGTACATAAAAAATTTAGTCCACAGCCCTAACTGCTAACATCAACTCCTGCGGTGCAGAGAGAGTGTGAGCACTTTCAGAGGAAAGCCAGAAGAGCAGTGGTGCCCTTCATCCTGCGTTCAACATTTTTCCTGCTTGTACTCACATAGCACACCCCGGCTTCTAGCTATTCATCATGATGAAGCAAAGGCCTAACATCATAGGCAGGACCTGGTCGATATTATCTGCTCAGCTGTGCATAATAAGAATCAGCAGACTGGCCAGAGAGGTTGATTGATCCATTCCCAGATTTTTCTTTTTTAACCTTTCAGTATATTCTGGGCAAGATGGTTAGACTATGTGATTTGAAAGTACTCTTAGATGTCTGTTTTGAATGAGAGAATGTTTGTTTTGAATGGACCCTAGATAGTTACAAATGGCCTCACTTTAGGGACGAAATGAGGCCCAGAGAGTTTAAGAGGTTTGCCCAAGGTCACACAGAGCTGGGACCAGAAGCCAGCCTGAGTCCTAGCTGACATTCTTTCCACTGTCCCATCATCCTGCCTGAGAGAGCCAAACATGATTTTGATGTCTAAGATGGCTATCACACTTCACTCTTTCGACAAAGGCATTCAACCTTTGATAGAGAATCTGAAAACAAACACGTGAAAATGAAATAAATTGCAAAAGTTCTTTACAGTGGAAAACAAGAAGAAACGTGCATCACTTGTGCTGTGGACACACCACAGACCCCCACAATCTGCTGTGAAGCAGCACAGTGTGTGGGAAGCACAGGCTTTGTAGTCGGATAAGCAAGGTTTCAATCTTACAGGGCACTTAACCTCCTCCACTCTATTTCCTCCCCCTTGTTGAGTGGGTTCAGCTACACTGCTGTGCGGATGAAAGGGGAAAATGTGAAGCTCTGTGTACAGTGTCAATCCTGGACAAATGTTGGTTCCTTTCCCCTTCGCTTTCACAGAAAATGCCATCGGAGGTCCTAGAAAGCAGTTCTTCAATGACAACTGCCTTTGTTTAAAAGCAAGTAGGTCTTAAGGCAGCAGCTGAGGATCATAAGATGCGGTCGTGGTTGAGATGGTGTCTACTGCAAGAACGCCCATCACCCTAGATGTGGTTGTGTGTTTATGGGATGGGGGATGTGGTGCTGGCGGTGTACAGACACACAGCGGCAATGATTTCCTGCTGGCAGTGTGATGCAAAGCACAGGAAATACCACCTCTAGAGTGTGTCACTTTCAAACCGTAAGAGACTAAAGTGACATCTATGTATGTATGGTGGTGTTTCTTTAAAAAAGGAGGACAGAGAGGGAGGAGGTAGCGGGGAGAGAGAAAAAGAATCCATCCTGATGTCTGCTTCACTGCTGGTTTGTGAAATGTCTCCAGCTGGTAGTTAGGAAAGCAAGCTGGGTAGTGAGGCATGGTAATAACTGGGCCTAGCACTGTGGTACAGGTAGGGAGGCAGCATGAAAGACAGTGACCTGGAATTGCTTTCTTCTAACAGAACCCCCGAGATACCACAGTAGATATTCCCTTGGGTTCAAATCCACATTCTACTATTAACAGGTTGAGTGATTTGGGAACTGGACGCTTCCCCTGTTTGACACTCATTTTCTCATCCATGAAATCAGGATGGGAGGTAGCATAAAGGATAAATCATCTCCAAAGTGCCCTGAAAGAGCTTGGATGTGAACAAGTCAAAGCACTGGATAAATCAGGAATGGCAAATAGATTTCAATTTAAATCCAACTCTCATCAACAGCCACATTGAAAAGGACTCTGAGGCAGTGTCTGGTCTTAGTGGGCAGCAGTGCTATAATCCATTAGTAATGTCCTCACGGCTACAGGAGGGTTATACTCCAAAGCCCATAATGAATTAGCATTTGAAATAGCAGTCTGAATTTTAGTGGCAGATTTGCCTTTCTAATGATGTTTTGCTTAGGCTAATATTAGACTTATCTAATTTATGTTTCTAAAGCCATATACTAACTTGGAGGAGGACTGGGGCATTGTAAAATGACGTTAGGGAAACAAGGTTGAGATTTTAAATTTGCGATTGATAATCCATTAAATGGTTAAATGGTAAATTCCTTGAGCACTGGGACCATGTTTCAATTACCCTAAAATTCCTTCCATTTGTTCAGAGAAGTTCCCTAGACTTAATGAGTACTCAATTAAATTTCACTGTATTAAATAGTTGAGAGTTTTAGGAGTAATTTCCTTCTAAGGAATCAGACCACTGACCAGAGAATTCTGTCCTTTTTTAGAGGCATAGGTGGAGTGGTGAATAAGGGAATTAAAATGTATCAATCACCTACTATGTGCTAAGAAGATTAAGAATTATCTTACTTAATCCTGACTGTAATTCTTTGAGTTTGGTACTAGGGTCATTCCCAGTCTCTGAGTTGAGTCTCAGGGAGGTCAAGTAACTTGCTGAATGAACCATAGTTGATCAATGGTGAGGACAGGATTCAAATTCACTAAGTTTTGACTCAAGGTCCACGCGAGGGCCCTTACTGTTCTCCTGAAAAAGCAATACCAGTGTGCAACATGGGGCAGAAGGAAAAGCAGCAGACCAAGAGCTTTTCTTACCATGGTTTTGGCACTGACTAGCTGTGTGACCCTGGGAAAGTCACTTCCCCTCTCTGGGCTTTTCCTTCATTATCGGTAAAGTGACTGATATGGACCCAAAAAATCTTTCCAGAGCTGTCAGGCTATCACTCTGATGGAAGAGCTAGAGACAAACAGCTGTGGGATGGTGACAGGGCTGAAAAGCAAAAGCCCATGGAATAGCATTTTCAGAGACCAGAAACCTAGTCATGGTTCCACCAGCCCAGGAGCAGACAGTCTCAGAACCAACCCAGGTTCCGTCAGTCCTAAAGCAAAGGGTGCCAGAGCTCCATTCCTTTTGTGTGGAGCAGGTTACAGCCTCTGTCAGTGTCCATAGGCTGTGGGCCTCATGCCCATCTGTGCCCCCCACACACAGTCACTCAGTCCTGGACCTGCCTGCGGCCAAGTCCACATGAGCTGCTTGGTGCCTAATTAGGAAGGCCCCCAGAATGGTAACAGTAAACAGGACTTGACTCACACCAGATTTTCACCACCCCAAGCCTTCTTCCTATCAGTTTACAAAAGCAAGAAACAAGGGCAGCACCAGCAGCAGCTTCCGAGGCATCCTCCGAAACTGTGCATGGAAGGAGAATCTGCAAAGTCCCTGCTACAAACGGACTCACAGCGTTCCTGCTGTGGCTGCAGACTGGCTGGCACTAGTGGCTACACACACACCCCTTACGAGGCCCAGTTCCAGGCAGAGCTTTGAATTTTTAAGTATATTTTCAGCAATTACTGTAGATGCCTGAGAAACACCGCCACTCATCTCATACAGAATCACAGAACTACAGGGAAGACCCAGCAGCCTGGAATCTCTGGGGCCAAGTAAATCCAGAAGGGAGGGAGAATGAATCTCTCTTCGTAACCTGGCTAGATAGAGGAAACAGAATTACAGACCACACGTAAGGTCTTGTAAGTGGGAGGAATCAAAGATCGCAGCTCGCCAGGATTCAGAGTCCCCACATCCTGAGGCAGGAAGAGGGACAGGACCCGGTGCAATCCCAGCTCCACTGCTTTCTTTCCCTTCCTCTCCATCTTGTCTTCCGAGAGACTAAAGGAATTCCCATTTCCCACTATGCTTGAAAAATCAACTAATATTTTCTCTGTGCTGCCCCCTCCCCTTCTTTCTAAAATGGGTCTAACAGTCTTCCCAGGATGTCTTGTCTGCTATAGTTTTCTTAGGGAGGGGAGGTGGAGTTAGTGAATGAGTACCTGAGGGCCAGGATTTAGTTCTCACTTCCGACACCTACGGACTACATGAGCTTGGGTGAGTCACCTGACCTGTCTCAAGGTCAATTTCCTCACACATCAAGTGGGTGTAATTACATCCCACCCTGCACCCCCAACTGCACGAGTGTTGTGAGCTCAGAAGAGATAAAAGTCATGTAAGCTCCTTGCAATCTGTTAAGCACTATCGATATATGAATTATTGTTAGTAGCCATAGTCAGACACTTCGGAGTGCTTGAAGTGAATTTCAGCATGTTCTTTTATAAAGCACCCATGTTCAAATTAGGGTCAAAATATGGATAACGAAATATGGGCACAAATAACTCCATTATTCATGATCCTGCTATCCTAAGAAGTAACAACAGGGCTTATGTTCCTTTTGGATAACTCCTAGGTTGGGGATCATGCAGTTAATATGACTAACTCACATTCAGGAAACCTTTCACTGCCTTCAAGGCCCCAGATTACAAAGGCAATGGATGGCAGGGCTTGGACTCAAGCCCACTTCTTCAGCATTCTGACCTCATGCTCCTCCAACCCCGCAAGTGAGTGAAAGTGGCGGGAATGTTGATGTGGGACATTTGGGTTCCTCCCAAAGTGGATAGTGTGTCAAAGTTGCCACTCCTTCTTATGGAACACAAATAAAAAATTGGCTCAGTCAGAACTAATTTCAATTGCTGTTGAAATCAATTCAAACATTTCTGAAGATGTGCAAAAATGTGAGCTACTTCTCAAATTATTTTCTTCTGAAAACTTTAGAAATTAAAAATTTTTTCTAATTTCAAACATGATCCATTTTTTAAGTAGATTCAGTTTAAAAAGTGGATATATATGTGTGTGTTTATATATATATATATATATATATATAGAGAGAGAGAGAGAGAGAGAGAGAGAGAGGTAGATGTATGTAGGTGTTTGTATACATTATTTCATTTTTAATCCAGTGTTTAATAAGTTAAAGGAGTTTAGTTAGGTTTTTAATCAAGACTATTTCCGGCAGGAGTCCTATGGGATAAATTAAGAGATACGGAGGAGAAAGTTCTGTCCAGGAAATAAACTTAAAATTGGAATCCGTTAAGTCAGGCTCCAAGTCAGAACTACCACTTAAGGTTGAGGGAAGAAAAGTGTCCCATCTTCTTACAGACTGCCCATCCTCCACCCATGCCCGAGGACCAGTCCGGCCTCTTACCTGACTCTCTCCTCTTCAGCCCTCTTCAGGGCAGCATCCCGCTGCAGAACCTTCATGATGGCCTCTTGCTCCTCCTCTGTCAGGAAGCTTAAGTCGATCATTTTGAAACGTGTACACAAAAATGACAGTAACAAATATGGCTTAAAATTCTCAAAGCTAAACAACAGTTACTGTAGCCCAGATGATTAGAAGATGCAAAAACGAAATGAAACGATATCTTGTTCAGTTCTTCAGCAAAAGTCTTCTATTGGCTAGGCAAAAGTTTTAGGTGGCTGATAGCAAAATCCTCAGCGCCCTTTCCCTCAAGGAAGCAGTGGTCTGTGGGATGATGTCAAGAAGAGGCTCTCGGGATGCTGCATTCCTTGCCAGACAGGTCACTTGTACCTACAGCGGCATTCCTGCTCACGTCCCCTCTCCTGGACCAGTCTGAGCACAGTATATTCTCCTTCCGTCCAACGTCAACTTGATGAGAGGCAACAGCATCTGAGCATCACCTACCTGCAGAATCGTGAGAGAGTAAACACCATACAGTGAGAGGCAGTTCCTATAAGCATTGCTCTTTATTTTAGGATTTAAAACACGTCTGGGGGGAGAAAACTGACCATGTGAGATGGTGTCTGAGATCAGGGAAACCAGTTCTGCCAGCTTCTTGAGCAAATAGAAAATGGGTCATGAAACATGCTTCAACTCAATTCCGGACCGCCAAGATGGAGAGCGCACAAAAACGCCTGTCAATGTTTAACCATCCACAGAGGGAAGAGATGGTTGCAAAAGGAAGTGGTTCTCTCCAAAAACTCATGGGACGCTAGGCTAAAAGGTCACACTAAAGGTCAGGAAGACCAGGGAGACCTTATTCCAGTTGTCAAGTGATTACCGGTAGGAAACTAGAAATAAAAATTCAAAAATGCTCACTTCTTCTTGCATAGGGACATTCCACTAGAGTGTATCTGTGCTCCGTAATGACAAGAGAATTAGTATTAGGTAGAGGTAATCTGCACAACAATGGGAATTGTTATACTCCACTTAGTCCCACCTCTAACTTTTGCTCGATCTGGAGGCAACTCACCTAGCTTGTCTCCCTTCATTTCCAAGGAGAAAGAACACTTACTGGTGTTGTGTATATAATCTGGGGGAATGGAAGAGGCAGAATTTCAAAACTCCTCAACATTCAAAGTGAGCATTTTTGTGTAGAACCATGGGCAAGAATCGTATTTTCATTGAGGCATTTTAAACCCATGAGCAGTGAGAAGAAGATGAGACCTACAGAATGCCACAGCCAGGTGAAACTTCAGAGATTACTCCAGGATCAGGGCCCTTTACTAAGCACAGTACTGCATACACAGTAGACACTAAAAAACATGGGTTTAGTAAATTTTAAAGCAGCCCTACTTAAGAAAATACAGTGTGTACACTAGTAATTTTTATGAATAAATTCTTTGCTCTTTGGCAAAACAGAATTACTAAGAAGTACTCGCACCACTACTTGCTAACTACAAACCATTAGGTAAGTTACCTAACCACTCTGAGGCTCAGGTTTCTCATTAGGACATCCCTCGAAGGTTGTCAGGATTAAATGAAATAATGAATATAAAAGGGTGCATATCTTGCATCCTGTACCAAAAATAGCTAAAAATATATTCTAGCTTCCTTTCTGAGTTCACACTTTTGTCCCATCCAGCTGGTAAGAGTGTATTGGTTACATAATTTCCTTTTCTCTTTTGTATCTTTCTGATCTCCCCCATGAAGCTTGGACTTCATAGGCAGGTACTCAGGTGACCTTTATTTTATCTTCCTGTAGCTCTTTGCATATTGCCCACAGTGATGACTCAAATAAATATTAAGACAACACTTCACACTTATTTTTTTTAATTTGCATGCACTTGCATATGTTACTGCCTGCTTGTTTGTCTTGAAAAACAACTCATCCTTCAAGATGAAAGTCACCACCTCCAGGAAGCTTTCCCTCACTCCCATAGCCAGAGTTAAATGCTGTAGTAGATTCGATTATTCCTAACTCTTCCCTTCCTCCCTGAAACAGAACTATAAAATCATGTTGCCACTACAGTAAGCAGAGTATTCATCCCTATCTGTCTGGTGGTGGGATTGGCCTGTGACTTACTTTGGCCAATGGAATGTTATAAATGTGATGCAAGCATAGTCTGTGGATGTGCTTGTGTGGTTTGGCTTGGCTTCTTGTACTCTGGCCATAGACCACAAGAAGAGCTTGCCCCAGGTAGCCACTGCCTCTTCAGTCAGGGTCTCAGAAAAAGAGATACAAGAACAGACCAGAACCTCATCCACCTGAAGCAGGGCCACCTTAGCTGGACTGTAGGTATTGAAGCAAGAAGTAAATATTTTTTGTTGGAAGCCACTGAGGTTTAGGGTTGTTATACAACACTTTTGTAGCAGGAACTTGACTAACACAAAAACTTTCTCCTCCACCTACGTATCTCCAGTTATAATTATCTGTCTGCTCTCCATCTCTCCCATCTGACTGTGAGTCTCTCAATGTGAAGAAATAAGTGAATGAGTTGGGACTTCCCTGGTGGCGCAGTGGTTAAGAATCCGCCTGCCAATGCAGGGGACATGGGTTCGAGCCCTGGTCTGGGAAGATCCCACATGCCATGGAGCAACTAAGCCTGTGCGCCACACTACTGAGCCTGCACTCTAGAGCTCACGAGCCACAACTACTGAGCCCGGGTACCACAACTACTGAAGGCTGCACGCCTAGAGCCCATGCTCCGCAACAAGAGAAGCCACTGTAATGAGAAACCTGTGCACCGCAACAGAGTAGTAGTCCCCACTCACCACAACTAGAGAAAGCCCATGCTCAGCAATGAAGACCCAACACAGACAAAAATAAATATATAAATAAATTAATTAACTTAAAAAAAGAAAAGAAATAAGTGAATGAGTAAATGAATTAGTGAACCTAATCCAAATAGACAACTTCACCAGGGGATGGCTATCTCAATTCTTTCATGCACAGTAGCTTTCTTTCATGTGCATTAACTTCCTTAGATCTCAAAGGCTGGCAAGGAAATAGATTCAGGCCACATTCTTGGAAACATGTCCCTCATGAGGCATCACACCGCCTCCCAGATTCAATGGGAGATTGTTTTTAAGTTCAATGAGTTGAGGACAGGAAGAGAACAAAGGAGAAAAACAACTTAAATTTTCCAGCAGTGGTAATTGGCAGGGGGGGCTAAAAGGAGAAATGCTGGTTTCCACACCTTCAAATAGGACTATAAGCTAACCAGTGCTTCTGTGTAAAAGCTTCTAGGGTTGAGTTTTTCCTAAAAATAGGCTATTTGGTGAGGCAAAGGGCAATGTCCTTATTTTACAAAGAAGTGAAGGGCTCGAACCCTTGACTCCTAATTGGGTAGCGGGGAGTTACTACCCAGCCAGATCGTAGGAAAGCCCTCAGATGGCAATCAAGCCTCTTCAGTACCAGGTGCCCCCCCAACTCCCAATATTCTGGATGATATCTATCATGAGAGCTAACCAATTTCGTTCATTCATTCAACAAACATTTATAGAGAGCCTGTTATGTGCCTGACACTGTTCTAAGCACTGGAGATACGGTAATGAGTAAGACATTAAAAACTTCCTGTCCTTGTAGAGTGTATATGTCAGTTGGAGGGGATAATGATCAAACTAAATAATAAAAACATAAATAAAAAATAAAAACAATTATGTAACTTTTGGGAAGGTGATAAAAGCTCTGGAGGAAAACAAAGCTGGGAAGGGAATAATAAGGTGAGGGGCATTGGAGTTTTACGGAGAGTGGCTAGGGTAGGTTTCATTGAGAAGATGATATTTGAGCAAAATCTTGCCAGAGATGAGGGAACGAGCCACACAGGTATCAGAGGGTCCTGAGGTGGGAGTGTATTTGACATGTTCAAGAAACTTCAAGGGAGCCAGTGCTGGAAGGCCAGTGTGCCAGGAGGAGAACAGGTCAGAAAGGGTCTTTCTGAGCAGGTCAGAAAGGAAATAGGTCAGACTGTATCGGGCTTTGCAAGGACTGTAAGATTTCTGCAGCAGCAATAAGGGAAGGCAGAAAAAAAAGAAGGTAATAAATATTTACTGGGCACCTCCTAACGCCTGGCACTTTACATATATCATCTCATTGGATCCTCACAAAGATCTGAGGGAGGTATTTTGTTACCTTTGTTTTTCAAATGAGGACCATGAGGCCCAGGGAGGTGTTTGCCACCAAGCTTGTGTGTGGTGGTGCTGGCATTTGCCAGTGGCTTTGTTAGAATAGGTCACCCCGATATTGACATCTCATTTAATTCTCCCCTGCACACAGATCCTCAAACTGAGGAAGCAGAAAAACGCTCTTCTGTCTGGCTGTGGACCCTCATTCTCTGCTTAAGCATAAAAGAATCTCTGGCCCAGAGCTGGCTGTCAGCATGGAGGCAACCTCAGTGCAAAAATTCGGGAGGGATGAATCTTGGCAACAGGGATGCCTGACGTGTTTACAGAAGGAGTAGCTCCCGGGATGAGCAAACAGTTCTCCTAAGGTTCAGCCCTCCCTCCCATCCTCCTCATGCTACTGAATATGAATATGACAAAGCCATATTTCCAGGCTTAAAACCCTTCACCAACTTCCCACTGTCCTCTGGCTAAGGCTCAAAGTCCTTATGTGGCCTGTAGGGCTCTCCGTGAACTCACACCTGCTTTCTTCTCCAAGCTCTTTTCCTGCCCCACTGAACTTTTTCAGCTCCTTTTGCCTTCAGGCCTTTGCATATGCTTGTCCTGGCTCCTAGAGTACTCGTTCCTGAGAAAATACCTCTTGGGTCTCAGGTGAGATGTCACTTATTGCACAGAAGCCTTCCCCATCCTCCCAAGGCCAGGTTAGGTGCCCCTCTGGAGTGCTCCATGAGCACCTAACTTCTCACTCAGGATACTCACCACACCATCTCCAATCCCATCTACTCACATCTGTCCTCCACTAGTTTATGTGCAAGGCCAGGGCCTCTAAGTGCTTTGTATGCCCACCCAGCACCTGCCACTGTGGCACCCATCTACGTACTAGGCACTCAGGTATTTCATACGTGAACATGGGTGGAAGGGGACTGAGCTTCCACTTCCCCCTTAACACGAACCTGGCTCTAGGGTCCATCATTGAAAAAGCAGGTCCACGTTACTCACTAGGTTCCAGCTCCAGGTCCTTCACATGACTGTCTGGTTTAAATAAATTACATGACTTCTCCAAGCCTCAGTTTCCTCACCTGTATGATGGGTCTCTTCACTCCTACCTTCCCTTCCTTATGGAGATACTGTGAGGCACTGGTGAGAAGGAAGAAAGTGTCAAGGACAAGCAAGGAATGAGCAGCAATAGGAACAGCGGCTAAAAGGGAAATGTGAGGGCTCCAAATGCAAAGTGTGCTTAATTCAAATTTTCCTTGCGTCATTTTGAAATGCATAGAAATACTGAATGACAATGTTGTATAACAGGAACTATCATAGTACTGTAGGCCAATTATACTTCAAAAACAAACAAACTCACAGAAAAAGAGATCAGATTTATGGTTACCAGAGGTGGGGAGTGGGGAGAGGGGCAATTGGAGGAAGGCAGCCAAAAGGTACAAACTTCCAGTTACAAGATAAATAAACACTAAGGAGGTAACGTACAACCTGACAATTATAATTAACACTGCTGGGTGTTAAATATGTAAGT
The DNA here is from genome assembly GCF_025265405.1 of Mesoplodon densirostris. Taxonomy (NCBI): domain Eukaryota; kingdom Metazoa; phylum Chordata; class Mammalia; order Artiodactyla; family Ziphiidae; genus Mesoplodon; species Mesoplodon densirostris. Next base: position 47,838,716 of record NC_082667.1, on the reverse strand, counting down.
TGTTAAGAGAGTGAACCCTAAGAGTTCTCAACACAAGGAAAAACACTTTTTCTATTTCTTTAACTTTGTATCTACATGAGGTGACGGATGTTCACTAAACTTACTGTGATAATCACTTCATGGTGTATTTAGGTCAAATCATTATGCTGTACACCTTCAACTTACACAGTACTGTATGTCAATTGTATTTCACTGAAACTGGAAGAAAACAAACAAACAAACAACATATTTTGCATGTGTCAGCCCTGCTATGCCACATCTGTAAAAGCCTATACTCTTCTCTTTGTCAGCTGTCCAAAAGACCCCAACAGTTGGCGTTTGCTTTTGATGGCAGCAAAGAGAAGAGCTAGGCTTGCAGGCTTAATCCCCAACATTCTGCCAACCAAACCCAGGTTAAAGTCTGATTAACAGCAGCATTCGTTCCCCCAACTCTCTCTGCACCTTCTCCTTTCCCAGATGGCTGCTGCTGTACCAAAGCCTGCAGACCTCAAGGAAGGGGAGGAAATCTTAAGTAGTGACTCTCACATGAGAGGTTTTCAGAAGAGAAGCAAATTGTTCTGACAGCCCCATGACATCTCAACAGTCTGAAAGGAAGACCAGCGTTCATGTTCTCCCTGAGTCTGCTTTGTTGAGAGAAAGATGAACTTCCTCCTTCCCTCAGGGGTTCCTCACATGATGTTTTCTAAGCCTCTCACCATCTTGGTCATTTTTCTCTGGGCTGAAAAGTGAGCAGGTGGCGTTAAGATCCTTCATACACAGGAGGTCAGTTAATCACTCTGCCCACCCAGTACGGCAGGTCTTCTCCACATCGTGCAGATCACACTGGGCTCGAGGAGTTAAGTAACTTGTCTACAGTCGCTCAATCAGAATGTGATTTGAACCCAGGGCTGTGAGATTCTAAAGCTGCCGCTTTTAATCTTTCATTACACCCCTCCCCCCTTATTCTCTGAGACGTCACACAGCTAGTTAGGCACGAAGATGAAACTAGACCCCCAGGTGTCCTGATTCCCAGCCCAGTCCTGTTTTCACCCAGCTGTCCCTCCTTCTGGATGCCCTACTTTCTTCTTTGTCATTTCCTATGAGTGAATTGCACTGGCCCTCAAAGCACAGCATGCTCTGCAGAACTTGTCAGCAACAGGAAAATGATTGGGCCCTTTGGGTTTGTTTTACGGATAGACATGGAAAAGAAGACAAGCATGGAGAGAGGAGAAAAGGCACCTGTGTCAATATGCGGGTGTTTATATGTGCTCATTAGACTCTGAGAATGGTAGCAATCCCAGGAACCAGAAACTATCACTAAAAGAAGTTTCTTCAGGGCTTCCCTGGTGGCGCAGTGGTTGAGAGTCCGCCTGCCGATGGAGGGGACACGGGTTCGTGCCCCAGTCCGGGAGGATCCCACATGCCTCGGAGCGGCTGGGCCCGTGAGCCATGGCCGCTGAGCCTGCGCGTCCGGAGCCTGTGCTCTGCGGCAGGAGAGGCCACAGCAGTTAGACGCCCACGTACCACAAAAAAATAAATAAATAAAATTTCTTCAGATGTGTTTAAACTCAATCAGAATGTTGTTGTTGTTGTTTTTAATAGAAATGTGTTTTTGTGAACAGCAAACTTTGTCCACAGCACTGTCAGGAAACAACGCTATATGAATATTTTGTTTCTGCATGGTCTCTGCTTTCATCAGTCTACTAAAAAACATGTAAATTACTCAATCTAATGTGTTGCTGAAATTGGGCTTCTTGAGAGGAAAGAACAATTGTCTTGTGACTGGTTCAAAGTAGCTTCTCAAAAACAACCTGAGTTGAATGAATAAATAAAACGAACAAATGAAATGAACCTAGGAAGAAGTGAACAAATGAAAAAATATAGATGGAATAAGAAAGAATAATTTATCCAATAAGTTTCTGTTTTATTTTTCACAGAGGAACAATTGAAAGTCAAAATTGACAGGCACCGCAAGATACAAAGCTTTCACTTTTGTGAGGATTCTTACAAAAGTGGAAGAAATTTTTCTACTTCAGTCACCTCCTTCAGCCCTGGGGCTGACGCAACTGACAGGTAACATTTCCTTAGGTGATCTCAAGCTAAGGATGAAGAAAGTGCAGAGAAGGAAAGACTACTCAGATGTGACAATGCTCCCTACACCTTAATCTCCTCTTCAAACCTAATGATAATGTCTCTGGATTTCTAGAAAAGCTCACCTTCTGCCATTCCTAGGCAAGTTTAGCCTTATGGTACCCGTAGGAATCAAAGAGTTTAGTCAAGGGTAAGAAAATGGGCCACGCGAAGAAGACTATCACACACAACCTACCTTCGTACAGGTACTATGTCGAGTACTAATAAAGGAGGCACAAACCAAGTGTCAGGGGCCACAGGGATTTAGGAAGGAGATCAAATGAGGAGAGCCTTGGAGGCTGAGAAGAAGGGAGTGGACATTCTGGGCAAGTGCACTGGCCATGAAACCGTGAAGGTAGGGTGTTCAAAAAGAAGGCTGGTAACTGGAGTGTAGGGTACAAGTGGGGAAACAGTATCTGGGGTCAGACCTTGAGGGGCCTGAAATGCCAAGGGAGGGAACTGGAACTGGAATTTTTTACATTTTTCAGTCTCAATAAATGTGCCTGAACTACCCTTTTAATCTGTATTGTCTTGGAATATCAGGATTTCAAAAGATAAAAACAGTAAAGAGAAAGGAGCTGGGGAAATGGGCGGCTGAAAATTCATATTAATCTTCACACTTGGGCTGACAACTCAAATCCAAAAAAAGGGATGACAACCTACAAAAGGGATGACTTACAACACATCCAGGAGATTTAAGACAGTATAACAAGGTTCATCGGACATCGCACAGAGCTGCTGTAAAAGCCAACACAGTCATGGGCTCTTATTGGTTACACAGCTTGGGAAGCACCTGGAGCCCTGCCCCAGTTCAAAATGCCAGATGGAAACTTCCTCTCCCTTTGCCATGGCAGCATACACCACAGATCTCAACTCTGGAAGAGATTAGGTCGTATGTCCCAAACGTTGGAATAGTGTACACCGTCTCTACCCTTAGAGAACTTATATTCCAGAAGGGAAGACAGATACTGAACAAGCCTGAGAAGTCCTACAAAACAGAAGAGCAGGGTGCCTTAAAACTTTTAACCAGGAGGCTTATAATGTAGTTTCGGGGGGCCAGGGAAGGCTTCCTTGAAGAACTGATCTCTGTCAATGGTCAACTCTATAGTGATATCTAAATTGGGAGTTCTACCACTTTAATCAAACTTATCATTGCTTGTATCAAAATATGGCTGATGAGCAGCAGATTCCCAGACATTGCTTAAGACCCACTGAATCAAGATCTTCAGGGACAAGGCCCAGGAATCTGCATTTTCTAAAATGTTCCCACAGGATGCAAATGTTTGGCCAGGTTTGGCAATCACAGCTATAAAGGATTCCCAATAGGTCAGAAATGGCTGACGACTGGTTAAAGAGTACAGCAAAATTAAGCATGTTCACTTGTACATCCAGTTGTAACAAGAGCAAACTCAAAAACGAAGTAATGGCTGAATCATGGAGTCATACCCAGTTCTTTGTGCAGATGAGGAAGCTGAGACACAGAGGGGTTAGACCAACTGCTTAACGTCACACAGCTACCTAATGTGAGAGCTGGGACACTCAGAGGAGACCTCCTTTATCTTCCAGGACAGATACAGATTCAACCCACATAAGGATTTGCAAACGGGCTAATAAAATGGGTTGAGATACATTTCCCAGCACCCCTGAAACCAGCACATTGATGATAACAACAGGCATTGCAGATGAATTCTAGATTTAATTATTTTCTAGGTTTCAAATTCAGAGGAAGGGAGTGGAAGAACCAGCTGATTTATTAACCAGGCTGGAATTAAACTCAGAATCATAAAGTTAACTGAACTGTAGCAATCCTCAGCTCTGACTTTAAAAGGACTACATAAACCCTCACTTTTGGAACAATCATGTACATTCCTACTCAGCCTGGCAGTGAGGGACTCTGTCCAAATGTACAAACTCAGGGGTTCTCAAACCTGGCTGTATATTAGCATCACCTGAAAAACTTAAAAAAAATATATCCGTGCCTAGGCCTCTTTGCCTTCCTCCCACCCCATGCCAGTGATTCTGATTTAACTGGTCTGGGGTCAGACCTTACCCGAGATTTTTTTTTTAAGCTACTCAGGGGTTTGAATGTGCAGCCAGCACTGAGGTCACTGAACTCACTGGTCCTCTCCTCTTTCTGGCCCCTGCTCAAATTTAAGACCTAGGGTGAGGCAAGCAAGATGCCCAGGGCCCAAAATTCAAGGAGGCAAGGTTGTGTGAGCACAGAACACTGTACTGCAGCACCCTGAGAGTGAGGCCTCCTTACCAGTCAGGCACCCAGGCACACGATGTAAGGAGACGCTCACTCGCAGGGTATGGCAAGTGCAGTGCCAGTACTTGTGTGACGATTTCTCCATAGATTCGTGCCCTGGCTGCCTTATGTGCCTCACCCTTAGCCCAGACCTGCTCAAATCTCTCTGGTCAGGCCATTAATTATCCCATCAAAGATACATCAAGTTCTTTTTTTATTGAATTTATTACTAATACTATTATTATTATCATTAAATAACATATATTTTCTTTGTTAAAAAAATGTTTGAAAATCACAAAATCATACAAGATATAAAGTAAATGACCTCTTTTTCTCTCACACTTACCAACTTCATTTCAGAGAAGTAATCATTGTTTTACACTGTATTATATGTCAATTCAGGCATTTTCTATTCAGATACTCATATCACATATCTCAACAAAAAAGTGGATATTGTTTCTGTGACTTGGGTTTTAAAAATTTAATAATACCCTTTCAATATTTTTGTTTCTATGTTAGAATAGATAGATGTGTGCCATTTTTCTTTAATTTTTCCTTTTTTATTTTGAAATTAAAAAATTAATTTCAAGCTCATAAAAAACTGCAAGAAGGGCACAAAGAACGTCTCTATACTCTGCATACATTATAGTAGTTTGAAAGTGCTGCTAGAACAAAATGCCAAAAAGATGGGCGACTTCAACAGTAGAAATGTATTTTCTCATAGTTCTGGAGGCTACAAGACCAAGATCAAGGTGTCAGAGGGTTTCATTTCTTCTGAGTCTTTTCTCCTTGTCTTGAAGATGGCCACCTTCCCATGATGTTCTCACATAGTCTTTCCTCTATGAAATACCACCCTAGTGTAAGATATATCGCGTTCTTAACTGTGTGCAAGGTCTTTCTTGCTCCTTTCTGAGAGACACTTGTTTGAAATGGATACAGGTGAATAATGCCGACCACATGCATTAACTATACCCCTTGACATAAGAGGCTGCTGTGATGGCGTAGGACACTCTGGTTTTAGGGTCAAAAGATGCTTGGAAGGGGACTGATCTTTCATTAGTTCTTTGGCAGTTCCCCTCTGGACTCTGGGTTTGTTTCTTGGTCTGTGCTACATAGCCGGTAAGGCCTACCTTACGGGGTTACCGTGAGGATGACACTAGGCTGTAGGTTAAATGGTCTGGGACATAATAAGGGCTTCATAAACACCAGCTGACAATAAATCTTCAACATTTCACCAACTCAATCACCTTTCTATGCTACCTTGAGGTTGGAATGTTACTGCTGCTGCTTTTTCTATTTTCTTCATTAGACTTGTCTCCCTCTTCCAACCTCCCACCCTATTGTAAGAAGGAGTCAAATTCCTGGTTTCTGCAAACACCTCCATCCCCAGAGGCCTTTGAGTAGATTAAAAAAATCTAAATTGGGGGTTGGGGTTTGGCAGTAGAGAGGGTGAGTAGGAGGATCCCATTTTGAAATTTTACCAAAATTCTTCTAAACCTTCTCGTCTTAGGCCTGGACCTCCGCTTTAGAAAATCAAGAGCCAAGAGCCTGACATTTTGGTCTCTGGTTCTACATTAACAGCCCTTCTCTAATTCTTCTTCCTCTAGAGGTGGGCAGCGAGATGCCTTGGCATCCCTGTGTCCTCAGCACCTAGTATGGTGCCTGACTTACAACAGGTGCTTCATTGATTGAATAAAGGGAAGAAAAAAGAGATTACAGGGACAAAAAGCTTTGTCAAGTTATCTTCCATAGATGTGTTTGTTAACTCCCTGGTAGGCAGAATACGGGTCCTCCAAAGATGTCCACATCCTAATTCCTGGAACTTGTGAATATGGTAAATGGTAAAAGGGACGTTACATATGTGATTAAGGATATTAAGGATATCATGATGGGGAAATTATCCCGGATTATTTCAGCAGACCCAATGGAATCACAAGGTCCTCAGAAGGATGCAAGATGGTCTAAAAGAGAGAGAGGAGATGTGAGGATGAAGACAGGTTAGAGTGATGAGCTTTGAAGATGGAGGACGGGACCATGAGCCAAGGAATGCACACAGCCTCTAACAGCTGGAAGAGGCAAGGAAACGTTCTTCCACCAGAGCCTCCAGCAGGAACTCAGCTATGCCAACTCCTTGACTTTACCCTGTAAGACTCATTCGGATTTCTGACCTCCAGAACTGTAAGATAATAGATTTGTGTTGTTTCAAGCCGCTAAGTTTGTGGTATTTGCACTGCAGTAATAGGAAACTAATACAGCCTGAGGATAGATAATGTGCCTTATTCATCTCTGAGCCCCCAGTTTGTTGCCTGGAACTCTGTTGACTAAATACATCTTTAAAAGCAACACTGAGAGTGGATGCTTTCCTCTCCTTGCCATATAGCCAATCAGTTGCCAGGTTTGGTTGACTGAACCTCTGCACTCTCCCTCCAATTCAACCCCTTCTCTCCTTTTCTACCACTCATTTAGAAGGGAACATGAACTGAACATGGCTTCTTTACTTCCTGGTTCACCCTCACTTCTGGCTACTGTATACAGTCCAGCTAGACTCATATTCCAAAGCCCCACTTTGAGCATGCCATACTCAATTTAAAAACTTTCCCCAGCTCTTCCCTGACGGCAGAGTAAATCCAAATTCCTAGTACTGACGTACTTCTCATCCCAAGCTCCCTATCCAATCTTATTTTCCATGGACCCTTTCTCACCCCGTGAATTCCAGCCAAATCACTCCTCAATATCAGCTCTACACTATCATCAGCAGACCTTTGTTCTTGCTGTTCTCGTCACCTAGAATGTCTTTCCCTTATATCTGCACACATCCAAACCTTACAAATCACTCAAGCCCCAGCTTAAATGACACCTCCTCCATGAAGCTGCTCCTGCAGCCCCCTGCCCCTCAGAAATGTCCCTTCCACAAGCTAGCAATAATTACTTCTTTCACTGAGCCCTCGTAGCTCTTATCTGTACATCTGTCATCTGACGTAGGAAAGAGCATAGGCTCTAGAGTCAGACCTGGGTACAATGTGACCCTCTTGTGCAAGTTACTTAGGTTCTCTGAGCCTCAGGCTTCTTATCTGTAAAATGGGCATCATACCTGTCTTACTGGGTTGTTGAGAAGATTTAAGCTCATATATAAGTGCCCAACACAATAAGCATTCAACAATTACATAAACATTACAGAAACTTATAAACATATCAAATTCCTACTTCTAGACTCTTTAAGGGAAAGATTTATGTCCACTTCATTTTTGTAGCCACACAGTACCTTGCACATAGTAGTAAAAAAAAAAAAAAAAAAAAAAAACACCTCTTAAATATTAAGTAAGTCACTGAAGTGTTGGGAGTATCTCTTCAGGCTTCCTGTTCTATGAATAGTAAGGATGGCCTCATTTTTCTCCATTTAAGAGAGAAGGGGAGAAGTATTCTGGTTCTCTTTCGGATCATCTGTGTTAGAATTCTTAAGATAGAAACTTTGTAAGACCTACTCTCTTTGGTTAATGCCTCTCCACTACTCTTCAACCCAACCAACAATTTTAAATGAGTACTGTTTTCATTAGCATAAGTTATATACATTGTTATTTTAATGTCACTGAGTTCTAGATCAGAAAAATAGCTGTTATTCCGGAGCTAGCGGGACAAAGTTCACTTTTACTCCATCACGTCTAGAAATCCCATGCGGGACATGACCCTTCATTCCTCAGTTGGGTATGCAACAGTTACCTTCCTTTAAAGGCATTCCTTAAACCACTTTTATGCTAGAGGAGGAATTTGGCCCTTTATTTCTCAATCTAGTTGGCAGCATCATGAAGAGGAAAGAACATGAGATTTAAAGTCATACGATCTGGTTTGAAAAAAGTCACCCACTGACTAGCTTGGTGACCACGAACATAGCACTTACCTGAGTCTCCATTTCCTCCTTTCTAAAATTGATTCTAACCACTGCCCACCTCCCTTGCTGAATTACTACAGGGGGCCAATAAGACCACATATGGAAAGATAATTTGTGAACTGCAAAAATGCTTTACAGCTATATTTATCCATTTACCTTCTAACACAGCGTGAGCTCCAAAAAAACACCCATAAGATTAGATAGGAGTAAGGGTTCACAGAGCACTCCAGAAGAAATGAAGAATACCTTCACTTCACCTGCCTTCATACAGTCCCTGACCCACAATAGAGAGGTAGTATTGTAATTGTAGATGCCAAATAACCACGGGCAAGTTCCCCTCACAGGATTCTTTTTTTTTTTTTTTTTTTTTTTTTTGCTGTATGCGGGCCTCTCACTGCTGTGGCCTCTCCCGTTGCGGAGCACAGGCCCCGGACACGCAGGCTCCGCGGCCATGGCTCGCGGGCCCAGCCGCTCCGCGGCACGCGGGATCCTCCGGGACCGGGGCACGAACCCGTGTCCCCTGCATCGGCAGGCGGACTCTCAACCACTGCGCCACCAGGGAAGCCCCCCCTCACAGGATTCTTAAGGAATATCTGACTTGATATCTCTAGAGTGTTCCAAGGTGACAGTCCTGAATGAAAGGTGCTATTCAGTGTACTAGGATGCAATTAGTCAGAACTCTACCCAGGCATCATGTCAGACTCTACATATATGGCATCCCTGAATCTTCAAAACCCCACAATCCTTTGAGGTATTTGCTGTAATCCAGAAGGACCTTCACTGTGATTGAGAAGGTATGAGAAATAACCAACCACATCTAAGACAGCACTTAACATTAATTAGCACTTAATATTAGTTAGTGCTTAACATTTTTTTAAAAAAAGGGCAGCAGCCATCCCAACTCCAATCTAGATTTCCCCCATACTCTCGTCCCTTATTTCCCAGGACAGGCTGACTCAGACTCAGTACAATGCCTCACTGAAGGGTAAAAGCCCTAATGAGCAAATCTCATGAAAAATTCAGCTGGTCTTTTGGAGAAAAACAGCTGGAGCTGACCTTAAGAATTCCACTAATTCCCCCTACCACACAGCCTAAAAATAGTCAAAGAGCATTTCTAGCTCGTGATGGCCTTTCCTTTAAAGGACATGATATGCAAAAAAGGCATGCTGGGGTCATTAGCCCAAATCATGCAGTCCCCATGATAAATCTTTGGCTAAATGTTCCTATGAGAATCTGCCTTCACAAGGTCAACACTGGAATTTCATTGTGAAGGCTCCCCTCTACCCTACTCCCCAGGCACCACTGGGTCTATACAAAGATGTACGTTATCAGCCACTGACTAGCTGTGTGGCCACGAGTATGTCAATTTCCATTCTTCGGCCTCAGTTTCCAAATCTGTCAAATGAAATGCTAGACTCTGACCTCTAAGGTCTCCTTCTGGTGTAAGACTCCCTGGGAGGTCCATTCAACGGCTCCTCATTGCCTTCAGGATAAAAGTCAAACCCCTCAGTGTTACATGGGCCCCTCCAGATCTGGCCCCTGCCTTCCCCTCCATTTTCCCCGACATCATACCCTGATGGTCCTTAAATTTACCTCTGACACTTCTGTGCCTTTAGAACACAGAACTCGCTCTGCCTGTAATGCCCTTTCCCAGCTTCTTAGACTCCTCCTCATCTTTCAAGTCACAGTCCAGTTGTCACCTCCTCTGAGAAGGTGAGTCTAGCCCTTTCCTCACAAGTTGGTTACAGTCTTCTCCTCTGTGGTCTCACAGGACTGTATTATACAGCAACTGCCTGCTGACTTGTCAGTCTCCCTTACAAGGACCCTGGGTGCTCCCTGAAGGTAGAAACATCGTGTCCATCTCCTCTGTATTCTCACTACCTGACCCTGTGCCTGCCATACAGTGTTTGCTGATACTGGACCAAATTCCACTGAAGTACCACATGCGTTTTAAAGCGTTGTTACAAAGGACCAGAAATTGATTTTTTTTAAAGGAATGTTTTCTCTGTTCAAAAAGCGAGAAAGTAAACTATCTCCAAGCCTTTGCCTTATTAGGAAAAAATATATATAGCGGTTTGGAATTGTGACATAATCTTCGTGGACATGAAAAATATACACTACATTTGTTTCTGAGAAACCTCTCTTTAAACTAACTGAACCACAGTTTTTTAAAAAGGAGATTCAAATTTAGAAATGATGTCCAACTTGGTGGGTTTTGGTTTGGGGTGGGGTTTAAAAAAAAATTTTTTTTTTTTTAGCAAGAGGAAGGAAAATCTCCAAAAGAGATAAATTATATACTAAGCCTTCTGAAAATTCTCAGCCAGACCCTGGAAAAATCAGATGAAAGGCAACAAGAAAAAATGTGATTTTGTATAGAAAAGCAAAATGCCTTATTAACTACTAATAATATTGAAAAGTATGTATGTGTGTTATAAAAGATAAAAACTAAGTTAATGAAATTAATAGGTAGAACTTGGACTTGACGGAAAAGTTGGAGAAGAAACAGACATTTTATCTTCCTTCAATACCATCTTCCATCTTTATACACATTACCTCTACACCATAAGGCGAACCAGCCAAGTAGGCAGTATTGTCTGTGTTTCACAGATGAGGAAATTGAAGTTCATGGCGGTTAAGGGACTTGCCTAAACATATCTCGCCTCTAAGCTACAGAATTGAAATATGAACCCAGGTCTGCCTGGCTCCGAAGTGCTGTCCGACACACCAGGAAGAGAGTGGTAAAAGTGGAAGGTAGGGCCAGGCACACAGTACCTATGAAGGAACTCAAATTTGCAAAGAGAAGCTGCGTTTCCCTCAATGCCCACATACCCAAGACACTGAGCTCTGCAGTACAGAATGTTGTTAAACCTGACGTGTAATGCAACTAGTTACAAAAGGGATTTTTATGCTTTATGTGATCCAGTTTATCAGCATATATAAATAAACTCCTCAAGTGTGGACAGCAGGCAGGGAGTGTGATGATCCAGCATCAATAGCAAATCTTTTTTTTCCTAAGCCCTCCTGAACAACAAAAATCCTTGCACTGATCCAAGAAAGAGCTTTACAGTGTCAGTCAACACTTAAGATACCCTCCAAAGGCAGGCAAAAATGATCACCGATACTTCATTATTCAGAGTCAGCCTGGAGGAAGAGCTGAAAACCAGTTCTTTCTCTGCTGCTAATGACTGAAACTTTTGGTGGTTTCACTTACCTCCCTGGGTGACTTCACCTATAAAATGAGGCATTTGATCTCTGATCTCTCAGATATCCTCCAATTCTATAAGTTTTTTCCTCATAAGCGTAAAATCAAATGATCAGAGTAAATTCCAACACCACTACCCAGCTAGCTGAGGGAGCAAGAGATGTAGAGGAAGAATATTGGAAGAAAAAAAAAAAAGTCATCCTTCTGCCCAGTGCAAAATCTCTTTTTAGGAAAAAAAAAATCTTTCATAATATATAGCTATACTGAAGGAGAGAATGATAACTAGTAAAACAGGGTATAAAAACTGACAAAAGTTGCCCTTCCTTTCTTTCTGCCCCTCCGTCCTCCTTTCCTCTCTCATTCAGAGTGTCCCCTGTTTGGGACTGGGTGAGGCACTACAGATACAACTATTAAGTAGTAAGACCTGGTTCCTGTTGTCAAGAAGATGTGGCTGCCATGGGCTTCCCTGGTGGCGCAGTGGTTGAGAGTTTGCCTGCCGAGGAAGGGGACACGGGTTCGTGCCCCGGCCCGGGAAGATCCCACATGCCGCAGAGCAGCTGGGCCCGTGAGCCATGGCTGCTGAGCCTGCGCGTCCGGAACCTGTGCTCCGCAACAGGAGAGGCCACAACAGTGAGAGGCCCGCGTACCGCAAAAAAAAAAAAAGAAGAAGATTTGGCTCCCAGCAATAATAACAGCTCCCATTTGTACAAGGTTGGGGGTTTACACTATACTCTGGCATATGTGCTCTTCACAACAACCTTCGGAGGGCAGGAGGGCAGGTAGGAACAAGTATCATCATGATCCTTCTTTTATTGATGTCAAAGCTGAGGTTCGGCAAGGTCAAGTGGCTTGTCCAAGGTCACACAGCTGCTAAGTGACAGAGCTGGGCAGACAACATAGCTGCAGAGGAGGAAAAGGACTACAGATAAAGGGGTATATTTGTGACAACTGTGTGACGGGTGGGGAAGTGAAGAGACGAGGGCAAGAACTGGGAAGTGGTGAAACTTGAGCGGAGCTTTGACTATGGGGTAAGATTTAGACAATTCACAACCTACACTCATTGAATTCAATGCAGAAGACAGCATAACACTACTTTAGAGAGGGTGGAGTGCAGAAAAACAAAAGGATGTCTATATTTATACACACACAGAAGCACACTGTCTTTCATTTAAGAAGTGGACATTCTTTAGCCACCATCAGTAATCAGCATGTGTGTGCTCTGAGTATTTTTCTCAGGAGCAGAAATGGGTGGCTCTGAGCCTTTTCCCTTGGCACTCGCAGTGGGCATCAGGGAAAGGGCCATGTGGTGGTAGGGGCATGGGATCTGTACCCAATGAGCCAGGGTGAAAATCCTTGAACTTGGCACTCTTGACCATTACAGTAACTACCTGAGCTAACTGGCCTTCTCAGTCAGGTATTCTTCTCTGTGAGTGAGACTAGTCACATGCTTGCTTGTATAGCCAGCCTACCTTCCCAAACTGCATTCATTGCTACCTAGGCTCAAGAATGTAATTAATGAGCAACCTGGACCTGGTCCTGAAGTGGGAAGGAAGAGGAGGAGAATGTCTGAAAAAGATTTCAAGGTGATGATAGAGCCTCAAAATTACCTAAGTGTGTAATAACACAGGCCCAGGCTCTGTATATCAGAGAGAGTGGGATTTAAGTCAAACAACAGGAATTGGGCAGACTGTGGATTCAGGCTAAAGGTCCTTGAGAGGGGAGACTTTGGACACAAAGAAGTGTGAGATTAAAGTTAAACCACAGACCTGTTTGGGGTAGGGAATTTAGGGGACAGGAATTCTACAGTTTACTCTTTGTAGAATTATAGATCTTATTTCTTACTAGTAAGACTTTAGTCAATCCTCCAGAATTCTGATTCCAATTTTATTTCATCAGGTAACATTTCAAACAATACCTATTTCATCAAGGATTCTGAGATGGAATTCACAGGTGTAATTCACACAATAGAGGATATTAAACAATCCCCCCTCATCTCCAACCCTAAGCAACTGGAAAGCAGTGGGGATGGGATGGAGGTTGGGACTATATGATGATGGTACCCAGGAAACTGTTTTGGAGTTTGGACTTGAAGCTGAAAGGGACTCTTTCCAATCAGAGGGAATTTAAAACTTCTCTTCCATCACATGAACCCAGTACTATTTGCAGAGTGGATACAATGACCAAAGATAAACAGAGCTCCAAACTAGGCAGCAGAACCAGTGCCAGCATCTTTTCAGCCTTTCTGGCACCTTGAGGAGCTCATCAGAAGGCAGCAGAGCCTTCCACAGACATCTACCAGTGGAGTCTTGAAGACTTGTCCTTGAGCAAGTGCCGAGTAATGACTAAGCTTAGTGAGGAGGAACAAGAATAGACACACATATACTCTATCTCCCTACCTATCCACCTATCTAAAATGTAGTGTGTATATATACAAATATTTTCAAATATATATATACATTTGAATATAACAGCATTTGTATACATGAATATATGCTATAAATATATATATATACACATATATATATTTACATCTCAATCATTTGCAACCAATTTATGAAATCCTGAGAACTCCTCATCCTATTGTTATATAAAGAAAACTGTTGCTAAGTGACTATAAAGCCAGGATTCTGATGCCCAGGTAGGGGGTAAAATCAGGCACCTCTCCCCAGTAAAACAACGTCCTAACAAGGCTTATTTTGGTTCAGATGTAGTTGGGGTTTTTTTGTTTGTTTTTGGGGAGATTAGCAGGATTATATGTGAAGTTACTTACTGCTGTTGTAAGTAACTATGTAAGTAACTATGAAGACCCACCATGTTAGAAGATGTACATAAGCTGTCTCACTGAATCCTCAGTCCAACACTGTAAGGAAAGTATCATTATCATTCCTGTTTTACAGAAGAGGAACCGGGCTCAGAGGAGTGGAGGAACTTCACCCCCGTCTGTCTTCTTAAATACTAATTCACACACAGATATGGGTATATGTGTGTATTTTATAGATAACAGCTAGCTTCTACAAACCGATAATAGAATTTCAAGTTTTCATTTCAAAAACTACAAACCGGGCTTCCCTGGTGGTGCAGTGGTTGGGAGTGTGCCTGCCGACGCAGGGGACACGGGTTCGTGCCCCGGTCCGGGAAGATCCCACATGCCGCGGAGTGGCTGGGCCCGTGAGCCATGGCCACTGAGCCTGCGCATCCAGAGCCTGTGCTCCACAACAGGAGAGGCCACAATATTGAGAGGCCCGCGTACCGCAAAAAACAAAACAAGAAAAACTACAAACATATGGGTCAGGTAATACTTATAAATTCTTATTATACTGGGGATTTTTTTCCTAGCGAAGGTAGATCTTAAATAAATGGCTAAGCTATAATGGAAAGCTGAAATATTTAGGTAAATCAATCTTACCCATAACTTTGATTACAGAAGAAGATGAGCCCTCATTTTATAAATTTTTAATCAATGAAGACTGATCAATAAATACCTCCTAAGGACATCTGTGTGAGAGAGACTTATCAGGTACATTACGCTTCAGAGGACGGCTGTGATTGTGGAAAACCCGAATGTACTGGAAAAAGAATACTGTCATGGGAATTAAGGTCAATCTCTCTCCCAGCTCAGACACTCCTGACCTGTGTGATGTCGGGCAAGTCACTTAACCTTCTGGGTCTTTGTTCACCTCATTTGCAAAATAATGGCACTGAAAAAGATGATCTTTCTTTTCCAAAGAGGGATCTCATAGAGCCAGCAATAAAATGCTCTGATTCATACTGGTGAAAAGAGCAAAATTCAGACCACAGCAGAATTTGGCTACAATAGGCCATGGCCCCATAACTCACAAGAATACTTTTCATCTCAAAGCCCAGAATGACGCCATCCCAATGTGGCAGGAGCAAGTTAACATAGTCATTCAGTAGTGCTCAGGCTCCTCTAAAGAGTAAGATATTTTACAACCAAATTAAACAGTCCTTATTCTTGACAGTAAACAGCAAACTAGGCAAAATTAGTTATTATTGACTAATAATAACTATAAGAATATCAAAGGCTTAGGCAGCACTTACCATATGACAGGCATTGTTCTAAACACTTTATATCATTAATTCATTAATTTCTCATAACTATATGCCAAGGTAAGCATTTTACAGATAAGGAAACAGAGAGACTAAGTAACTTAGTAAGTCACAGTGCAGGACTCTACTCAGCTGTTCAGCACCAGTGTCCACACGCTTGACCTCCATGCCACCCTGCCCCTCATGGACAACGGTGTCACCCGCTAGATGCCTGGATTGTAGCCTTATTAAGTCTTTGGCTCTTCCTGCCCCTTTCTCTCTGACCCTTGCGGACTCTCTGGCTTGTTTCATTTTCTAGTCTCCAGCAGATTCTGCCCACCGGTTTCCTTGGACTGAACTTTCTGAAGCAGCACAAGGACAGAAGGAGCCAGAAGGCCTCCAGCAGCCTAGTGGACGCTATTCAGCCACAACAGCCATGGGTCATGTGTCCCAGAGCAAACTTCTTGGTCTGACCTGACACAATGTCCTAAAATCAGCCTTCACAAGGTAACTGAAAATTCATCTTTCTTAAACCCAGGGAGAACTCTCACCTTCACCAAGAGACAAGTCAGAGGAGAAAAGAAACATTTCCCCAGGAAAAGCATTTAATGAACTCAGATAAATTAAGACTAAACTTTGTAAAAGTTTAATGGTAGAGATGGTGCAACACAATGGTCTGAAAATAGAGTCTGGGCTTTAAGGGCAGGCTTAACCACCACATGCCTCAAATTCCTTCTGCCTTATTCTTCCATTTGGAAGGCCAAAGCCACCAAGAAGAAAAAAGGAGTGTGGTGAACCTCATGAATGCGTTGCAAAAGGGAATTAAACAAATTAATAGAGATGTGAAGAAAAAGAATCTTATCTAAAGATATGATATTCTCTGCCTGATTTTTTTTTTCATCTTGGATACAAGAGAAGAAAAAAGAATGGGAGAAAAGACTGAGGAGATCAAAGAGAACTAGTCAGCCTGCAATGCTCTTTCATTTCAAATTCTGGGTCCATAATTATATTATTCCCCAAAATAATAGCTTTCAAATGCCACTACTATAGGCTGAGATACAAAGGAAATAAATTATATCATCATGGGGCTTCACTTTATTAAATATTCATTGTATTACATTCATGTACCTCAGAAGCACAGAAAACTACCATCCTTCAACATTCATCAAAAAAAGAATTATACAAAAAACCCCACCACCTTAAATTTTAGCGTTTCATTTCTTCCCACAATCCCACAGAGCTGGTAGGGGGAAAATGTTTCCATCACCTACATTTACAAACTAGTTTCTATCAGCCCTTGGAGTCACTAGTTACTCACATCACAGCCTTCTGCCTGCTACAACACACCAGTATTTGCATGTATTTAATGCAGTATCTTCTTATTTGGGTGTTACTTCTTACTTGGATCAGTCAGGAGAGGTTTCAAGGTAGGGAGGAAAGAAGTAGGAGGTGAGAAAAGGGCAATTTGAGTCAAGAGAAATCCCAAACCCACTCCACATTGAAATCACAGCTATATATGATGTATGGTCCCCGCTAAAGGGAAAAGCATCTGGGGGCCCCTAAAAGCTAGAAGGCAAAACACCAATGAGGTCTATTTTGTGGGACTCAGTCTCACCTGAGGACAGAGGCTTTTGTAATTCTGAACAAAACTCAAATGAAATGACATATGCTAAATAACAGAGGGGATAGAACAGACTTTCAGTATGAGCTCAAACTAACAACACAGCTCATTTGAGGGCAGATGGAAATAAACCCCCTTCAGGGATGTAAAACAGAAGGAAAAGTGGGATTTCAACTTTCCGCTTAACTAGCTTTTATCTGGCAAATGTCTAATATCTTCCTAGGAGTCAAAGTCCTTGTCTACCAGTCTTATAAAAAGAAAAGAAGATTTTTTAATTGACTTTTTAAATTGAAGTACAGTTGATTTACAACGTTGTACCAATCTCTCCTGTACAGCAAAGTGACTCAGTTGTACATATGTGTGTGTGTGTGTGTGTATACACACACACACATTCTTTTTTTTTAATATTCTTTTCTATTATGGTTTATCCCAGGAGACTGGATATAGTTCCCTGTGCTATACAGTAGGACCTTATTATTTATCCATTCTAAGGGTAATAGTTTGCATCTACCAACTCCAGACTCCCAGTCCATCCCTCTCCCTTCCCTCCTCCCCCTTGGCAACCACAGGTATGATCTCTATGTCTGTGAATCTGTTTCTGTTTTGTAGATAGGTTTATTTGTGCCATATTTTAGATTCCACATATAAATGATATCATATGGTATTTGTCTTTCTCTTTCTGACTTACTTAGTATGATAATCTCTAGTTGCATCCATGTTGCTGCAAATGGCATTATTTCATTCTTTTTTAAGGCTGAGTAGTATTCCATTGTATATATGTACCACATCTTCTTTATCCATTCATCTGTCGATGGACATTTAGGTTGTTTCCATGTTTTGGCTATTGTGAATAGTGCTGCTATGAACATAGGAGTGCACGTTTCTTTTTTTTTTTTTTTTTTTTTTTTGCGGTACGCGGGCCTCTCACTGTTGTGGCCTCTCCCGTTGCGGAGCACAGGCTCCGGACGCGCAGGCTCAGTGGCCATGGCTCACGGGCCCAGCCGCTCCGCGGCATGTGGGATCTTCCCAGACCGGGGCATGAACCCGTGTCCCCTGCATCGGCAGGCGGACTCTCAACCACTGCGCCACCAGGGAAGTCCTCATGTTTCTTTTTGAATTAAGTTTTGTCTGGGTATATGCCCAGGAGTGGGATTGCTGGATCATATGGTAATTCTATTTTTAGTTTTCTGAGGAACATCCATACTGTTTTCCATAGTGGCTGCACCAACTTACATTCCCACCAACTGTGTAGGAGGGTTCCCTTTTCTCCACACCCTCCTCAGCATTTGTTATTTGTAGACTTTTTAATTATGGCCATTCTGACTGGTGTGAGGTGATACCTCATTGTAGTTTCGATTTGCATTTCTCTAATGATTAGTAGTGTTGAGCAGCTTTTCATCTGCCTACTGGCCATCTGTATGTCTTCTTTGGAGAAATGTCTATTACAGTCTTCTGCCTTTTTTTTTTTTTTTTTTTTTTTTTTTGCAGTACGCGGGCCTCTCACTGTTGTGGCCTCTCCCGTTGCATGGCCCACGGGCCCAGCCGCTCCGCGGCATGTGGGATCTTCCCAGACCGGGGCACGAACTTGTGTCCCCTGCACCGGCAGGCGGACTCTCAACCACTGTGCCACCAGGGAAGCCCCTGCCCATTTTTTATTGGGTTGTTTTTTTGTTGTTGAATTGTATGAGCTGTTTGTATATTTTGGAGATTAAGCCCTTGTCGGTTACATAATTTGCAAATATTTTCTCCCATTGTGTATGTTTTTTTTTTTTTATGGTTTCCTTTGCTGTGCAAAAGCTTATAAGTTTGATTAGGTCCCATTTTTTAACTTTTGTTTTTAAGGAAGAGCAGATTTGTAAACAATTTCTACAGAAACTTCTTCTATTCTTCTGTTTCCAAAATAATTCCAAAGCCTGACTGGTAAGATTTTCAATTAAATTTTTAATCATTAAATGCTACAGAAAGTCTGACTTGGTCCAGGAGAAGTCAGAGAGTAAAACCCTGAAAATTGAATTCTTGAGGCCTGTCAGAGTCCACAGGAGCTTAATGAGGTCCACACCCTGGACTTCCAGCTTCATTTTCCAAAGAAGCCATATACTGAGAGCCGTAGGCTACTGAAGTCCAAGAGTTAACAAAGGTAATTTTCCTTCACCTACTCCTTAGTAGAATGTAAGTTGTATAATGCTTAGCTCAAAAAAGTACTCACTGAATGAGTGCTAAATGAAAGAACAAAATATCCCCAGGGAAGGCACGACAGTGACTCCCACTTCATGCTCTGCCTGAGGTTAGACCCAACTATGCTACATAAGTAGTGTAAAAAAGAAATCTTGTTCATAGCAGCTTTATTTGTAATGGCCAGAAATTAGGAATAATCCTGATGCCCTTCAAGAGGTGAAGAGTTAAACTGCAGTATATCCATACCATGGGATACTACTAAGCAATAAAAAGAACAAACTATAGATACACACAACAACTTGGATAAATCTTAAGGGAATTATGCTAACTGTAAAAGAAAGCTAATCCCAAAGGTTATATACTCTATCATTCCATCTGTGTGACATTCTTGAAATGGCAAGATTATAGAAATGGAGAACAGAAGAGTGGTTGCCAGGGGTTGGGAATGGGGATAGAGTAGGCAAGAGGAAGATGGAAATGGTTGTAAAAGGAAAGAGGGAGAGATCCTTGTGGGAATGGAACTGATCGGTATCTTGATAGTGGCAGATGCACATGATAAGATTGTACAGCACTTAACACACCCAGGTGAGCACTCTTGTGCTCACACACCTGAGTACATGTAATACTGAGGATATCTGAATTGTATGGATGTCATTATCCTAGTTATGATTATTATACTATAGTTGTGCAAGATGTTACCATTGAGGGAAACCGGGTAAAGCGTACACAGGTCTCTCTGTATCATTTCTTACAACTATATAAGAATCTATAATTATCTTAAAAGTTTTTTTAAAATCTTAAGAAATCTCTCCTCTGTCACCATAAGCTCCACCATTTGAGACTGAATGTTTAACACATGAAATCTTTCCTCACCACCTACATAGATCTCTCCCGCCTCTAAATGCACAGGCTGTTTTTATCACATAATCAAACTCCTCTTCTTACATTAAGGACAGGTGTTTCAGGACTCATCTCCTTATAGGATAAAAGCTCCTGCAACAGGAGCAATGTGCTCTACCTTTTTGATACCCTCTCCTTGCCTAGCACAATGTTGAACCAAGAGCAGAGACTGAATAAAAATGGTTTTAATAAATATGTGAATGAAGGAATGTACACATTTTCTACTCCTTATAGTAGAGCTGGGTACCCCAGTAATTCACAATCCTGTTGCTCCAATTTTCTCAACTTTGAAAGGCCTGTAAAAGCTGTGCTCCCCACCCTAGCCTTACAGGCCTACAGTGAGGTTAAAGGTCACCTCCCACTGAGGCTGCAGTAGTAGCTGCATTGATTATCTGCTGTGTGATCTTGTGCCAGCGAATTTCTCTGAACCTCAGTTTTCCCATTTGTAAAATGGGGGATACTATTTATTTTTGCAAAATGGTGGCCAATTCTTAGTAAGTTCATGTCTTTTCAATAAATAGTGTTTTATTCATGTAGCACCTTTCTCTAAAGATTGAACTTTACTTCCATTTACAATGGCAAAAGTAATGTGTGCAAAGTAAATGGAGACAGAGGATGGAGAAATGGGAGGAGACCAGTTCAAGTGGAAGCTGACAAGGGAATTTACTGGTAGCTGTTAGGACAATGCACCGCAAGTACCCCTCCCTGCAAATTACTGTGGAAGAAGGCTTATCTCGGGCATGGCCTCCTCCCCTTGCTTTCATGCCTTGGTCCTGTCCAAAGGCAGCATAGACACTAGGGTAAGAAACCCCAAAAGTCTACGATCCCTAAGAATAGTGGGCTGGTGGTACTGAAGAGAAGGAGAAAGGGCTTCTGTTTATTTTCTCTGCCAGGGAAGTATTTGTTTTCAGGGTAAGTCTACTGCTTCCTTCTCAGGGCTGGGAGTGCCTTAGTCCATTCTTACCCAGAGGGTGATAACTTTTCCCCTAAGTATGCAGCTGTCTGAAAACATATTTGCTCTGGATGTGTCACTGGGTTATGAAGAGTTCTATGAGAAACACTTGACACATGGCTGTTTCCAAGCCCAGGCAGTAGAGATATTTGCTGACCCATAAGACAGAGATGGACAAACACTGGATATAGTTCCAGGGCCCAGGTTTTAAAAGAATATACTTAGTCGGTTGGTCAGTCATTCTGAGCCCTGACTATACACCTGGCCTCAGCTAGAAACTGAGGAGGAATCATGCATGACTGTTACAGAAGAGACCCCGTCCCTTAATGGAGATCCTGGTCTAATTTTGCATATTCACACGTTTGCTTTACTTCTACCATGATGATCTTGCATGGAACAACAGCATGTTTTGTCAAAGCCAAGGTCTTAAAAAAAGAACATCATTCCAAGCATATTCCCTATAACCAGCAGAAGTGTATGAAATAGAATATAAAGATATGTCCAAGTTAGACAACAAACGTATGGCATAACCCACAGATTTCAGAGAAAAAGAAATGAATGTGCTGTCTAGAAGGATTAAAAATCTTTAAAACTTTATGAGTTCTATTCTCTTCCTTATTAATGCAATGAATAATAGCATATACTCATTAAGTAATTACTACGTGCCAGGCACTATATACTAAGCGTTTCAAAGAATTCGTTTAATGTTTAAAACAATCTCAAGAGTGATGTGCATAATAGTTTTTCTATTTTATAGATGAGGAAACTTCAGCTTAGAAAGACCAAGGATATAAAACCAGGATCATCTGATTCAGAACCAGTATTCTTGATCTTCACACTAAGCTACACTGCTCTGGGCTTGTTTTACAGAGAAGGCCAAGGTTGTTATTGTTATTACTGAGAAGAAAGTATACTTAGTATTGGTCCTTCAAACATATTAGGTGGAACCACACAAAACTGCAATATGCAAATGTTCTGATCCACAGAAATGACAATTTCACTTGGTTCAACGTAATACAATATCAAGACAGAGAATGACATGTGCCTGGTCCCAGCACAGTCCCTAACTAGCTGTGAGACTTTGGGCAAATCACTAGTCTTCACTTGTCTCATCCCATAAAATGAAAACGTTGAGCTGAATTTGTCTTTAAGTTCCCTTCCAGCTCTATAATTACAAGGGAAGGAAGAGAAGCACCATAATTCATTTGTTCAATAATTATTTCTTAAGTGACAACTACATGCCAAACACTGTGCTTTCTCTTTCATTCTAAATTCATCTGCATTTCAAGGACAGCCTCCCAGCAGCTTCCTCTGATCCCTGGGCTCTCACTTGTTAGATGTAAAAACCCAGCTTGAGGATTCTTGCTTGCCTTCTATTTAGGGAAACTGGCATGTGCCTTAGGATGGTAGCAGCTCCTGCCCCATCACCATTCCACAGCATAAGGGAAAACCAAATGCCCTAGAAACTACTTCAGGGTGAAGAGATAAAGTATGGCATGGCAGAGAAATGGTACATGTGTACAAACGTGCATCTTCCAAAACAAAGAACTCTCAGTAAGTATACTGGCTCACAGTGACCTCCAGAAAATGTTCTTTTTTCTGGTCTTTACTTGCACACCCCCTCCACCAGGAAGACAGTCATCTAGCCTTTTAAATTTAAAAAAAATCCAGAAGGAAGAGACCTCAGTTTTGCTGGGTAGAGCACTTGAGCATCTAGTCACAGCGTTTGCAATGATTAAAGATTGGGAGTAGAGGATTATGGGAAAACAGCAAGCCTGTTTGGGGATTATGGGAAAACGGCAAGCCGCAAGACATTAATTCAACACTGACTGTGCTACTCAGTAGCTCTGTGAGCCTGGATTCATCATTCAACCTGCCTTTGCCTCAGTTTCCTCATCTGTAGAATAAAGACTGGGATAGACAACTTCTAAGTTCCTTTCCTATCCTAAAGGTGGACCAGCCCTTTATCATCTAAGTTTTTACCATCTAATCTGCCATCTGTTCCCTTTTGCACGTCCACTGTGGACCCAGCAAACAGCTGTTTTCCAACACGCCTACAACAGCTCTTCAAATACATACTTGAAGTATCTCATGTGTGTCCACTTCAATCCCTCTCTTCTGGCTTAAGTCGTGTGGTTAGCAAGATGTTGGGAGTAACTCATGTGGAGTCATATAGCTAAACTTTGAGCTCATAGATAAGGGAATACATGCAGCAAATAGCTGTTTGCTTTCTCAATTTCTTGAAATTGAGAAAGACCCATAACTCTCAACCTCATTCCCTGGGAATCCTACCAGCTGTTACAGGAATACAAAAGCTGCAGGAGAAGGGGATGAATAACCTTGACATGCTGACAGTCTAGCTGAGATCGAACCTACACACAGTATGTAACTGGTGAATTCTACAGGAAAGATTATTATTATGTGCTAAATTTGGGTATGTACCCAGTATGAGTCAAAAGAAGCCAGATGAGCAAGGTTCGATGTGGGGTATAGTCTGCTTCAGCAAAAAACCGTTGTTCTATAGATTGGACTCTGAATCATTGAAAAAGACCCAACTCACCAGGGAAAATATGACATCAACCCAGCCTCTAACCTCTTCAAATTAGGGGTGACCCTGGGCTCTACCAATAGAGCTCTCTCAGACCCTTCTGGGATAGATCAGAAAGGGTTATCTGACAGGGCAGTGGAGGCCATTGTCAGCCACATGTCCCTTGCCCTTCTGTGTTCTATTCTCAGTCAGGGCTGCTCATTTCTCTCTTAACCTGTAGCTTAACTTAATAGTCCATTTAATGCAAACCATCGCCAAATGGGGCTCCTATGAAATGTGTCACTTTGAGTACCTTTAAGTCTCCAGAAGGATTTTTCCTCCTCCTCAAACAACTACCTTTTAGAAACTAAATAAATAAACCACAGAATCAAAATGATTTCACAAGAGAAGTAATCACAAAAGCTAATTGTTTGTTAATAAACTGCTACTCCACCTGCCCAGTTTCATTACAAAATACAAATACCTATAAGGAAGAAAGTCATTTGTGAACTGTTATTAATCAAATTCTATGTTTTAGAGATGAGCAGTTTTCTATTTTCTCTTCAAGGATTTTGAATTATAAACTTTCTCTAAGAGACAGACATGGAGAAAAGTTTCAGCCACATCAAAATTTGAAAACATCCATGAAATGTAAGCTGATATATCTCATAACTGATGTTTTTATAAACCTGTCCTTAAAAATCAAGGGCATGCTCTCAGTACTTTCTGTCATGGAAATTGTTCCAACAGGCAAATAAATAGGCATTTCCATGGTTAAGGCCTCACAGCTGTCATATTATTTAGTTCTGCACAAATGAAAAATCCCCAAAAAAAAGGTTGGAGGATCTGTGGCTGGAATCTGGCAAACAATTGCATTTCCACTTTGTTCTGGTCAGTATGCTCCCTCAATGCAAATATGAACACCACAAAATATTTAATTAAAAACAACTATGTGGTCTGAAAAACAAGTCCAGCACAACTGGAAACATGTCCAAATGAGAAGTTAACGCTTTGCCATCTTTAATTAATGATGCTATGAAACTCATTAGAGAAAAGAGCTCACAGTTCCTCAACCCCCATGCTCCAATGACTCAAAAATGCACATTCAACTCTAAAGGACAACAGAACAAGCAATAAAATCTCCTATTTCCTCAAGGTCACAGAATAGACTTTCATATCACAAACTCTAAAGAATCCAAATTCCCAACCGGTCATCATGTTTCTCCATGAACTGGTCTCCCAGTGGGGGAACTTGAGTTTATGAAGTCTTCCCTGCTTGTTTGAACTTGATTTCTACTATTTGCCTGGTATTTGAGGGAAGAAAAAAACAACATTATGTTAGGGGGAAAAGTATGAAAAGACTCAAACATGAACTTTCATTTCTTTCTGATAAAAATTTAAAATATTGTTTAAGGTTTATATAGACCTAAAAGAAAAGCAGAATTTCCAGAAATTGCTCCAGGAATTCATGGAAAGAGAAGCCTTTCACCTGTACTATTCTTTTAATAAATAAAGCAAAGAAATAGCAAGAACTAGATGGCCTTTCAAAATGCCTAGGTTCCCTCAAATGATTGTTGACAAGGGAGCCAAGACCACTCAATGGAAAAAGGACAGTCTTTTTCATCAATAATGCTGATAAAACTGGATATCCACATGCAAAATAATGAAGTTGGCCCTTCACCTAACACCATATACAAAAATTAACTTAAAATGGATCAAAGACCTAAATATAAGACCTAAAACATACAATTCTTAGAAGAAACCACAGGGCAAAAGCTTCATGACATTGGATTTGGCGGTGACTTCTTGACTATGACACCAAAGGCACAGGCAGCAAAAGAAAAAAATAGATAAATTGGAACTCACGAAAATTTTAAAGTTTTGTGCGTCAAAACACTGTCAACAGAGTAAAAAGGCACCCCACAGAATGAAAAAAACTTGAAAATCACATATATCTGATAAAGAATTAATATCCAAAAGTTATAGAGAACTCCTAAAGCTCAACAAAAAAAACACCCAATTAAAAATGGGCAAAAGACTTGATGTTTCTCCAGAGAAGATATACAAATGTCCAATAAGCACATGAAAAGATACCTGACACCACTAATCACTAGGGAAATGCAAATCAAAACTGCAAAGAGATACCATCTCACATCCATTAGGATGGCTACTATGAAAGAAAAAAAAACAGAAAAGAGCAAGTGTTGGCAAGGATGTGGAGAAATTAGAACCCTTGTGCAGAGTTGATGGGAGTGCAAAGTGGTACAGCCTCTGTGGAAAACAGTACAGCAGTTCCTCAAAAAATTAAAAGTAGAATTATCATATGATCCAGCAATTCCACTTCTGGGTACATACCCAAAAGAATTGAAAGCAAGGTCTTGAAGAGATATTTATACACCCATGTTCACAGCAGCATTTTTCACAACAGCTAAAAAGTGGAAGCAACACAAGTATCCATTGATAGATGAATGGATAAACAAAATGTGGTATATACATATAATGGAATATTACTGGCCCTTAAAAAGAAAGGAAATTTTGACATATGCTACAATATGGGAGATCTTTGAGGACATTATGCTAAGTGAAATAAGCCAGTCACAAAAAGAGAAATACTGTATGATGCCACTCACATGAGGTACTTTGAGTAATCAAATCACAGAAACAGAAAGGAGAATGGTAGTTGACAGGGGGTAGGAGTAGGGTGAAATGGGGAATTATTGTTCAATGGGTATAGAATTTCCATTTTATAAGATGAAAAGAGTTATGAGATGGATGATGGTGATGGCCCCACAACATTGTGAATGTGTTTGATGCCACTGAACACTTAGAAAAGGTTAGGATGATAAATTTTATGTGTATTTTACCACAATAAAAAAAAAACTGGGGGGGCTTCCCTGGTGGCGCAGTGGTTGAGAGTCCGCCTGCCGATGCAGGGGACACGGGTTCGTGCCCCAGTCCGGGAAGGTCCCACATGCCGCGGAGCGGCTGGGCCCGTGAGCCATGGCCGCTGAGCCTGCGCGTCCAGAGCCTGTGCTCCGCAACGGGTGAGGTCACAACAGTGAGAGGCCCGCGTACCGGAAAAAAAACAAAAAACAAAAAAAAATTGGGGGAAAATGCCTAGGTTCCTATTCCTTTATAATATCACTGAAGAGCAGTTAAGTGGCTGCTCTTTGGTATCCACATTTACATTTCAGAGTTACCACTTATATGTGACCTTGGGCAAGTTACTTAGTCTCTCTGCATTTCAGCTTCCTCATTGGTAAAATATCTACTTCAAGGTATGATGTGAGGATGAGATGGGTTTGTAGGTGTAAAGCATTTAGTCTCGCATAATAAACACTACCTAAGTACTAGCTGTTATTATTACGACCTCCACCACTAAATCTATTCTCAGCATCACAAATAAAATCTCATCCCACCAAGGAGAAACCATTTGCATTTCATTCTCTGAAATGATGATGGCCTGGCCCCAGGTTCAACATCTGATCTAAAAAAAGTGAATCTTCCCTTCCTCAGCAGGAGCACACTAATGGGAACTGGGGCCCAAGTTACTCTGTCCTTTGGGCAGCAAAAGAGGTAAGACACTTACCCCCCAGTTGCATTTATTCAACAAATGTTCATTGTGTACCTAGTCTGTGCTGGGCCCTGTACCGGATGCTAAACTTATTTGTTCATACCCAGCACTTCCCACTGTACTCTGTGGAGCCCAAGGCCTTGTTTCCTTACTGAAATATGCTTATCATCTAAAAGCAATGTGGTATAAAAGCATTTCCTAGGATGAAACTAATAAGAAGAGAAGAGGGCACCCCAAATCACCTATTTCTATTTTCCTCCTTATAGTTCTGTTCTTTAAAAAGAAAACAACTCTCCATTTACTTTCAAATTTCATAAAGCAGATTGTTCCCAGACAAGTTTTTATCCAAGATTATCAGGAAGACTTCAGGCACACTTGTTCTGAAACTGACAAAATGACAGAGCAGGCCATTCCTGCCTCCACCCGCTCATGGACTACAGCACACTCCTGGGCCCTGTGAATAGAGCCAGGACCCTGGAAAGGCAATACACAAGCCTAGGGCATGCACAGAAGCCACCATTGCCAGGGAAACTTCCTCCTTCTCTAAATCTTCCAGCTAGGCACCAGAAGATAAAACTTCTCGAAACTTAACATTTACTGAGGCCCAGGTAAGGCTTAGCCACATGTAAAAGACCTGATATAGTGATGGATTATTAATTATTTTATGAAGTCACACCATTGTGTTCAGGCAGCACAATGGGGAAAAAAAAAAAAAAAAAAAAAAGAGCACTGACTTGGGAGTTTGGACCTAGGCTTGAATTCCAGGGCTACCACTCACTAGCTGTGTGACTCTTGACAAGTATTTCACTTCTTCTAAGTTTCATTTTCCTTAACTATGTTTGTACAGCTTAAAATTCCTACCTTTGAGGATCTTTGTGAGGACTAAAGGAAATGATTCATGTTAAATACCTAGCTGATGTCCGACACAATAGAATCTCAACATTATGGATACCCTTCCCACCCCTTATTTTCAGGCAGGAAAAATGTCCCAAGGAACTCAACTCCTGATTTAGAGGAATAATAAGAATGGGTGGATCCCAGGCTAATACTGCCCCTAGTTTTTCTAAGAGCCTAGTTCTGATAACTAATATTTTTAGGACTCTGACAGTACTTGAGAGTTATGAAAAATCAAACCAAGCCTCCTCCAATAGCTCTTTCTCACCCAAATTTTACAGAGAGCAATCAAGAAGGCTTCAGCTTTATCTCACAGAGCATTATGTTCATTCACATGCCCATATGCATACAGTCTTAAGAATTGTGTTCTTCTCTTATGTGAGGACCAATAACCTCTCCAAAACTTTAATAACTCCGAAGTCTTAGCTAAAAGAAAAAAGAAAAAAAAGGATTGGGTCTGCATTTGTGGCATCTCATGGTGTGTTGAGTGGATCCCCAAGACCAGCCCCAGATTTCTGATGGTTCAGTGGGAGGACTCATAGCACAGCATACAATCATACAGCCGTGATTTATTACAGTGAAAGAATACAAAGCAAAATCAGCAAGGAAAAAAGGTAGATGGGGTGAAGTCTGGGGAAAACCAGGCATGGGCTTCAAAGAGGCCTATCTCAGCTGAGTCATACACACAAGTTGTGACAACATGTGTGAAATGTTAGCAACCATGCAAGCTCATTAGAGTCAGCGTCCAGGGGTTTTTATTGGGGACTGGCCATGTAGATACCCCCGCCTGGCATGTACCCAAATTCCAGACTCCCAGAAGGAAAGCAGGTGCTCAGCATAAACTGCATTGTTTGCACAGTTTAGATACAGTGAGCTACTGGTATCACTGAGAGTGGTGGGAACCCTTCTGCAATCCAAGTTCCCAGATACCAGTCAAGGACCAACCTTGCAAGCAAGCATTTCTAAGGACAAGCAGTCTCAGGCTCACTATGTTAATCCCTTCCCGCACACACAAAACAAAAACCCAAATATCTAACTAATAACTGCCCTCTGACCACTAAATTCT
Organism: Mesoplodon densirostris; assembly: GCF_025265405.1. Classification (NCBI taxonomy): domain Eukaryota; kingdom Metazoa; phylum Chordata; class Mammalia; order Artiodactyla; family Ziphiidae; genus Mesoplodon; species Mesoplodon densirostris. The sequence goes on along the minus strand of NC_082667.1, from coordinate 47,809,515 downwards.
TATACCCAATTGACATGTTGAAATTCGTATTAAAAAAAAAAGATAGTGAATATAACTCAGTGTTTCAAAATATATTCATTCAGCACATTTGTACTGTGTCAGCCTGCTGGGCTCCGGGCAATAAGGAAATAACAATAAGTGCCTGCCCTCTAAGAAATTTCAGACCAATAGGGACGATAAGATGAGTACACAAAGGAGCATTAACACAGGTGGTATGCGATGACGACCATAAAAGAGGTATAAGCCAAACACTAAACCAGTTAGAGAAGGGAGAGGAAACTTCCTGCTGTGATGAACCAGGAAGGTTTTGGTAAGAATTACCACAGAGCTGGGGTTTTAGGAACAGGTAAGATTTTGAGAGCAAGTGGCAGGGCAGGGAAGAGCTCAAGAAGGGGAATAAAAGTATCATTCCAGGGCTTCCCTGGTGGCGCAGTGGTTGAGAATCTGCCTGCTAATGCAGGGGACACAGGTTCGAGCCCTGGTCTGGGAGGATCCCACATGCCGCTGAGCAACTAGGCCCGTGAGCCACAACTACTGAGCCTGCGCGTCTGGAGCCTGTGCTCCGCAACAAGAGAGGCCGCGATAGTGAGAGGCCCGCGCACCGCGATGAAGAGTGGCCCCCACTTGCCACAACTAGAGAAAGCCCTCGCACAGAAACCAAGACCCAACACAGCACAGATAAATAAATTAATTAATAAACTCCTACCCCCAACATCTTAAAAAAAAAAGTATCGTTCAAGGAACAGACAAGAAGCTATGTAAACAATGCACAGAGGTTGCTATAGGGAAAGGGAAATACGGTTTGAATGGAAGACTAAGTGCATAGAAGGGGATAGTGGAAGATATGAATCTAAAACACAGGTCTCAAATGTCAAACGAAGGAATTGTGTTTTATGCAGTGGGTAATGGGGGAGTCTGTGAGTTTTTTTACTTTTCTAAACATGTTACTTTAGCATGAATGAGAGGAGTCACTATAATCAAAAGGACCAGGGCTTTTGCCATAGATCTCACAAAAGCCGCAGACAGCTAGAAGGTGCAAAGAGGTGAAATATAAATGTCATTTGGGAACAACATTGAGAAGGAAGCAGTAACAATGCTCCTCAGGAGATGCAGGAATCAAACAAGACTCAAAGTTCTTAAGTCAGCTGCGGGATTAGTGCATTCAACCAGAAGTGCCTGGAAGGGCAGCCAGGTTAAAGGTAAAAACTAATAACAGGGCAGAAAATTCAGTGGCTGTGTCTAGAACTCCGATGGAGATGAGGAACCAGTGCTCAGGAAGGAGGTGGCGACTTGAATGGCAAATGTGGAGGAAGCCAGCTTAGAGGCTCAGCTGTAGCAGAGGAGAAGCCAAACACTACACACGGCAAGTCAAGAGCTATGCATTTCTTCTGCCTCAAGCAAACATAACTAGGCTCTTAAGCTTGACAGAGAGATAGCACTATAAACATAAGCATGCACACGCGCACACACACACACACACACACACACGTGCACACTACTGAGAAGTGCTCTGTGGCCAGAGTGCCTCGGTTCAGATCCTGACTCCACCATGTATTAGATTTCTGATCTGAGACAAGTTACTTAACGTCTATGCATGCCTCTGATTTCCCATAAAATGGGCTCAATAATAGTACCTATCTCATAAAGTTGTGGTGAGGATTCAATGAGTTAATTCATGTAAAGAGCTTAATGCAAAGTCTGTCTGGCACATAGTGAGTATTCAGTAACTGTTGGCCACTATTATTATCTTGAGTCTCACTATAATGTCATGAGATAAAGCCAGGCAATCATCATCTCCATATTACTAATAAGGAAACTGAGGCTCAGAGAGGAAATACTTGCCCAATTTTCACACAGTGCAGAATACAAGTTAGGAGTTTATAAAGTCCAGTCTCCTTAACGAGATTTACAAAGCTCTCCATGTTCAGCCCACCTGCTACCTCCCTGGCCTCAGTTCCTGCCAACCTTACCTTGAACGTGAAACTGTGCCCGCCACACTACTTCCTGCCCCTCTTCACTTTCTGATCCCTATTCATCCCTCAAGTCTCCTCTCAAGTGTCACCTCTTCAGGAAGCCCTTGGCACTTGCTCCCTCTTCCCTCTCACCACCCCACCTCCCTCTGTACTCACATCTGACTATTAACATCACACCATGTGTAATTATAGACGTCTGCTTTCCCTACTGGACTCTGAGCCTAAAACAATTTCTGGCACACAGTAAACACTGAGTATTTATTGAATGAACTAACTCTTGTCTCTAAGTCTGATACTCTTCCCCGCAGAGCATGCTGCCCCTTTATCCACAAACGTTTGCTGTTTAGTAACAGTTTAAAAAGAGTAGCGACAAAATTTCACCAAAGATCAACCAGTCATACTATACTTAAATATCAAACTAAACTTAAACACGTGGTCATTGCACCTATAGGGAGTGAAGCACACAAACACACCCTTCAAAGAGCTGACCATTCCCACCCACAGCTCATCTGTCTTGGTGCCTGTGGTCTCAAAGGAGAGAGACCAAACCCGAATCTATCAAAGGATTCCTCTTCCGCTTGATTAACCCACTGAGAAGGACCTGGGGCTTGGCACATGAGGAAGACAGGTTCAAAGGTCTCACATTCCAAAACCCCAAGGTGAGGTGCCTCCAGGAGGTTAAAGGGTACATCTTGCAACCTGTGTTCCACCTGTCAGCCTGAGACTAGCTTTCAGTTCCCAATGACTCAGAGAGTGATCATGGGGAAAGGTTACCAGAGAAGGGAAAAAAGGAGCACGTCCACTCCATCCGCAGTTCCTCACACACCAAGCAAACACCTGTGCTCCATTCCACGAACATCTGTTCCCGGAAGCTTCTGACAGGTGGAGCCACATCTCCTCCACACCCTTGGCTCGGGCCACCACCCAGTTCATGTGGGAAGCGGGTGATCCTCTCCACATCTAGGCAACTCTAGCAACGGAGGCTGATCTCCCCAGGGGCTCTTCCCTGAGGAACTCCGGGTATATGTCAGGTTTTCCTGTTGGTCTGGATAAAGCTGACAACACTCAGGGAAACAGAAACACAGGCCCAGAAACATACAAACACACACTTGTGTATACTTGTATCTGACGCTGATGGCTTGGGGAAAAGGGCCACTCAGTTTCTTGCAATTTGCCCACAGATGAGTTTTGTGGCCCACGCCTCCCTGCTCCTCCCCCGCCAGGAAACTCAGAGACTGCTAACCGCAGCAGTGCCTACTGAGCACGAGAAATTCTGCAAAGCAGGAACCAAATTCAACACGTACTGGGTGTCAACAATTCCCAGAACTTCAATTCTGGAAATACGGCCCTTACACATTCTTTCTGGGTCCAAGCCTCAATCGTTTTGCCAGAAGGACACCTGGGTCCTTATTAAAAGTGGTAAATTGGGTCTTCCCTGGTGGCGCAGTGGTTGAGAGTCCGTCTGCCGATGCAGGGGACACGAGTCTGTGCCCCGGTCCGGGAAGATCCCACATGCCGCGGAGCGGCTGGGCCCGTGAGCCATGGCCGCTGAGCCTGGGCGTCCGGAGCCTGTGCTCCGCAACGGGAGAGGCCACAACGGTGAGAGGCCCGCGCACCGCAAAACAAAAAAAAAAAAAAAAAAAAAAAAGATAAATATGCTTAACTCCAAGGCAGGCATAGTTATCATCTTGGAATTAATCCCCAATGTGGTCCAGTCCATAAATTAGTATAGGAGCCACCATTTTCCAACACATGTGTACCTTCCTCCAGAAGTCTTGAATTACACAGCAGCACCATCTCTGCTCCTACAGGTACCTTTTACCAAAAGCTTTAAAATATCTTATCTGTTCCCACAAGTCCAAACAAGCGTGCCTTCGATCAACCTCAAATCCACCTTCCATACTTTGGACAGTGTTACTATCCTAAAGTCTAGTTATTTCGCACACAATATTGAGACACTTCCATTAGTTCCTTGCTGCCTTCAAGATAAGGGACAAGTTTTTAGCCTGGTTTCACCTTTGGGCATCCGCTCCCCACGTTAAATATATGACCATTAAATATACGCCCTCATTTAATCCTCTGAGCAAAATGTGAGGCAGGTCTGATCATTCCCATTTTACAGACACATTGAGGAAGTGATATGCTATGGTGATAGTTGCAGACTTGGGGGACAACCAAGGTCTCAGGATGTGCCCTTCAACATGTCCCAAGATGGCAGACCTAAAACAACCCTAGAATCCATTCTATAAAAAATCAAAGAATTAAACTGAAAACCCAGACCCTTTATTTCTATTTTTTTAATTCTTTTTCAAATTCTTTTCCCATTTAGGTTATTACAGAATATTGAGCAGAGTTCCCTGTGCTCTACAGTAGGTCCTTGTTGGTTAGCCATTTTAAATATAGCAGTGTGTGCATGTCAATCCCAAACTCCCAGTCTATCTGTCCCCCTCACCATTCCCCCCTGGTAACCATAAGTTCATTTTCTAAGTCTGTGAGCCAGACCCTTTATATCTGAAACTCAAATGATTCGTCTAAAACCAGCAGTGGTGAAGATTCTGCCCTAAAGAATCTAACATGCCAGAGTTCAGTCTTCCTCCCAGCACAGATGGCTGGCAGAGGGGGCAGAGTGGTTGAGGCACGGATCTGACAGGGCGCCTTGGCTTGGCCTGGGATCCGGCCCATGCCCTCAGCCTCAGAGCCCTGTGTTTTAATCAACTGACTCAGCCAGTGGCAGGAGAGACCAGGCGCCTGTGGCCGTGAGTAATGGGAGCACAAAACACATCTGTCTAATCAGAAGCTGAGGGTGTCAGTTACACTAGGAGTTACAGTAAAACAATGCTCTACAAGGGAAAAAAGAATGTCTATTCACTCAGAAGTTAAGCAATGCCTTTCTTTCTCCCTCTAACTCACAATGCAAATTTGTGGAATTGTTTACTAGGTCTTAAACCCCCCTCTCAAATATTTCTTGATGCATTTATAGAAAGAAGACTTATCTATGGATAGCAAACCAAATCTGGTCTACTAGTTGCTGCAAAATGTCTAGAAAGTATGACATTAGGAAATGCTTTTATTTGGGCTTCCTTTCATCTCTATCATGATTTTGAGGGATAATGCATAGCAACGTGTTTTTGTAAGTGGTAAGTACTTCACATATGTAAAGTCACTGCAACCACCTGAGGATCATTACACCACATTTCAGCATAGACTTCATTTCAGAAGAGTGATTCATTCATTCTTCCATTTGTTCATTTATTAATTCATTGAAAATACTTTACTAAGTTCCCATTGAGTGCCAGGCAATTAGATGCAGAATTAAACCAGAGATTCCAAGCCCTTAGAGCCTCAATCTTTTCCCAAATTGGCCTTTTCATCTCCAAGGTGTTCCAGCCACACCTGGCGCTCTCTCCTCTCTCCAGTCTCCTCTCTCCCTCCCTCGCCCTAGCCTACGGTTCTAAACCGCTCTAGAGTGTGTTTCTCTCACGTTCTGCAAGGGTCCCAGCACAGGACCAATACCCAGTGGGCACTAAAGAAAAGTACTGTATTTAGTGATTTCAGAAGTGAGTACTTTGTGACGCACACAGCCTTATCTGAGGATGTTCTAGATTAACAGTAACAAATAGATGAGCAGAAACAACTCTCCCCTCAATGATCTATGGATCATGTGTTCTGCATGAGGGCAGTCAGCTGGGGAGACCCTTAGAAAATAATGAGGGGGCACTGAAAGCAACAGGAAGTGGGAACATTTTCTGACACCTGATTCATTTGGATTCTTTACCAAACTTTTATCTGGGCAAATGTGAATGGAAAATAACCCAGAATCATAGATTTTTAAGACTGGAAAGAACTTCATCTGGTCCAACTCCCTCTATAGATTAAAACAAAAAACAAGGCTCTGGGAGAGGACATGACTAAACCCAGAGCTCACAGCCTATCTGTGAGATAGGAGTAGAAGCCAAGCCACCTGCCTCCCGATACAGGGCCCACTCCTCTCCGCAGAGCTGCTCCGAGCTGGGCGAGTGCCCCCAGGGGTGCATCATCACCTTTCCGGCTGCTGTCACTGCTTCCTCCCAGCATGCCTCTGCCTTGCTTTAGGCAGATAGAGACAGCCCTCAGGAGCTCTGGGACTCCCAGTGCAAAGGAACAGCTCCCTTGAATGACAAGCCTGTTTTTATTCTGTGAAATGGGACTATTTTCTGTCCTTTACTTCGCTTCACGATTGTGATGAAGATCAGTGAGATGCCAGCCACGCAGGAATCCTATATTCTTTGAAGAAAACAGAGCAGGGATCCAACAGAGCATCTGCGTCATAATTAAGTCCTACTGACGTTAGGCCCAGGAGTTAGATTTCAGCATTTTTATAAAGACCGACAATGTTTTTGGTTTTTTCTACCTTAAATTTTTTTTTTTAATTGCATACACACTGACATGCGATTCAAGTAACAAACAGTAACACCTGCCACTTGGTCCTCCTAGTGACTTCGGTGGAGAAAAATCACGTAGGTGTCATTATTTCCAATTTAGGGAAGGAAAAAGTGGTTCACAGAAGCTACCCAAAGTCACACAGGTACTAAAATGCAATGTTGGAGCAAGGACCTTATCTAAGGCTCTCTCCTCCTCACTGTGCTATTTAGCTTTAGAACTTTCTGCTCACGTTTTGCACATCAACAACACTGAAGAGCTACCTTTTTGTTACATCTGAGACATTTCAGATACTCGAGTCACTTCAACAAGGAGCACAACTTGACTCCGTAACTTCAGTAGCAGCCCCACTGCGGGCACTTCTTTCTGCTGGAAACTAAATGACACAGGGGAACTATAGGGGGTAAACTTTGGGGTTCACAAACAGGATTAACCTTTATGATGTCTTTAATTATTCATGATTTACTCTCAACATTCTTTCAGAAGCAACCTGAGATGGCTCTTAGCCCTGACAATAATACAATCAAAAGTAAGGGTTATATTCATTTGTTCTTTTTTTTTTTTTTTAACATACAGATAGAGAGAAAAGATTTAGAAGGCTGTATCCCAAGTTTTGCATTAGTTGTTTCTGAGTACAGATGTATTATTATTCATGCTAATCTGTATTTTATCTTTTTCTACAACAAATAGGTATAGTTTTGGTAATAAGAAAACAAACAATAATGATATCACTTACACGTGGAATCTTACAAAAGCTAAACTCATAGAAACAGAGAGTAAAACGATGATTGCCAAAGGCTGGGGAGTGGGGGAAACGGAGATCTTGGTCAAAGCATACAGATTTCCAGTTATAAGATGAATAAGTTCTTAGGATCTAATATACAGCATGGTGACTATAGTATGTATTACATACTTGAAAGTTGCTAAGAGACTAAATCTTAAACGTCCTCACTACAAGAAAAATAGTAGTGATATATACATGTATGAAATCATCACGTGTACACCCTAGACTTATGCAATGTCATTTATATCTTAATAGGTCTGGGGGAGGGAAAACAATGATTGTTTTTATTTTTTAAATATGTTCTTCACTCTGAAAAATGGGAAAAGAGGTTATCACCACAGGAGGCTGGGAAGCTCTATCACTATGAACCAAGTGACTAGAAAATGCAAACAATACTTAAAGCTCCCAGACCAGAACCTTTGTCCTGTTTCTCCATTTGGGTACTCTCAGCCCTGCAAGAATATAAAGCAATATGCCAGGACACCAATTTTACACAAATATATTGGGGAAGAAAACTATATATAAATATTTATTAGAAAAACTAAATTTGACAGACATACGGAATCAAATGAAAAAACCTGCATAAATCCTTAAAACAATTTTCATGCTCGCTGGGGCCAATCTGAACTATAACCCAACCCCCAGGAGCACTTGTCAGGCTTCTTTTGCTATTAGAGACTCTTCTAATGGAGAAGTTTGGGAAGCCCTAAGGCAAATAGTACCATCTTGTTTCCTCCCCTTTTTGAGAGAACAGAAACCTGATTAAAACTAAGTCACTTTTCCTTTTAACTTTTTTAAAAAGTCAAATTTGTCTTCATCTACTACCTTTAAAAACTCCTTTATAAAACAGGTGGCAGCCAACACATTACCAGGGAAATCTGTAAGCCCACAGGGGCACAGTTCACCCTACCTTCCTTGCCCGAGAGGGAGAACTATCTGGCCTGGCATCCTGGGTTCTGAGGATGGTGAGGGCCCGGGCTGCCCCAGGGGCTGCCTCACATTTCTTCAGGACAGCAGACCACTCTGCACAAGGTGCTAATTCATTCATTCCACAAATGTTTATTGAGCGAAGTCTGAGAAAGGCCTCTTAGGGGACAGTGGGATCATTCACAAGCCAACGGTCAGGTCTAACGGATCAGCTGTGGACAATCAATCTTTCATGAGACCTCAAACCACCTCTAGGATAAAGCAAACAGGGCCCTCACCCAACCCACTCACTCACCAGCAGCTGGGTGGGATCAGGCAGGCGTTCCAGAATGGGACTGCTGCTTGAGAGACGCTAAGGCATCACTGATGCCCACCAGAATGGCTGAAACGCCTGCACCATAAATGACATAACACCTCCAGAATGCTTTGAATGGAGTCTGTCACCTCGTGAAAACTCAGTAACAATCATTTTTGCTGTCACTATTCCAACTTGCCCTTACTCAAGGAGCACCAAAAAAGGGAAAAGAACGCAGGTTTCAGAGTCAGAAAGATTGGATTTGAATCCCAGCTCTGCCACTTACTAGCTATGTGACTAAGGGAAGCCATCTTTCTGAGCCTCAGTTTCTCATTTGTAAAATGGGGTAAATATCAGGATACCAGCTCTCACGTGGCTTTGTGAGAACTAAGGACGTGTTACATGCAAAGAAGAGTGTCTGGCCCATAAGTGCCCCCAAAAAAGTCAATATTGCCACTGCCCTGCCCCCCTCCTCCACTGCTCTTGATGGACCCTGGAATCTCCTTTCACCTGGAGCCCACACTGAGGGCTGAGGGAAAGAGAAGGGAGAGAATTGCTGGAGACCTTCCACAGAACCCACCAAAGTCCCCTGCTCCTTTCAAGCACCCTCCTCCGTGTGGCTGCTCCGTCCTACTGACAGTTGGCTGCATAGCTGAGAACGGCTGCCAAGAAGGGGACGGGAAGCTGAACAGCAGTTGGAATCCATCCCACCTTCCAGTGTTGTCTGTCTGTCTGTCTGAAACCCCATGGGGCTTCCTCTGCACATCCTTGCATGGTAGAGGCTGACAGTATGATTCATAGTCTGTTCTTATCTAGGCTTCCATCTCAACCCAGAGCCCAAAGCCCTGGAGGCTGCTGGTCACAGACCAGCACTCAACGAAAGTGAGGACTTTTCATTCAGGCAGGAAGTGGAGCCCCTCAAAGTCAAAGGGGATTTATAAAGGGAGGAGGGAGGAAAAGGAAGAGGGAGGCTGCAGAGAGAGAGGCCCACTTCCTACATGCTGGGAGAGCCCTATGTCCTAGCTGCTGAAGCAGTTGGTTTTCTACTTTGAAAGATAATAAATCTCATTCCTGTATTTATAACTCACCACGGGACAAGGTCTGGGTGTAGGAGGAGAATTCCAAAACAAATCTGCTTATTTTCCAGGTAGAAATCATCGGCACCCAACTCCCCCTTCCCAACCCCCCGCCTGCAGGTAGGTCCTAACGCCCTACCTTACTCCACCTGAGCAATCTAGGGGCAGTTACTCTGTAGTCAGGGCCACCCAGCAGCCAGTCCCAAGCCCAGGCTCAGTCCTCGAAAGCCCCAGGAAACGCGACAGCCCACGGAACCGCCGCCTACCCAAGCACCTCGGCTTCCTGGAGACCGTCCCCTGGGCAGCGGAGCCGGCTCTTCAGTGAGTGCGAAATTGAGAAAGGGCGCTTGCCGGGTGTCAAAACCAAGTTCACGTTTTAGAACTCAGAAGACCAGAAAAGCATCACCATTCAACACAAACTCCCTCATTTAACGGAGGAGGAAACACAGACCCAGAGAGGGAAAGAAAGTTGCCCGAGGTAACACAGCGAGTGGGCAGATTAGTCGAGGCTAGAGCCGGACGCGCTGACAGCCTCTCGCCGCCTCCCTCGTCCTCTTGGCCGCAGACCCCACCGGTTGAAGCAAACCCCGCAACCCCGAGCGCGGTGCGGCGCGTTACCTTCCTCCGGACTGGGCGCTGCGAGCCTCCTCTTCCCCGGCGGGGTGCTGGCGGCTCTGCCCGGCTCGCTCGCCCTGCAGTCCAGGTGCCGCCCGGCCGCTGTCAGCGATGGGAGGCGCGTGCGGGCTCCCCGTCGGGCGGCGGGCGGGCGCGCTGGGGCCGCTCCCGGACGCCCGGGCCAATAGCTCTGCGCCCGCGCCCGGCCCGCCCCCGCGCCCCGCCCCGGCCCGGCGCGGCCTCAGCTGCCTTGGACTCCAGCCCTCTCTCGGGTCCTTCTCCCACCCCTCCCCGCCCCCCTCCTGTTTCTTCTCTCCCCCTTAGCTCCCCATCTTGGCTTCCTTCTCAACAACTTTTACCCCGAAACAACTTTTTCACTGTGCAGATAAAGAATGCAACATAGTTTTTGACCACTCTGCTTTAGGGGTCCTTGGAGCCCGAGAGCGTGGAGCGCCAGGACCCCTTCCACTCAGAGAGCGGGGTCAGCCCCGGCGCAGTGGAAAGGGGCGCGCAGTGGTACGGAACAAGGTGCTTTCAGCACTCCGGACGTCAGTTTCTTCACGAGTAAAATAAACAAAAATATTTCACAGGTTGTTGAGAGGATTAAATGAGCTGATGATTTTAAAATATCTAATACAATAATACCTGGATAAACGGTGAGGGTGATGTGTACGGCCTGAGCCACCCAGTGGGTGCGGAGTGAGGACTGGTACACTGGTGGAAGGTGCTGGCTGGTGGAGAGGCAGGCACGCCTATAAGTACAATATTGTGTCAGGGCCAGTTGAAAAAAAAGTTACCGATGGTGGAGCCAGACCAGGCAGATTTCCGAAATTGGTGAACTTTAAGGCCTTCTGCTTCCTCATCATCTCCCCAGTTACTGTTGAACATCCAGTTGAGTGTAGCCCAGGTCTGCCTTGGGTCCTTCCAAAGATCTTTCTTCTCCTGAACTTACAAGTGCTGATCCCCAAGTGTCTTCGTTTAGCGCTGGGTGCAGGACTGCTAATCGACCTAGGAATCCTTGCATCGGGTTAATGTGCGTATTTTGGCTTTCACCCAAGCTTTGAGAGCCTAGTGTGTCCCCCGTGCGGAGTGAGCACTCCGGATGCAAAAGAGGATTAAGCCTTTGAAGAGACAAATTTGCAAACGATTTCAATTTAGGGTAATAACTGCTATAACACGTGTACAAAGTGTTATAGAGTCGCATACACTGGGGAGAGGAGAGCAGTAAAAGCTTGAATACAAGTGCGACCAAGATAAGTCTTGAAGGAGCGCTATAACTTAGGTCAGGTGGACGCAAAGGGGACATGAAGATGCCTGTCACATGCCTGGCTATTGCACAGAGTGAGTGACAGGGGGTCAGAGATGAAGCTAAGGAGGAAGACAGACAGATGCAGGAGGAGTAGCTGTGCCTGTCTTGCTGAGGGAAGCAAGCTGTCGTCATCCTCTTGGTGATGACTGCTGGTGAATGATTTTAAGCAAAGGAGTGGCATGACTTCATTTGCTTTTGGTTCCTCAATTTCAGTGTCGATTGCACCTGCCTTGTTTATCTCCTTCCTGCTCCTCTCCAGCCTGGAGGGCAGGCACTGGGTCTTGCCCTGCCCGCCCCCCACCCACCCCGCCATCGTTGCCTTGCATCACCTGGTACAGGGCTTTGAGGGAAACCGATGCTCGCTACTCCCAGGGTCACTCCTCTCCAGCAAACAAACAGCAACTCCCAACTGCAAAGGAGGGTCTAAGGCTTCTCACTTCAAGTTCTGGGGCAGGCAAGTGGGGGAGAAATTTTGAAGTAAGGTCTTGTCAGGGACACTCAACTCATCCGAAGTGGCCATATCGCTCAGAGCTTAAAAGCTAGAGCTCTGACATCAAACAGCCAAGGTTCAAATACTGTCCCCACCACTTTCTAAGAGGACCTGAGCTCAGTTGCTTAACCTCTCTGTGCCTCAGTTTGTTCATCTGTTAAAGAGATGATAATCATGCCCCTCTCTAAGGCTACTGTGAAGGTTAAAATGAGAAAGTGCCTGTGTTTAGCAGAGTGTCTTGCACATAGAGAGTGCCGAATAAATCTTAAGTCAACATGATTCTAGCAAGTTAGGAGCGGCTTGTTCCTCTTAACCTACAGATTGCCACCCTTCAAAATGGTTTGCATACAAGTGACACTTAAATTTCACAGAATTCTCTGTTGATATTGAAGAGAAAGACAGGTGGGTAGGGATAATGCAGTGCAGTGGTTATATGTGCGTGTCATGACTCCACTGGACTCCATCACTAAACTAGCCAGGTGACTTTGGAAAAGTTACATAACCTCTTTAAGCCTCTGTTCCTCTGCAATTAAATAGAAATAGTAATATTACCTGTCCTGTGTAAGGGAGATGCTGTAATACGCATAGCACACTGCCTGGCCCAAGGTAAGATCTCAATAAATGTTAGCTAATAGTATGATAATGGTTAGAAGAGAGTTCTTATACTTTGGGGAAAGGGAAAAGTAATCTAACAGTAATGAATTGGAAGGGGAAGTGTAATCCCTCCCCCCAAAACTAAACTCAAACGTAAAGGTTGGTGCTGGATCTGTGAAAACTGACTGGGACACAAGCAGAAGTTAGCTTAGAAACAAGCAGGTGGAACTTAGGCCTGGAGAGTTTTCCAGCTGCGCGTGGGTTATTTAAATTTGGAACCTCCGTTTGAACAAAGATTAAGTTCTTGCAACTCTATGGAACTGAAATAAAATGAAGTGTTGTTTGCAGCGGTGTGTATGACTGCCCTCTGAACTGGCCTCCTGGGATGGTGGAATGCCAAAGGCTCTTGCTTTCAAATGAGAATCTGGGATTTAACCCCTAACACCACCCAGCTGTTACTGTGTAGAGTCACTGGCACATTGCCAAGTTGTTTAGTTTTATCAGCCAGTTAGCGGGTAAATATTTGTGGGATAGGCTAGGTGTAGTTCCTGCAGGCTCAGGACATCCTCACCTCTATTTCTGACCCAAAGAATCCTTCTCAGGCATCAGGACCAGGGACAAATCTCACAAGATTCTGCCCTCCTAGTTGAATGAATCAATCCTTTGAACATCTCCAACCCGCATGATGTATTACTTAAGCCTTTTCTTTTTCAAAGAATTTATTATTTATTTATTTATTTATTGGCTGCGTTGGGTCTTTGTTGCTGCGCGTGGGCTTTCTCTAGTTGTGGCGAGCAGGGGCGACCCTTCATTGCGGTGCGCAGGCTTCTCATTGTGGTGGCTTCTCTTGCTGTGGAGCTCAGGCTCTATGCACGCAGGCTTCAGTAGTTGTGGCTCACAGGCTCAGTAGTTGTGGCTCGCTGGCTATAGAGTGCAGGCTCCAGTAGTTGTGGCTCACGGGCTTAGCTGCTCCACAGATGTGGGATCTTCCCAGACCAGGGCTTGAACCCATGTCCCCTGCATTGGCAGGCAGATTCTTAACCACTGTGCCACCAGGGAAGCCCCTTAAGCCTTTTCTTGGCATTGATTTCATTGTGTCTTTGTAGTTAGTTGTCACAGGATATGCCACTCCCCACCAGTTTTAAATCTCCCCCAATTCAAGGACCCCTTTTTTCTTTGTGTTTCTTCTCATGACCTCCACCCTGCCCCCAACCCCATCTCTACCCCAAATGACTGTACACCATAGGCACTTAATTAATGCTTGTTAAATTGCATCTCATAGTAGACATGTTACAGAGAGCACTGTTGCCACCATGGAAAAGTAAAAGAAATTAAAAACCAAATTTTCTAGTGAAGACATGAGTTTGTCTTTAAGCTATGTTGATTTATAACCTCTTACCAACCAAAAATGGAAGATATTGCAAAATGCTGTACAATTACATCTAGTGTGGTAATGTGGTTATGTGACTTATAGCAAGCAGTAGGTATCAAATGTACAGCATTTAGCATATAATTCAGTCATAGTATTGGGTCGCCACAGCAGGAATTTGGTTTTCTAAATAATTTGCAAATGCTGAATATCTTTTTAACTTTTGGAAGTACAAAACTTTGGCCTTGAATCAAATTGTGTTAGCAATCTCTCCACAGTCTTTAATAATGCCTTGCATTTCTACAGGGCTTTGTATTGTCAAAGCTCTTTTACTCTGATTATCTTGTTTGATCTTCACATCAACCCTGTGATGTAGGAAGGGCAGCTATTAGTATCTGCATTTCACAGATGAAGATAGGAGGGACTTGAGAAGATCAGGTCCTAAGCTCAGGCCAAATGGCACACTAGTGACACAGCCAAGGTTGGAACCCAAGGACCTGTAAACCAGAGAGATTTCTGATATTCATGAACATTTTGATTATTTATGACATTTATGAGCAATGGTTTTATGCAGATGTCCTAATTTATATTCATGTGCATATATTTTCATAGAGTTCCTTTTAAAAAGTAAAGAAAAACCTTCATGGTGATCATCTCCCTCAGATATGTATGTGTAATAGTCATAATTTGTTACTTCAGTGCCTTTCATCTGCACATATCAACATGCATTCCAACATTAATTATTCTTTAAAAACATTTCTAGGTTTACTCTATCCGTAAGAACAAATTTTCTTACTTTAATGTTTAAAGAAATAACATGTTACTTCAAAAAATAAAGACCTCCAGGGACTTCACTGGTGGTACAGTGGTTAAGAATCCACCTACCAATGCAGGGGACAGAAGTTTGATCCCTGGTCCAGGAAGATCCTACATGCTGTGGAGCAACTAAGCCCACACGCCACAACTACTAAGCCTGCACTCTAGAGCTTGCGAGCCACAATTACTAAGCCCGTGTGCCACAACTACTGAAGCCTGTGCTCCTAGAGCCTGTGCTCCACGATAAGAGAAGCCACCCAATGAGAAGCCCACGCACCACAACGAAGAGTAGCCCCCGCTCGCCGCAATTAGAGAAAGCCGCGTGCAGCAATGAAGACCTAACGCAGCCAAAAATAAATAAATAAATTTATTTTAAAAATAAAATAAAATAAAATAATAAAGATCTCCATTTATATGAAATATCTAGAATAGTCAAACACAAAAAGACAGACAGAAAGTAGGATAGTGTTTACCAGGGACTGGGGAAGGGGGTAATCGGAAGTTATTGGATACAGAGTTTCATTGTGGGATGCTGAAAAAGTTCTGGAGATGAATGACAGTGATGGTTGCAGAACAGTGTGAATGCACTTAATGCCATAAAACTGTACAGTTACAAATGGTTAAAATGGTAGGTTTGTTACCGAACACAAGTTTGTGTGCCCAACACACAGTGAGGCCAAACAAACCGAAAAGTCGGAGTTTGGAGCAGAGAAAGGATTATTGCAGGGCTCGTGCCCCAAGACCCCCCGAACTCCCTGAAGCATTTCAGCAAGGCATTTTTAAAGGCCAGGTGAGAGAGAGTCATCCCAAAGGGTATGTGATGCACTCCTGCACAATCCTCTGGTTGATGGTGATCAATCCTTAGTCACCAGCAGGTCTGGGGCCACGTGCTCATGATCGTCAGGTAGTTAATTTCTTCCACTTGGTGGTGGTTTTTAGCAAATGAAAAACTCAGGAAATATGCATGAGATACTATTATCTGGGTAGTCAGAGAGGAACTACAGCAGAGGATATGGGGGAGGGGTCTGTCCTGGGAAGGCCCCATAGGCTCCTGCTCCGTAACAGATTTTATGTTATGTACATTTTACCACAGTTTTTTAAAAGTAGAACACCATCTTATTTTATTAATATGATTCCCTCTAATAGAAGAAGTCTAGTTATAATGCAACTCATGACCTTTTTTGTTTCTTTACTTTTTTCCCAATTCACCTTACCTAAGAGCCCCTTTACACTTGCTGCAGAAGAGACGATAGCAATCTGTAGGGAGCCCTACTAACCTTTTTATAAAACTCTAAAATGAGGTTAAGGTTTGTGTGATAAGGTGGGATCCTAGTAGATTTTTATAGCTACTCCTAATCAAGTACTTCCTACCTGCCAGGTATTGACTAAATGCTTTTACCTATTATTTCATGTAATCATCTGAGCAGCTCCAAGTGATAACAGATGAGAAACTGAGTTATATGAAGGTTAAGGTACTTGCCCAGGGCTGAAGAGCCAAACATGAGGTAGTAGAATCTCCCTTCAAACAGCAGTGGTCTGGGGTTACATGATTGGACTAAAGCAGGGTAACTTCCTCAAATGCTCCTTAGGAGACTACTTCCTCTGTGCTGTGATTATTGTCACCTTCCTTTTACAGAATCACCATGTCCTGTGTGGCTAGGCCTGTGCTGTCCAAAATGGTAGCCACTAGCCACATATGGCTACTGAGCACTAGAAATGTGGCTAGTCTGGAGTGAGATGTACTCCAAGTACATCTCAAAAAAAAAAAAAAGTAAGTAAAATATCTCATCAATAATTGTTGTGTTGATTAGATGTTGAAAAGATAATATTTTGGACATATTGAATTAAATAAAACATGTTGTCAAAATTAATTTCATCTGTTTTCTTTTATTTTACTGTAGCTACTAGAAAAATTTAAATTAAATACGTTGGACTTCCCTGGTGGCGCAGTAGTTAAGAATCCGTCTGCCAATGTAGGGAACATGGGTTCAGTCCCTGGTCCGGGAAGATCCCACATGCCGCCAAGCAACTAAGCCTGTGAGCCACAACTACTGAGCCTGCGCTCTAGAGCCCGAGAGCCACAACTACTGAGCCCACGCACTTAGAACCCGTGCTCCACAGCAAAGAGAAGCCACTACAATGAGAAGCCCGCGCACCACAACAAAGAGTAGCCCCCACTCGCCGCAACTAGAGAAAGCCCGCATGCAGCAACAGAGACCCAACGCAGCCAATAAATAAATAAATAGCTAAAATTAATTTATTTATTTATTAAATAAATAAATAATATGTTGCTCTCATTCTCCTTCTACTGGACAAAGCTGCTCAAGGTTGCCTGGGTCACTTCTGCTACCTTAGTTCTTCACTGGGAGAAGGGGAGTAACCTTCATTTCCCGATGGCCTAGTAGAAAGTTTTCCCTTCACCTCCTTCCCACCATTGTGCCATGTCCACAGAGGGCCTTCTGAGTTATTATGTACAAAATAGGAGAGACATATTGAAAGAGCTTACCTTTGTGTCTATTACTCTGCTTTCAAATTCAAAGCACAATAATTACAAAATGTTGTCATTACTACTGACTGGGGTTTTATCCCCTATTCCTTTTCAAGTACAGAGGGATCTTGAGTAATCATACATTTCAAGAACGGAATGTCTGGTTAAAATGAAACTTAATCCTGGTCTATCTTTTGTTTATTCAGTATTCATTCATTCATTCATATATTCATTTCATATTACAAATATTTACTGAGTGAACATTATGTACATGGTATATTGCTAACTCAAAGATGAACCAGATTAGTGTCTGCTGCTGATTCTCTTTCAAAAATATATTCGTTTATTTCTTTGCTCATTACACTGGACATCACAGGCAGCCTGATATAATAAAAAAGTCCTGGACCAGGGGTCATAAGGCCCAGAATCTAGTCCTGGTTTTATGAGTTATGTGAAATGAGCAGGTGTCTTCAAATCCAAATTTCAGGTTTTTTCATTTATAAAATTGGGAAGTATAAATATACCAACTCAGCCTATTGTGAAAATAAGATAATGAAAGTGGTAAGCTACAAATGACCATTTCTTGCTTATTAAAAGACACTGCATTAGAAGCCAGGAGACTTGGCTTCCTTCCTGGACCCCACTAACAACACACTGTGTGGTTTTAACCTCTCAAGCCTCAGTGTCCTTAAATTAAGAGGTTAGACTGCATAGATTCCAAGAGGTCTTCCTGCTCAAAATCCCAGGTTTTAAGAGTTTATGATTTAAAGTAATCATTCTCTGAAGATCAGCATTTAACTTTACCAGAGTCATAATTATCATATCAATTCTCTAGCCATAGATCTTATAGGATTTAAAAGTATGAAGCACTAGACACTTCCCTGGAAATTGTGCCTATTTGTTTGCAGAAAAATCTCTGCATCAGCTTTTTTTTTTTTTTTTTTTTTGTAACAGTGTTTTGTCCTCTGCAGTTTTTAAAAGCCAAATGGAAGAGGACAGAAAGTAAAGAAATTAAAAACAACTGTTTTGGGCTTCCCTAGTGGTGCTGTGGTTAAGAATCTGCCTGCCAATGCAGGGGACATGGGTTCGAGCCCTGGTCCAGGAAGATCCCACATGCCGTGGAGCAACTAAGCCCACGCACCACAACTACTGAGCCTGCACTCTAGAACCCATGACCTGAGCCGCAACTACTGAAGCCTGTGTGCCTGGAGCCCATGCTCCGCAACAAGAGAAGCCATGTAATGAGAAGCCTGCACACCGCAAGGAAGAGTAGCCCCTGCTAGCCGCAACTAGAGAAAGCCCACGCGTACCACAAAGACCCAACGCAGCCAAAAGTAAATAAATAAATAAATTTATTTTAAAAAAATAAAATAAAAACAACTGTTTCAATCACCTATTGGTGTGTAGCAAACCACTCCAAAACATAGTGGTTAAAACAATGATTTACTACTCACGACTCTGTAGGCTGGGCGGTACTGCTGCTGTTCCCTCACTACTACTTGCGATTTCTGAAGTGGCTGCATTCAGCTGAGAGCTCAGCTGAGGCTGGAATATCCAAGATGGCCTCTCATCCTCTGGGGCCACTCTCCACATGGCCTTTCCTCATCCAGTCTTCTAAGTCCAAGCTTCTGAAAGGCAGCTGAAGCCCAAAAATTACAAGAGACAAGCCCCCATGTGCAACTATTTGTGTCATGCTTGGTAATATCCTCTGGCCAAAGCAAGTTTTGTGGCCAAGTTCAGAGTCAATACAGGGGATCTGAATATGTGGAGGCATGTTTCATCAAGGACCACCGAGGTAATAGTCTACCACTACAACTTCCATTTGACCGAGTTCTAGATCTTATCCCTATCTCTCACACTTCTGCATAAATTATTCCATTCTTTACTTCTGTGCCTTGTTCATACTTCTATTTCTGCATATGTCACACTCCACTTTAATCATCAGTTTATATTTTTATATTTCCCACCAAAATGGGAGGAACTTGTACAGAGAAGAGGTAGTGTCTTATTCCTCTCTGAATGTCGATCATCTATCAAAGTGTCTCCACATAGGAGATACTTAATTAATAATATTGAACCACCAAACTGAATTGTTTGGAACTTCACCAAATGTCAAGAGTAGAGCGCCCCATTTCAGATTGCACAAGGGCGAGTATTCCTAACCTAGGTTCTTTATTTTCACTAAACTCTATCTGAAATCTACCCTTTCAACTGGAAATGTATGCAACAAACCACAGTAGTACTATCGGTAGGTGTGGGAGGTTTTCACCAACAGAAACCTCAAATGTTTTAATATCACATCACAGCTGACTTGTCACAAATATTGTACATATTACAATTTTTTAAATAATTGAACAATCCATTTTAATATAATTGGTTTTCTTTGTAGTCCCAAGTATTTTACTTTATTCCATTTAGAAATATTATTCTAGGGAGTACGTGGGCTTCACCACACTGCCAGGGCTTTCAGAAAAGGTGAAGAACCCCTGATTAGAATGAGCATATGACTAGGGAGAATTTAATACCTTTGGAAAGACACGCCCCCTCCTCCATCCCACTAGAGCCACGTCAGCACTACCTTGTTAGGAAAGCAAATTCTCAGGCTTACTACAGACCTTCTAAATCAGAAACCTGGGGTTGGGGCCCAGCAATCTGTGTTTCTACAGGCCTTCCAGGTGATTCTCCAAATTCTTGCAAGTTTGAGAACCACTGAACTAGGGAAAACAGTAGTGTGTTGAAACCGAGCAATACAAGGGTAGCTGAAGACCATTTAATCAATCAATAAGTATAGACAGATACCTCCTATTTCCTCAGCCCTAGGAAAAGTACTGTAGGAAAATGTTCTATATCTTAATTTGAGTGATTATAATGCAGATGTATACATATATAAAAAGACTTCTTTAGGCTCCACACTTAAGACTAGTGCACTTTACATGTGTTACATGTCAATTTAAAAAATAAGTATACATAAGAGTGTAATACATAATTCTTGTCTTCGAGGAACTTTCTGTTCACTTTAGAAATCTACTTATGCAAACATTTGTTGAGTACCAGAGGTGAGCTGGATGGTAAGTGAATAGCCAGGCATGAAATCTGTCCTCATGAAGTCCTCATTCTAGTAGGGGAGTCAGAAAATAAACAGTAATTATGAAACAGTGATAATGTCTATTATAATTATAATAAGTACCACTAAATAATTACCATATTTCATTGATTCTAACATGTCCTTTTTTTTATAGCTTAACATTTCTGAAATCAAAAGGTGTCTTACATTCTTTAGTTGCCAGTTTAATTAGAAGGGTTTTCCTAATGGCACATAAAATAATGGTGCATCTTTAGTTGATGGCATCTTAGATTTTGTATATTAAGTATCGCAGGTGTTCAAGGATATGTAGATCTATAAGCATTCCAGGAGTCAAAAAGGGTTTCAAGAAAGAAATCAGATTTGTGGTTCCCAGAGGTGGGAGGTGGAGTGAGGGGAATTGGATGAAGGAGTCAAAAGGTACAAACTTCCGGTTATAAGATAAATAAGTACTAGGGATGTAATGTACAACATGATTAGTATAATTAACACTGCTGAATGTTACATGTAAACGTTGTTAAACGAGTAAATCCTAAGAGTTTTCACAAGGAAATAACATTTTCTTTCTCTTCTTTTGTATGTATATGAGACGTTGGATGTTCACTAAAGTAATTGTGGTAATTGTTTCACAATGTATGTAAAACAAATCATTATGCTGTACACCTTAAACTTATAATACAGTGTGGTATGTCAATTATATCTCAATAAAACTGGAAGAAAACAACAAGAACTAGAAAAAGGGCTTCAAGGGCAAGGAGACTTGAGCCTGGTTGAAGGAAGAGTAGGATTTTAGAGAGAGGAGGAACAGGAGGGGCAGCTGGAGGTGAAGCACCCAAGGGGGAAGGAGAAGCTGTGATGAGAGACACAGCTCTGGGTGAGACAGAAAGGGGGAGTGTTAGGAAGCAGAGGGAGCTCAGTGGCTAAGAAAGTGAAGTCAGATTCTGAAAGGCCTAGAAAACTGAACAGATGATGCAGTTAAAAATAAGGAGCAACTAGGCTTCCCTGGTGGCACAGTGGTTGAGTCTGCCTGCCGATGCAGGGGACGCAGGTTCGTGCCCCGGTCCGGGAAGATCCCACATGCCACGCAGCGGCTGGGCCCATGAGCCATGGTCGCTGAGCCTGCGCATCCAGAGCCTGTGCTCCACAACAGGAGAGGCCACAGCAATGAGAGGCCCGCATACGGCAAAAAAAAAAAGATACACACACCTCAATGTTCACAGCAGCACCATTTACATGGAATACTACTCAGCCATAAAAAAAGAATGAAATAATGCCATCTGTGGCAACATGGATTGACCTAGAGATTATCACACTAAGTGAAGTAAGTCAGGCAGACAAAGACAAATACCATATGATATCACTTATAAGTGGAATCTAAAATATGGTATGAAAGAACTTATTTATAAAATAGAAACAGACTCACAGACATAGAAAACAAACTTATGGTTACTAAAGGGGAAAGGTGGGGGCACGGATAAGTTAGGAGTTTGGGATTAGCAGATACAAACTACTATATAAAATAGATAAACAACAAGGTCCTCCTGTATAGCACAGGGAACTATATTCAATATCTTGTAATAAACTAGAATGGAAAAGAATATATATATATACATAAAACTGAATCACTTTGCTGTACACCATAAACTAACAAAACACTGTAAATTAACTAGACGTCAATAAGATAAAAAAGGAAAAAAAAAACTAAAAAAAAAAACCCCAAAAGATTATAAGCTTCCTGAAAGCAAAGAATGAATCTTAGCAGCACAGCAATGGCTACATAGAAAGAATGTTTAATAAATGTTTACTAATAAACGAAAAAAAATCCAACATATTCCAGAGCCTATCCCCAGGTAAGGCTGAAGTTATAGTCTATACACATTCTCATTCTTACTACTCAAAGGGAAGTTCATGAACCATTGACATCACCTGGGCTCTTCTTAGAAACACAGGATATCTAACCCCCGCCGAGGCCTAATGAAGCAGAAGATCCATTTCGGCCTGATCCCCAGAAGAGTTGTTTACACGTTACACTTTGAGCAGCACTGCTTAGTCAGGAGTAACGGGAGGGATGAGCAGGCCTGAGTCTCCTGTTGGAAGACATCTAGTGGCTCCAGCTGGGAGGGACTGGGGGAGGTAGGATCTGTCAGGTAGCGTCCAAAGTGATTTCTTAAATTGTGACCTCTGTCCGTCAGGACCTGCGCAGATGGCCAGGCTGCTCTGCATCAGAGGAGCTGGGACCTCAGGCTGGCTGGGCAGGGGCGGTCTGCAGGTTGCATGAAGGTGTGAGCAAAGGTGGAGTTTCCGAGCCTCAGCCCGGGCTCGAAGGCAATGAATGTCCAGAGGTCAAAGAGACAAGAAGTCAAGGCCAGGGGTATCAGGTGAGAGAAGCTAAAACCAGTTATGCTGGTCCAGAGAGCCAGAGTCTAGAGAACAGAAACAGACGGTTCTACTAATACTTACTGAGCTGCTGATGGGTAAGACGGCTGATGGGTGAACTCTCCTTTTAGGAAAGGCTGCTCTTTGCTCAGGTTTGTAGCTCACCCCCTTCAGTGAGTAGTAGGTGGGTGTGTCTTTGTAGCTCTGTGTCTGTAGTCCATCTGAGGGGGCTCAGCACTACAATGGAGGCAGGGATGAGGCTTGCTGGAAGGTTCCTGTCCTGCCGACTTAAAGAGACAACAGTGTGGGAAAGTAAGAATTCCAGAGACTATTTCTGAAATTTTTGTGAAAAAATGGGCAGAAATTCCCAGGACCTTTTGCTCACACCATAACCCTGTGTGTTTCCCATCAGAAGTGGGCTGCTCTTCAGGAGATAATAAGCCGATGCCCCCAGTCACCCAGACAGCATTCTCTCAGGGGGAACAACATGGAATCCTATTATCGGAGGAGAGGGCCTGGTAGTTTTCAATCACTTTTTTAATCCTTGTCTTCTAACACTATCTTACTCAGATCCCTAACATTTGAAATGGGTGTTAGCAAAGGTGCTCTCACTGAAGCAGAAGTTGGAGCCCAAGCCATTCCCTTCCACCCCGTACTCCACAAGGCCCTCTGAGTCCCCTTGGTAGAATGCCTGGGCTCTGTGGGGCAGTTTGAGAAGCTCCTCTTGCTCTGTACTGGTGCTGTCATTATACAAATGGGAAGGAAGCCCATGCAGACAAGGTCTTCCATGACCTGGCATTAGTTCACCTCGCCATGGCCATTGTGGACTTTTCTTCACATACTCTCTCTTCGGGGCCTTTCTATGTGCTATTCTCTCCATCTGAAATACTCTCTGCTCCCTTCCATGCTTCGTTGTCTTCCCAGCCCTACTTTTGCCTGCCTGACTCCTCTGGAACCTGAGGATCTGTGCAGAGGCTTGTCTGTTCTGTCTGCTGTGCCCAGCACAGTGTCTGACCAATAGTAAACGCTGTGTGTCTCCTTTTAGAATGAATGAAGGAGACCACTTACAAGAGCCTTGCTCCACAGCTGCTTCGCCAGCTCCAAGGCTCAGAAATGCTGATGGCTCCCTCTACCTGAATATGGGCTGGTCGTGAGAAAATGCTTGTCCGGTCTGTGCTGATTCCCTCTCTGGGAGTTCTGATTGGTGTACAATAGTGTCAGGTTGAAGATCCAGGTAACTGGAAAACTGTGTGTAGGAAAAGCAGAGTGAGACACCCTTAGAAAATGTTGGTAGGTCCATGTGGTAGCTGCCTTCAAAGGGGCCGTAGGGATTGGCAGATTTGGCAGATTGGCAGGTTTTTATGATGACAGTTTTCAGACATCATCCTGACCTTCTGCTACACTGAGGGTTTAGAAATAAAGAGGTCTGGGCCTCCCTGGTGGCGCAAGTGGTTGAGAGTCCGCCTGCCGATGCAGGGGATACGGGTTCGTGCCCCGGTCTGGGAGGATCCCATATGCCGCGGAGCGGCTGGGCCCGTGAGCCATGGCCGCTGAGCCTGCGCGTCCGGAGCCTGCGCGTCCGGAGCCTGTGCTCCGCAATGGGGGGGGCCACAACAGTGAGAGGCCCGCATACCGCAAAAAAAAAAAAAAAAAAAAAGAAATAAAGAGGTCTTAAATCAGACTACCTTCTAACCCCAGTAACCATATTTGACATTCACAGTAGGTAATCTTCCAAAAGTTCCACAAGGAATTATACACTACTTCCCTGGTGACAAAATACAGCCATAAAACATAGTGTTGGATATTTCTCAGGCATCTCTGTGGTAGATGAATAAATCTCTCCCAAAAGACCCATCTGACAGAAAAAACAAACAAAAAAGCCAAATAAATATGAATTAATGTTGTGCTAAAATTTTTCTGAATATGCAAGAAATCAGAAATGCTAAATCAACCTAGTCCAAAATTGGCTCTCCCTATTAGTATGTGGTCAGTAAATTATTAAGGAAAATTAATTATCTCTTCTGATAGTATTACCTTAAACATTACTTTTACAAGCATTGTAAAATGATTCAACAGGCTAACTCAAGTCTGCGTAAGCGTCATTTTATTTAAAGTAACACTTCCTGGTAAACAAGTTTTTAATTAAAAAGAAAAATTATATTTGCATCCCTTGAAGATAAAGAAGAAACTGCATAATATTTAACTATCTACAGTTTCTCTCTATCTCTACTTATATTTGGCACCAGTTACAAAGGAAAACTACCTGGAAGGATAATTTCTCTCACAATAATCCCTTCCAGTGAAACAGGACTTAGCAATTTATAGTGTTGACATACATGATTTCATTTGATCCTCTCAACAGCCCTGTAAGTCAGGTATAACAAGAATTAGTGTTAACTTCACTTTATAAATGAGGATGCTAAGTCCATGGAAACTACATGACTTGCTCATGGTCACCCTGGTAGCAGGGTTCAGCTGGGTCTTGAACCCAAGGTTTGTGATCCCAGGTCTATCTCAGTGTTCTTTTTTTTTTTTTTTTTTTTTTTGCTGTACGCGGGCCTCTCACCGTTGTGGCCTCTCCCGTTGCGGAGCACAGGCTCCAGACGTGCAGGCTCAGCAGCCATGGCTCACGGGCCCAGCCGCTCCGCCGCATGTGGGATCCTCCCGGACCGGGGCACGAACTCGCATCCCCTGCACCGGCAGGCGGACTCTCAACCACTGCGCCATCAGGGAAGCCCAATCTCAGTGCTCTTATCATGAGGTAAACTATGGCTAAGTCTGCCTGATGTCTTAGATCTTATTCCAGAAGGACCTTGAGGGTCTTCTAGAGCAGTGGTTCTCAAACTTTATTTCTTAGAAACCTAAAGGTCCATGGTGGTACTTAAGAAGCCACCATAGGGAAGTGAGAAGACAGGGTCCTGTGTTACTATCCCAACTGAGCAACTTTGTTTATGTCCCATATACTGGTGTTTCAGGTAAAATTTCTTTGGAATTCCACAGCTTTAAAAAGAAATCTGAAACTCCAGAATACTAATCTAAACTACTCATTTGACCAATTGGAAAAGATCCATAAATATCACGTAATTTACCCAACTAAGACTAGAAACCAGTCCACTACTCTGTGATTGGGATAAAAGTTAATTCTCTCAGTACAGTATTTTGTCTACATCCAAAGTTGTCCAACTTCAGTATGTTATCAGGAATATCTGCAGGGCTGGTCACAGAGTTCTGGACCCCACCTCCAGAGGTTCTATTCAATAGGGCTGGGGTGGGGCCTGAGAACCTGCATTCCAGGTGATGCTGAGGCTGCTGAACCAGAGAACACATTTTGAGAATCACTTGTCTACAGGATATAAAACAACAGAAAAGTCAACTGAATTGACCAGCTAATTGTACATTTCATCAATTTTATTTCATGCTGAGAAAATGGTAAAAGGAAATTCCTCCTTCAGAATTTATAAACCCATTGCTTTAACCACACTTCTACACATGCCTCAACAGCTAACACTGATATTCTATCACATCAAAGATCCTAAACTAACCATGTAGCAGATGGCATTGGTGTTCCAGCCCATACCTGCTCATCCAGCTTCTGAGTTTACCTGCAATTGCAGTGGGCGGTTTCCCTACACACTGCCAGCTTCCCATTTCAATGGCTGACATCTCTTTGTGTCTCTGAGGACTTTCTTTAGACAATAAGAGCTTGCTCAGTCCACAGGCTGTGTGTGTGTGTGTGTGTGTGTGTGTGAGT
Organism: Mesoplodon densirostris; assembly: GCF_025265405.1. NCBI lineage: Eukaryota > Metazoa > Chordata > Mammalia > Artiodactyla > Ziphiidae > Mesoplodon > Mesoplodon densirostris. Next base: position 47,783,151 of record NC_082667.1, on the reverse strand, counting down.
AATTCATGTCCCCACTTTCCTTCAGACAATGAGGCCATGACTCTGCTGAAAAATACTCCAGAGTCACTATCCCTCTGTGGGACAATTGTGAAGCTTGTTCAAATGACTCCTCAGAGGGTCCCTAGTGAGACTGAACCCCAGTCTCCCACAGCACCAACTTGCTCATTTTTTAAAAAAATGATTATTTTATTTATTTATTATTATTATTTTTTGGCTGTGCCAGGTCTTAGTTGTGGTACGCGGGATCTTTTAGTTGTGGCATGAATGCGGGATCTAGTACCCTGACCAGGGATCAAACCCAGGCCCCCTGCATTAGGAGTGTGGAGTCTTACCCACTGGACCACCAGGGAAGTCCCCTCAACTTGCTCATTAATGCACCTTTTATTGGTATTTCTCCCTTTCCTGTTCACTTCCAGGGATCACTTCTTAAATAAACTATCCGAATCTCAGGCTCTTGTCTCAGAGTCTCCTTTTGGGGGAACACAAACTAAGACACTCCATCTCCAAGTTCTTCATCAAATTCACGGAAGCATCACCTGCTGGCTGATCCACATCTTCTCTTTTTCACCTTTTGATTCTATGCCCTGGGGCTTTATTCGCAGGTCTTTCGGTTGGCTAATCCAAGTTAGGTGTACTCAATGGGTGTTAAATAAATAATACAATGATTGTTGCTGCCATAACAGTAGCAAAAATACAGACTGTTGCATCATGTGCAGATACTCATGATTTATTAATTGTATACTTAAGTAGTCACTCTTCAGAAAGAGGCCCAAGTTCATTTAGTATCAGATCTGTGAAGGACGACAGCAGAAAAAAACTGGCATTATGGAGCTTCCCTGGTGGCGCAGTGGTTGAGAGTCCGCCTGCCGATGCAGGGGACACGGGTTCGTGCCCTGGTCCGGGAAGATCCCACATGCCGCGGAGCAGCTAGGCCCGTGAGCCATGGCCGCTGAGCCTGTGCGTCCAGAGCCTGTGCTCCGCAACGGGAGAGGCCACAACGGTGAGAGGCCCGCATACCGCAAACAAACAAACAAAAAAACTGGCATTATGCATATTTTTCAGGCATCACTATAAAAAGCAACCATCAATTCTGAAATGGATATAAGTTTCCTTTTGTACTGTCAAAGCAAGATTAACTTTCAGCAAATATTTACATTTAAGGAGTGCAGTTTCAGCAGTGATGTCGTTGACATTTGTCAAACTGCAGTTCAAATCTCAATTAAAAAAAGAACTGTCTGAGAAACAATTAAATTGTCCTCAGATTGAAGCCAAATAATGGAGACAGATCCCTTTGGTTAAAAAAATAATTAAATTAATCAAACTTCATCCTAAATAATAGAGCTATTTCATGTATTTAATTCCACTCGTTGGTGGCTTAATTTTTTAAAGAAAACAGCCTGATTGCAATATAACTGACATATAATAAACTGCATAAATTTTGACATATGTATGCACCCATGAAACCACTGTGCTGGCTTATTTTTGAAAGCATTTCTACCTAGTTTTAAGTCTATATCATTTTAAAATCCACTTTCTGGAATAATCCATTAATTATCACACTTATGCAGTGATCCATTATGGGCTAAAGCTCTTTATATTACTCCTTATTTGAAATGGCTATATGAGTATGTTCCAAAGTGCATCCATGCAAAATAATAAATACATTCTAATCCCCAGAAATTATGAGGCATGTCTTACAAATAGTAATAAAAGCTACCACTTATTTAGCATCTATCATTGCCAAGGTCTATTTTGTAACTTTTTAGATACATCATTTGTAACCCTCACAACAATCCTATGAGATCAATATTATTAACTCTATTTCACCAATGAGCAAATTGAGGTTAGAGACATTGAGTGATTTAGAGACATTTACATAGTTAGAACATGACAGAGCTGGGAACTAGATTCATCCCACTATGCTAATATTTTCCAAACTGTTAATTTATTCAACAAATATACGCCAGGCTCTAGGTTAGATGTTGGAGATACAGTAGTGAAGGTCATGGCTTCCAACATCATAAACTTTACAGGCAGGGGTAAAGAGATATGCCATTTCATTGAAATATGTCTGACATATGTATACACCTTTGAAACTGACAGCACGCTGAAGATTATGAACGTACCCATTACTACCATAAGAGTCTTCATGATCCTGTGTAATTCCTGCCTCCTGACCCTACCCTGCCCACGACAAAGCAACCATTGATCTTTCTCACGCTATACATTAGCTTGCATTTTCTGGGGTTTTACGTAGATGGAATCATACATATGTATTATTTGCCTGGATTAATCTCTGGGTATATTTGAACTTTATTCAATTTTTAAAAATCAGCTTTATTGAGGCATAACTTACAAACTCACCAATTTTAAATGTAGAATTTGATGAGTTTTGATACATGAATATCAGCAAGTAATCACCACTACAATCAAGATACAGAGCATTTGACGAGGAATATTTCAAGTTTAGACAAAGTTTTACCCTTAAAAGCACAGAGTTTATTAGTTTCAGAGAAAGTCAAGTGCGGTACACATGGAACATTCGTGCATTATCCCAGGAACACACCAAAATCAATGCCACTTTGCCTCCTTTTTAAACCTACACAGCTATGGGAACTTGCATCCTTGATTGTTTACAGGGAACTTTTATGATTGCCTATTACTCTTCTTACAAACACCCCTTTGGTGCTTTAGGAAATAACTTCAAAGAGAACATAACAGGAAGGGGTATACTTTGATTCATTCACCACAGTGATTTCTCTGTCCCCAATCAGCCTAGTGACCCACAGTGGAAAGTTTCACACAGCTCAAAAGTTTCTGTCAGCCACTCTGTCTCAGGCTTATTTCCTCACTTTTTGTTCCCCAGTCTCTTCCAGTCTCTTCCCATTCCATCCCTGCCTAAATATCACTGTTCCATTCATTTTTCTAAAGTCTTGCTTTTGGCATGCTGGGAAATATTCCGCGGCTCTACAGTGCTCACAGGATTAAGTCCAAGCTCTATAAGGCCACCTTTGTATGCTCCACCTGTTTGCACTCATACTGATGAGCAGCTGGGAGCCAGCTCCCAGGGCTGAGCCAAGCTGCTGCCCAGCCCCAGCAAAACGTGTGGAGCGTCGCATCTTCCCTGGACCCAGCACAACGTGTGGAGAGGACCTGGGTCTAGAAAAAAGATATCGGGACTGTATTTGCTGCAAAGGGATAAAAATGAACATCCTAAGCTTTATTTAGAAAGCCTAGTAAGGCCCTTAATTGTCATTGTTAAGAAATTTCAGTGATTTATGTGAATATAGGGATTCAAATGTAACAATAACTTAGAGGTTTTTTTGCTGCATGTGTAATTTCTCTGTCAAATACAAAGCATGCCGTGACTGGGTTACTTTCTGAAAGGATCACCATATTTCATTTATCCACACATTCACTAAATATCTCTTGAGCACCTATTACATATCAGGCTCTGTGCTTAGCCCTGGTGGTATATTGGTGAAGCAGAGAGGTATCATCTGCACCCTTATAGAACTAACAGATTAGCTGATGGGTCACTACGGGGTAAAGAGAGCCACAAAGCAGAGATAAACTGCTTTCTGGGAGCTATGGTAGACACTATTGCCCTGCCCATATCCCTTAGCACTCACCAGGCAAGCCAGAGCCTTCTTCCCACCAGGGATTCTCAGGCTGAGTGAGAACTTTTCTGGCCCAGGGGAACAGAAGCTCAGCCCTTGCGTGCGGTGCAGGCCGTGATTGCTGGGGAATCAGTGCCTTCAGGTGCAGCCTAAACCAATGGCAAATGAGGATTGAGAGTTAACTACCCGGCTTCCACCCAGAGCACCCTGGCAACTCTGAGGTTGTTCCATGCTGTCTTAGCTTGAGCTGCCATAGACTGAGTGGCTTAAACAACAGGAAATTTTTTTCACACAGTTCTTAGAGGCCGGACGGCTGAGATTAGGGTGCCAGCATGCTTGGTTTCCGGTGAAGTGTCTCTTCCTGGTTTGTGGGCTCACGTGACCTCTTGTGTGCCGAGAGAGAGACAGAGAGACAGAGAGACAGAGAGAGGGCCAGAGAGAGACAGAGACAGAGAGACAGAGACAGAGAGAGACAGAGAGATAGAGAGAGAACTCTCTGGTGCCTCTTTTTGAAGACACTAATCCTATTGCATCAGGCCCCACCCTCACCATCTCACTGTAGGGCCTCCTTGATGTTTAATTACCTTCCTATAGGCTCTATCTCCAGATACAGTCACATTTGGGGTTAGAGCTTCAACATACATGTTTTGGGGGAACACAGTTCAGTCCATAGCATACACTGTCTCCCAGAGTTCTCCACTGAGGCTGAGCCCCAGTTACCCATCTCCCAGTAACTTGTTCATCAATGCATGCTGAATTGGTTTCTTTTTCTTCCCTCCTCATTTCCCCATCCTCCTACCAGAGCTCCCTGAGACTACCTCCCAAATTAACAACTTGCACTCAAATCTCAGTCTCAGGGTGTGTTTCTGGGGGAACCCAACCAGTGACTGGAGCACATAGCAGGGAACCTGCCCTAGACCTGGGGGGCCTGGATTTTAGAAAGCCTTACCAGCTGTGTCAGTAATTCTTTCCTGAGGGCTCTGTGGGAAGCCACTTAAGGTCTTAAGCAAAGGAATGAATCTCTGGAAGAACGTGGAGAAAGGATTAGAGGAAATAAACAGTAGATTCAGGGCAACTAGTTGGGAACCTATTTCTTCAGTCAATAGGAGAAAACTGTGACCCAGATTAGGGAGAAGGCAATGAAGACAGAACCTGACATGGTGCTTAGTTCAAAGCGAGCTGCTCAACAAATATTTTTGATTAAAATTAGTGAATGGGTTCAATCTACCGAATTTCTAGGTAGACTGACAGAACTCGAAGGTTGATTAGGTCTAGGGTCTGGGGAAAGGAAAGAGTTGAGAAGAACTCCCCATCTTCAGGCTTGAACAGCAAAGTAGATGCTGGTGCTATTGACTGAATATGGACACAGCCTCGAGGAGAAGGGGCAGGTTAGAGGGGGTAGGAGATAATGAGTTTGGGGCATGATGTGCCTGTGATACATCTAACTGATGTTGAGTAGGCAGCTGGGTGTACAGGTTTGCAGCTGGGTCAGAGATGCATATTTGGGTCCCACCAGACCAGCCACATGGGAAATATGACCCAGAAGAGCTCCACTTTTCCTACTTTCTGGCATTCCCTCTAAAATAATATTTTAGAAGCAGTATGATGGAGAATGAATATTTATTGAGAACCTACTATGTGCCAGGAATTGTACCAGGCATTTGTTTAATCTTCTGAACAGCCCAGAGAGGTATGCAATATTATCTCCATTTACAGATGAGGAATTGCAGTGCAGAAAAGAGAAGTAACTTATCCAAGGTCACACAGCTGGTAAGCAGCTTCAGAAAAACTCTGGACTTACTCCAAATTTCATGTTCTTAAAGAAAATAAGCATCATCAAAGCGTGATTCTGTATCCTATGTCTCTCAGTCTCTCTAGACACCACAATGAGCAATTCGCAAAGTCAAGTGTGTTCACTAGAAGGATCTTTCAATTTCAGCACCCAAAGACTTCTCTCCGCAGCGCCCTGTTGAGGTACACATCCCTCATTTGGACAGTTCTCTCTCCAAGTGGTCCCCCTGCTGGTGACCCTACTGTGTACAGCCCTAACTGAAGTCTCTCAATTTTCTTTTCTTTTCTTTTCTTTTTTTTTTTTTTTTTGCTGTACGCGGGCCTCTCACTGTTGTGGCCTCTCCCATTGAGGAGCACAGGCTCCGGACGCACAGGCTCAGCAGCCACGGCTCACGGGCCCAGCCGCTCCGCGGCATGTGGGACCTTCCCGGACCAGGGCACGAACCTGTGTCCCCTGCATCGGCAGGCGGACTCTCAACCACTGCGCCACCAGGGAAGCCCCCTCTCTCAATTTTTGTCTCTGGAGATTTGCTTTTTCTGGAAATATCTTCTAAAAGGAATCACATAATGTGGTCTTTTGCAATGGTTTTCTTAGCTAGTGTGCTGTATAAAAGGTAAAATATTTAGTATTTTTCAACACCATACGAAGTTGTAGGGAGTAACCCAAAACCTCATTATTTCTTTTCATTTAAAAATACAGCACACTACCTTGGATGTGCTAATATTGATTTATAGTCCTGAAAATGTCCCAATTATTTTCCCTTCTGCAAACAAATACATTTTTGGAGATCTGCATTAAACTTATACATCTCTTTGGAAAGAATTGACATTCTTCAATGTTACATATTTTCTCTTCAGGCACGCATTTCCTTTCCAATGCAATAGCTAAGTCAAAACTTTTGAGAACTTTAAAAAAATTATTATTTAGGTTTTGAACATATGCTAGCAGTATGTAGTTAAACCCTTTGTTCTTTTTGTGATATTTTTATATGACACATTTTCCCATAGTCTATTCTAAATCAGTGTTTCTGATAGACAGGAAATCTACTGAATTGTGAATTTAAAATTTGGAAAAAAAAGTATGGAGGTTCTTCAAAAAATTTAAAATAGAGCTACCATAGGATCCAGCAATCCCATTTCTGGGTATTTATCCAAAAGAATTGAAATCAGGATCTCAAAGAGATATCTGCACTCCTGTGTTCACTGCAGTATTAGTCACAATAACCAAAATATGGAAACAATTTCAATGTCCATTGATAAATGAATGGATAAACAAAGCATGGTACATTCATATAATGGAATATTATGTATCTTTAATGGAAGAAGAAAATACTACCATTTGCAACAACATGGATAAACTGGAAGACGTTATGCTAAGGGAAATAAGCCAGTCACAGAAGGACAAATACTACATGATTCCACTTATATGGAATATCTAAAATAATCAAGCCCATAGTAGGGGGAAATGGGGAGCTGCTATTCAACAAAGTTTCATTTATGCCAGATGCATAAATTTTAGAGATCTGCTGTTAAATATAGTGCCTATAGCTAACAATATTGTATTATACACTTAAGATTTTGTTAAGAGGGCAGATCTCATGTGTTTTTACGACAATAATAAAAAATCAAGGGAAAAAATGATATGAATACAGTTCTTAAAAGGTAGAAATTATTATCTGTACTGCCCTATTCTCCAGATATGAGGTAGTGTTACTCCATGAGAGAGTGGCACGGACATCTATACACTACCAAGTGTAAAATAGATCGCGAGTGGGAAGTAGCCGCATAGCACAGGGAGATCAGCTCAGTGCTTTGTGACCACCTAGAGGGGTGGGATAGGGAGGGTGGGAGGGAGATGCAAGAGGGAGGAGATATGGGGATATATGTATACATATAGCTGATTCACTTTGTTATACAGCAGAAACTAACACAACATTGTAAAGCAGTTATACTCCAATAAGGATGTTAAATAATAATAATAATTCCTTTCATATGTTTGCTGGAGGCAGAGCTTCATAGACTACTTCCTGGTGTGGAGGTAGGCATCTCACGTGAGTCATAGAAGGCTCCAGAGATTAGGCAAGCTGATAACTTGAGCCAGGAAGATGAGGTCATTCTTTTTGCCAGTTGCTGCAATCTGGCAAAAGGCAGATCCTGAGACATGTTTCTTGGACCAGAAACTAGACCTAAGGGAGAGGCTCTTAGGCAGAAAAAGATTAGAACTGTGGTCAGTGGAGTTCATCCTAGAAACTGTCCCCATCCTGACCTCTCCCATCGTCCTCCACACTGTGGCCAGAGTGAATATTTGTTACATAAAAGAGCGTGGTTCAGAGGACCCATCAGGACCTGCCCCTGCTTGCTTCTCCAGCCTCCCCTCTCGCCCCTTTCTTCTCTCTGGGACCCTATGATCTAACATAGTAAATTTCTTTCAGCTCCATGAGAAACTCGTCATGTTCATTTTCACCTCTAGGCCTTTGTACATGCCCATGCCTCTGTCCCAGCCCCTCTCACACCCTCCAAACTGACTCATTCCTGCTCACCGTCAAGACTCAGTTTAGACCTCACTTCCTCTAGGAATTTTTCCTTGACCCTCAAGGCTGGGCTCGGTTTTCCCTTAGCACTCTGCTTTTACCCCTGTTCCAGGGGTTATCCAGCTCTGTTGTGGTTGCCTATTAATTTGTCTGCCCCTCCCTCTTCCTAGACTGAAAGCTCCTTCAGGCAGAGACAGAATCTGTCCAACATCTGCCCTCATGAGATACCCCAAGTTAGAACTGCCCAGTCAACTTGCTCCTAAATTCCTGATGCATAGAAACCGTGAGATAATAAGTGATTATTGTTGTCTTGAATCACTAAACGTTGGGGTAATTTGTCATATACCGATGGACAACTAATGCATTATCAAAGCTCAGTGGCTTAAAACAACCGAATCTCAGATTCTGTAGGTTAGTAACTGGTGATCTCTTGCTCCTTGTGGCATCAACTGAGATCAACTCAGCAATACTCAGCTGATGCATGGGCCGGTTGGGAGGATCCAAGGTGGTTTCATTCACAGGCCTGGCACTTTGTGGGCTGGAAGGCAGGACTCATTTGGTTAACCACAGAGCCTACACGTGCTCTCTCTAGCATGGTCGTCTCAAAGTAGACTTTTTACGTGGCAGCTGGCCTCTCTCAGAGCAAGTATCCCAAAAGAACCTGGAAGAAGCTGCATGAGCTTTTATGACCTAGCCTTGGAAGTAACATAGAGTCATTTCTGCCATACTCTCTTGGTTGAAGCAGTCATAAAGACCACCCAGATTCAAGAAGAGGAAACAGAGACCCCATCTCTTGATGAGAGGAGTTGTCAAATAACTTTAGCTATTTTTAAAATTAACTTTTAAACATATAATTTATATACAACAGAATGCACCCATTTAAAGATAATTTGATGAGTTTTAACAAATACATACACCCTGTAACCACCACTGCAATCAAGTTATAGAACATTTCCTTCATCCTAAAAAGTTCCCTCCTGCCCCCTTGTAGTCAATCCCCTCATTCCCCCCATCAGCACTAGGCAACCAGTGATCTGCTTTCAGGATTTTCTACAATTTCATGTGACATAGTATATAATTTCTCACACTCGGCTTTTTCACTTAGCTAAGTTCTTTTGAGACTCATCATGCTGTTGATGATGGGTCAAAACATAATCTCCTCTATGAGTTTGTCACCATGCCTGCTTAAAGGTGATGTAAACTTTTCCCCTCAAGCGAATATTTTACTTTATGACTTTTTTTTTTTGGCAAAACACCAATTTAACTGTTTCAAATTTGTCAGGAACAAAGTTTTTGGATAAGAAGTTATAGCAGGGCTTTTATATTTCTCAAAAGTAACTTTGGGGCTTCCCTGGTGGCGCAGTGGTTGAAAGTCTGCCTGCCGATGCAGGGGACGCGGGTTTGTGCCCCGGTCCGGGAGGATCCCATGTGCCACGGAGCGGCTGGGCCCGTGAGCCATGGCCGCTGAACCTGTGTGTCCCGAGCCTGTGCTCTGCAACGGGAGAGGCCACAACAGTGAGAGGCCAGCGTACCGCAAAAAAAAAAAAAAAAAAAAAAAAAAAAAAAGTAACTTTGCTGTCAGTAAAAGCTCTGATTTACTAGAAGTTTAAACTGGTTTACAAAGCCAATGGGTTAATCACTAGCTTGTGCTCCTAAAAATTATTGTGAGATTTAATATTAATACATTTAGTTGATTGCCTTATGGTCTATTTGCAGAGGTAATGAAAATAGGTTTTAAAGTATAAAATGCTTAGCAACAGAACATACCAAACAAGTTCTTTGTGTGTTTGCCAAAATCAGACAACATATTTGGCTTTTTCTACCACAGAAACTCTCCTGCCTCTATTTCTGCCTCATTCAACATGGCAAGGCTAACAGAAAATCAAGGTCAAATGAGGAAACTCAGCAAATGGTTTTTATCTGGCTTTACTGTTTGACCACAAACTGGCAAACACCATAAGAAAAACTGCACAAGAGATAAATGATAGGGTAAAAGTACATTTTTGACCATGGGCCCAGGCTCTAGCAAAAGAAGCTGGCCTAAGATTTATAGAAAGTGATTTAGGAATGAATTCAAAGTACTGAAGAATCACAAAATTGTTTTTCCATTGAACAGCAACAAAAAAATCCCCATGCTTTAAAAAATTCGTGTGATAGCTTTTTTGGTCCCTCTTGCATTGAACTCTATTCAATAATTTTACCCCATATCCCCACCTGTTGTTATTATAATTGACACTAAAGAAATATATAACACTAATAGAATAAAGGGCGGTTCGAATGAGGTAGGAGACATAAATGACCTCAAACTGGCTAGGTTTTGGACGACTTTTTATTGATGAGAAAAACTACCTTAACCAAAGGTAATTAATATTTTTATTCACTGCTTCAGTTCCCTTCCTTAAGTTCTTAATATGTATTAATGTAACAGCATTAATCATAAAACATATGAAAATGTATTTTTTTAAATCAAATTCAAGAATGCCAAACAGGAGACTTGTGCAGAGAGTGGAGGCCCAAGAGAGCAGCTAATTTTTGTCTACTGGGGACAAAAGGATGAATAATTGACTCTAAGTGCTCTCAGGATGTAAGAAATTGTCTTGAGGCAGAGAATGAGAACGAACGCAGATGAGGAAAAGAGGAACGTTAAAGGTTGTAGGTGTGTGATATTTTTTCCTCCTGAATTAGGAGAGAGCTGCCAAAAGTAGAAAGAGAGGGAGAGACAAAATCCATACTGGTTTTCTTAAGGTTTAGAAGCAAAAAAGTAAAACGAGAAAGAAAACAAGCCGGATCAAGGACTTTTAAAGCTGTAAGTTACCTGACAAGCATTTAGTCCAGGGGTTTGCACTTCTGTTTGGAGTTAAAAGAACTCTTACACAAAACAAAAGTAGACAGGAGAAAAGCTGCCCAGGTGGAAGGGTCGGGTAGGGGTGGCGGGGGCGCGCTGAATCCCCGTTACGCGCACACGTCCCAACATCGTAGGATGCTACGCGCTGCTTGAAAACCACAGACCAGTCCTGACGTCTCATTTTACAGGGGAAGAAACAAGTGAGCCGCTTACGGTCACAACACAGAGCCCGGACGTCAAGTCTCTACACTTCTCACCACTTCCCGGTTTGCCACTAGAGGGAGGCAAGGTGGGCGAGCGCGTCTTGTGGAGTAAACTGGGTGGCTTGCGGCGGTGACAACCTCGCGGGAAGAACGTGGGAGGGCGCGGTACCCGCAGGGAGGCAGCGCGGGACTTCGGCCTGATTGTTCCCCTTGCTGCCACCAGGTGGCGCGCCTGGCCCGCCGCTCACGGATGTTTGGTGGTGGGCGGGGGAGGCCCTAGCTCGCCGGTCGCCTTGGAAACGGAGGGCGCCGCGGCGACGGCTGTGGAGTGAGTGGGCCTGGTCCGCCGGCCTGACGCGAGTGCTACCTCCGGACCCGTTACTGTGTATCCGCACCTGGAAGCCGTCGAGGGGAGGTCAGAAGGCTGCCTAGCCTCCTCGCTCTGCCCCGACTCCTTCCAGTCTGACACTTAAGACTTTACGAGCATCTCCGCCCCACCCCAACGGCCCTGCTGCTTACTCGGCCACAGAATGGTCCTGGGGTCCCAACCTTCTGGGGTCTCGCCCCGGGCGAAGTTCTGGGCGGTTAGGAGCCGCTGAGAAGGATTCTCATAGGCCGACCCCCTCCTTTTCACCCAGGAGACTCAGAGGGAGGAAGAACTTTTGATCTGATCGGAATATTAACCCATCTCTTTTTCCGCTTTGCCATAGAACCCCTGGATACATTGCTTATTTGCCTTTCTAGATTTTCAGATCTGAATTTGATTCAGGTTTGCCCTCACAGTCTCTAGCACACAGTAGATGCTCAGTAAACTAATGCCTTCCATTTGTATGGGGCTTTATCACTTGACAATCTTCCCAAAGCATTAGAGCCTCATTAATAACTCCGACAGGAAGTAGGAAAAATGGAAGAGAAACTGAGGGTCAGAGGGGGTTAGAGACCTGTCCGAGGTTATAAAACTCACTGGTGGAGGAGCCAGGTCTAGACTCATCTTCTTAGTGCTCTTCTCACTGAATTCCCCGTCTGAATGCCTTTTTTTTTTTGCGGTACGCGGGCCTCTCACTGTTGTGGCCTCTCCCGTTGTGGAGCACAGGCTCCGGACACGCAGGCTCAGCGGCCATGGCTCACGGGCCCAGCCGCTCCGCGGCATGTGGGATCTTCCCAGACCGGGGCACAAACCCGTGTCCCCTGCATCGGCAGGCGGACTCTCAACCACTGCGCCACCAGGGAAGCCCTGGTGAATGCCTTTAGAATGAGTACCCCGCAAACCCTTGAACCCTTCTCCATACCAGCACAGAACCCCTCCCACTAAAGGTACCCTATAAGTGCTCCGTGTGGGCTTGATGGCCTTTCACCCTCACCCACCCAATGCATAGGCTGGTTTCGGTTTTTTGCCCTGGCTGCTGGCAGCATCCTTCTAAACAGGACACTTGGTTTCTTTCTTTTATTAACTTGCTAGATTTGTATAGCGGCCTATTTGTTTCCTCATTCCCATTCTTACCCCATAATGCTCTTCTGGGTGGAGAGACTTGAGGAAACCGTTAGGAGGTGGGAGGAGATGTCCCATCTGAGACGGAAGAAAAGGTTTCTGTGAAGGCAGAGAAGGAAAATAATAAGACTGGGTGTTTATCAGTGTGTAATAATTGCTCATGGATTTCCTTTCCACCAGCCCCAAGACCCAGCCCCAGTTGATCGTCTTTATTTACCGCTGCTCTTTGAAGGAGAGAAGGCTTTTTGTTCTCCTCCACCAACAGAGTGTAAAGGTACTGCATGTATTTCCATTATCCTTACAATCTTCTCTTCACAGTTATGTTTCTTTTGTTTTTTGACACTTCTAAAATTGAAGGACAGTAGGAGTTGAAAAAAATGTAGTTCTGGTTGCTAGAAAAGTTAGTATAATATACTGCATTTCCAACTATTTGTTATTAGCAATTCTGGATCAAAAGACACCAATTTTTAAGCTAAGAATCCAAAATAATTTGAGATCTGTAGTTCAAAAATGTGCCACTAACCAAAGGATTTGTATTGGTAAAGAAAATACATGCTAATGTAATGCACATTGTCAGTCGTGCAAGTGAAAGTTGAAAATGTCATCCATCTAGATATTTTTAAATACCTTGATTTGAATGTATAGTTATTTATCATATCTCCAAACTGGCTCTATCTTACATTTTAAAGCTGTTTGGGGCTATATATACATAATCTATACAAAAAGAGATGGGTCTGAAATTTTGTAAAACTAACTGTTAGGTGATATCACTACTAAGAGGCTTTAAATGCATTTTTGTTTTTGTTTTTTTTTAACATGTGCTGGAGAGCATTTCTAAAATGTTTTCAATTGTATTGAAAATATGTTCTAGCCGAATTGAGAATTTGAGTTTAAAAGTTATTTTACTTTCCAAATTCAGGGTATATACAACGTTATGAGCAAATAAATAGGGCCACTAGGAAAGAGAGTGAGTATGCATTATTTGCCAGTCAGTCATTCACATCAGACATTTATTGAACATCTAGTTTGTGCCCATGGGAGATGCTGGCCTATGTGCCAACATCTGTGTTTGAATTCCCAAAGATATGAGTTGCTGAAGTAGTTACTATTCAGTATTTAAGGAGTTATGTTTTGTTGAAGATGAGTGCCTTGATAGTTAGATGTGTGCCTTTTAAGTTAGATTGCTCTTTAACAAAGGCTCTTGGAAGTACTGCATTACTATTGTTGTTGTTAGATTTACATAACGTTATAGCTTGTTAATGGCAAAGCCATGACTAGACTTTAAGACTTCCGGCACCCATACAGAGACCTTTTAACTAAATCGTGCTGTCAACCCCTGATGGAATCTTATTCAGAACTTTTGTCATTACTAATGCTATTAAGTAAACATCTTCCATTTTAATCTACATTTATATAAAACATTAGCTAACAAACATCAGGATCCATTTCAAACGTCTGGAAAGGTATTAGGGCAGAATTGCTATCCCTCCCAGCCTCCACAAAATTTGAAAGGAGTCATTAGGAGGCTTCTGGATCTTCATGGCTCCACAAAGTCATGAAAAAAGTCATTAGGAGCTTTCTAGGTATTGAGCCAGGATCCTGAGACTGTGCAGGAAGAAGCACACTCCTTGTTTTTTGGGTAATTTTGCAAAGTCAAGTAAAGCATTATGGGATAACAGCTCATTTGAAGAAGATGGCTACTATATGTCCCTTTTTACTAAATAGACTTCTTACTTTTCACTGAGAAGCATTTGGGGAATATTTTTTGAAACATTTTCTGACAGAAAATGATTATGAAATAGTCTTTGAAAAGGCTGGATACCTGAGTCCTTCAAACCCACCCTCCTCACCTGCCCTCACTATATGGTGTGTGTTATTGATGCCCAAACAGAGTTGGGAGAGGAAAAACAGACATGCACAAAAGGTCATGCCCTGGGCGAAGATCTCTCTAGCATTCATTACTTGTATGGTTTTCTCAAGCCTTTTTAAGTTGCTCTTTTTTTTTTTTTTAGGTTCTGCTGGAGTATGCTTCTTTCTTCCTATCAGTCTGAGTAGAGATCTCACCTCTTCTACGTTTTATAACCAAGGGCCAGGAAAATTGGCACACAGAGAACAGGCACTAAATAGATGTTTGAAATTACTGACAAAGCCGATTAGGTGTCTGTCAGGAATTATTTTAAGTGAAATCTTCCTGGAAGATAATTACGTTACTTTGTGACTATTTTTCTAGAATTCTAACCTTTTACTGAGATAGAAATCCGGGACTTCCCTGGAAATCCAGTGGTTAAGACTTTGCCTTCCATTGCAGAGGGTGAGGGTTCAATCCCTGGTTGGGGAGCTAAGATCCCACATGCCTCAGGGCCAGAAAACCAAAACATAAAACAGAAGCAATATTGTAACAAATTCAATAAAGTCTTTAAGAAAATGGCCCACATCAAAAAAAAAAAAAGAAGACATGCTGAGATAGAACTCCTCTAGGTGGTCAGGAACTGTAAATCCTTGTAAATGTTTATTAAAATCCCCATTGTTTGTAGTACATTAACGCAAAAGTACATTTTGAGGTAATGTCATTAGCTCATTGCAAAAAGGCAGCTATTAAGCAGGCAATCCAATTGGCTTACTAATTTTCTGTAAAGTGTGTGAAACAATGAATCTTAATATAGTTTATACACAAATCATTTGTGCTTAATGGATCTACATTTTCACTCATATTTTATTAAAATCGTCTGCCGTGAGCTGCAGTTAGGTAACTAATTGTACATTGGTCAGAGAGTTGAAAACATTAGAGCCAGGTAACTGAAGTAATTGAGCAAGATGAGGTCATTTTTCCTCCAGCACCAGATGGGTACCATAGGTGGGAACCATAACTCTTGATCTCTTTTATATGACTCAGAAAGAAAATTAGAAATTAATGTTGCTTTAGCTTTTAAATAAAATATTTTATTGTAAAAGTTTTTGTTAAATACTAAGTTATTATAAAATGAAACACTTAACAACATGCTATGTTTTTGTGCAACAGTCAATTTAAACATTCTAATTCTAAAATAGAAAATAATATAAAAATTCAATTCTGCATCTGAAACAAAAGAAAGCAAATTTTTTTCCTAGCTGATAAGTTTCTGTGACCTGTGATGGTATAATGAAATATTTTGGTATGTAGCGTATAGAATTATTCTCAATACTTTCATATCTGAGAAGATATCACTTAATATATTACCGTGTCTTAATATATTAAATCTTTTTGATGTGTCACCTTTGTGATTTTCAGTTAAAAAGTATTGTAGTATATTTGCATGCATGAATACTAGAATCTATTAGGATGCAGAGATGAACATGCTTGGCCTGAAAAGAAAAGTCTCAGCCACAAAGACTGAGCCTTGCTGGAGGTCTGGTTATGTAAGCAGCATGTCTGCAGGGGAAAAGTATGTTTTCATTTCAGAGAGTTTCTCCACTTTGGATCTGAATGACCTATGTAGATTGCCTATTCAGTGATCCAAATCAATGATGAAGGCTGACAGTAGCAAACCACATGGATTAGTCTTTACACCTCTCATCATACTTGGCAGCAGGCAGACATCCTCTGCTTTAGTTACCTGAAATTTAAAGAAGCATAATCTGGAGCCATAACTAAAGGGGCAGAATGCTTATTAAGCTCTTTCTATGTCAGACACTATGCTAGGTGCTTTAATAAATATTAACTTATTTAATCCTTACTACAGCGTTTAGAATAAGATTTTTGTTCTCACTTTAGGAATGATGGAACTGAAGCTCAAAAAGATTCAGTAACCTACTCAAGGCCACAGAGGTAAAAGATGGTGGATCTAGGATTAAAATATGTCTGCCTGATTCATCCACCTGTCCATTCATTCATTTGACAAGGACTGCATCTACTGTGCTAGGTGGGGAAATACAGTAATGCACAAGAATTACATCATCCCCACTCTCGTGGAGTTTCCAGCCATTTTAACAAATAATTACAAAGGTTATGTTCTTTCTACCACACCCAACTACTAACACACTGATTGAAGGTTAGGCACTTATTTTCTTGAGATTAATAAAAATCAAAAGATAAAAATCTGTCAAGGAAGACTGATCTTAAAAGATGTGCATTAGTATCCATACCAAATCCACAAAGTTATTTCTGCTTACCATAAAAATCTAAGAACCTTGGGCCTGATTTTCTCGTTTAAAAAAATATTAGTTTTGATAGTTTTTATTATTAGTTACAAAAGCAATTAGTAGCTGATGAACAGTTACTGTTAATGATAACATTATTATTATCATTCTTCTTATTTTGCATTTGTAAACCTCTTAACCATTTAAAAAACACTTTAATGTGTCCTTATATTTGTTCTTTATAACAATCCTGGCCAAACCTAATTCTTTTGGATCCCAGTTCTAATTCTTTTGGAGCCTAGTCATAGAAAGTTGTGCTTTTGTTTTGTCTTACTTTTTAAAAACTAGAAGACATATATCGAGCTGCTGTTACATGTGGTGCACTCTACCAAACATTGTGGAGACATTAAATATTGAAAAGGTTTAGCCCTTGCTCTTAAAGAAGCTTGACAGGGGCAACAGTTGTTGATGGATAATATAAGAGAGTGAGTCTCAGACAGTTTTGGGTGGGGGAATGCTGCACCTGGGCTAAGCATGGAACTCACCAGACTCAAGAATCCAGTTGATTCATGAGGTCCCAGCATTGTGGTGGATGTTAGCTCTTGGGACGTGGAAGCAATCTGGATGGAAGAGCCAGTTTTAAATTAAGTCCCAGCAGTGCTTTATCTCATAAACACAAGTAGAGGGACAAAGAATTTATTTTTTCTTCCTATGTCTCTTTTTTAAACAGGTATTCTTCTTTCTAGTTAAGCAACACAATGGAAAACACGTCGAAAACAAATAAAAAGGATATTCAAGACGGACTGCCAAAAGAAGTCAAATTGCCTATCGGTGAAGCACTTCTCGACTATCAGTAAGCTTAGATTATGAAATCCCAAAGTTCCCATACATAAGTGGCAATCATTGCTGCTAAGACTCATATGACTCCAATGGAAAATGAAGTGCTCAAAAGGTATCAAATAAGCTGGACTGGAGGTGGATTGGAGGCATAATTGCACTCTTGTGCTATGTGCATATTTTTTAAAGTTTTTGCACGTTGACTATAACACAAGCCAAGCAGTAGCTATGAAACAGCATTCATAAATGGGTTTTGGCTCCCTCCCTCCCTTCATTGTATTATTGGTCACTCCTCCACATATATACAGCAGCTTGCAGGCTTACCTCTTCAAATACAGCATAGAATAGTTAGTGTACATTTATAGAAGAGTAAAAGAGGACATTTCTTTATTTTTTTATTTCTAGACATTCCAATTTGCATTATCCCCAAATGCCTGTAGATCAAATCCAAGTGATTTAGAGAGAATTTTTTTTTTTTTTTTTTTTTTTTTTTTTTTTTTTTTTTTTTGGCGGTACGCGGGCCTCTCACTGCTGTGGCCTCTCCCGTTGCGGAGCACAGGCTCCAGACGCGCAGGCTCAGCGGCCATGGCTCACAGGCCTAGCTGCTCCGCGGCATGTGGGATCTTCCCGGACCGGGGCACAAACCCATGTCCCCTGCATCGGCAGGCGGACTCTCAACCACTGCGCCAGCAGGGAAGCCCCGAGAGAATTATTTTTAATAAGAATATTTCTTAATGTCTCTGTCCCAGGAGATGGAGACAAAAGTAGGGGTGATACATATCCTGTATTTATGTTTTATCCAACTAACAGAGAGGAAACCCCTTGAGAGCTTTTGAACCTCAACTTTGGGCCCAGGGTAGGTGTTTTAATGTGTAACGCTTAGGGAGTGAGTGAATAAGTGTCAGTCTTTTTTCAAATAAGAATGTACTTCATGCATATTGAACAAGTATTTGAATGTTTACCAAATACAAGGCAAGTGCTGGGCACTGGAGGACACAGTGAAGAGGACCACATGGTCCCTGCCCTAACGAAGCATGGGAGATGGACATTAAATACCTAGTCCAGTCTTTTTTAAAAATTACAGAGCTCTAAATAAGATTCTATGAAAGAAAAGTGTAGGGTGCTGGGTAACGGTGTAACTGAAGGACTTGAAATAGATCAGGAAAAGCTTGTTTGAGGAAGCAATGTTGAGCTAACCTCTGAAAGAGGAACAGGTGTTAAGCAGACATAGAGTGATGGACAGAAGGCTTATGGAAAAGAGGCTGGGGAAGTGAGAAATGGCAGAGTGAGGGAGAGAGGGCAGAGCAGACTCTGGGGGTTTAGGCAAGGGTCAGAGACGCAGACCCCTGTGGAACACTTGGGCTTTGGAAATGGGAAGCCATTTATTGGAGGGCAACAAGGTTGAAAGTCAGGAGTCCACACTGCTGGTGACTAGGCCTTTGTTTAAGAGAATTGTTTTTAACAACATTCAGGGAAAATCCATCTCCCTGCAAGACTCCAAATCTATTCATAGGTTCTTTTTAGAAGATAGTGAGTGAAAGGGTCAGAACACTGAGAGGGGAACATCCATGGGAAGGGACTTCTAACGAAGTTCCCTTTATTTTCTAGATAACAATTAAGTGATGACCAGATTGTACTCATTTCTCAGCATAACTGAAAACTTCGCTCATCTTGTCTTAGCAGAGGTGGACAAAAAGTCCAGCTCTGTGATTACAATCTGGTCTCTAATCTGCTTCCACGGCTCACAGTGATGACATCCAATTACAGCTCCTTCTCTCTCTTCTGGGTCAACCAGAGGGCAGTCTTTCTCCTCTTTAACAGAGGTTTACAAAGAGGCACACGTTTAAAAATTCTCATGATCTAGTGAGAGACACAAGTTGAACATTCCCATGCTTTTGTTCTCTTTCCTTCGTTAAAACTAAATAAATAATCTCATGGACTGGAACAGCCTAGGCCTTACTGTGCTCTTCTGGTGACGCTTTACTCATTCCGTGTGTTCTGAGGTGACAGGACTTTTGTCACATGACAAATAGCCAGGACACCTCCCTCCACCATCTGAGGAAGGATTATTCAAGGGTCCCCTGGCAGCATCTTATATTTCTCTTATACAATCTCAGCTCCTGACAAAGAGCTGAGGGCACACAGTAGGTAGTCAATTCTAAACAGTTAACTTAAAAAAAATCTATCTCAAGAAAATAAAGTCATGAACCTATATGGTTGTTTGTGAAAAGCTGAGACTGCCAATGTCAAACCTATAGATCATCTCTTAGTCTCCCCCAACCCCTTATCCTCAGGGATTACGTTCCTAGACTCCCAGTGGGTGCCTGAAATCACAGATAGTACTGAACCCTTTATATACTATGTTTTTTCCTATACATATATACCTATGATAAAGTTTAATTTATTAATTAGGCACAGTAAGAGATTAACAATAATAAATAATAATACAGTAGAACAATTATAACAATATACTGTATTAAAAGTGATGTGAATGTGGTCTTTCTCTCCCTCTCTCAAAATATCTTATTACATAATGCTAAATCTATAAAGTGATCATCTCTAGGTAATGGTGGTTTTAATTTTTTCCTTTATACTTATTCCCCCAAACCCAGTTTTCTACAATGAGTATGGACATAGATATAGAAATAGGTGTGGATATAGTTGTGGGTTTAAAAAGTAGATAAAATTACAGATTCTTTTTTGGAATCCAAATTTGTTTTCTTGCTCAGAATTTTCAATGAAATTGCATGGAAGAAGGAAGCTGACACATTACTATATTGACTCAAATACTCAATAAACAACCTGTAATAAAAATAGAAAAGAGTTTTATTCAAGCCAAACTGAGGACTATAGCCCAGGAGACACAGATTCAAGAAGCACTTGAATTATGTTCCACTGACTATGAAAGGGGGAGGCTTATATAGGCAAAAAACCACAGTTACACGTTGTTTGTCAAGAATTAGGATTGGAGCTCGCAAGAAGTAAGGGTGCTTGTTAAGCAAGGATTGGTTGGGGTCCAAAATCATCACATAGTTATAAGGGGAGACCTTGAGACCATAAGGTTGCAGCTGGCAGCTGCTGGCAGATATCGTTTTGAAAACATCTGGTGGTGTCTTTGAGTTTGATACAGTTCAGAAAATTCAGGTTGTCAGGAATGTATGTGAAACCACATCCACAATGACCACCCAACTCCGTTTTGAATGCCTGAACCATGGTTACTTCATTTTGATTTTTAAATGCATTCTTTTCTGTCATGGTTAAAGCAGATGTACAATGCATGTTTGACAGGCCACAGGCTGTTCTAGTTAGCATAAAGTTCAAGCCAAAGCATGTATAAGCCAGGATGACTTCCCCGTACCTCAATATGTGAACATTTCTTCCATCAACTAACATTTTAATAAGGAGGGAAGGGGCAAGGTGACACATTGCATTACTATTAATTTCATATCACTGTTCTTTAGAACAGTGTGATACCCTTTTCAAAGTACTTTATTGTATATTACCTCACTGGTTTATCATCCCATTTGCGTCAGCATTTAGTGTGACGTGTGGGTTACTAGGGCACTGAATAGATAAGGGAGATGTGAAAAGGAAAAATTATATGGAGAACAGTGAGGCTTGAATCCCCACAGTGGCTAATGGTGTGGAGCTCTGAGGCTCAGCTTCATCTGCGTCCTGGTCAACCCGTCTCTGAGGCCTGAGGAGGCTGAAATGAATTCCAAGAGGAGGCTAGGTGAAGTTACACCTGCAACTACCATATGCTCCAGAGGGGGCCTGATGAAGCAGCCAAAGCCTTTAGGGCCTCTTAGAATCCACCCCACCCCCAGACTTGCTGATGCCACTCAGACCTTTCTGAACTGCTTCCTGCAGGGGGAACACAAGACAAAGCCGTTGCTTGCTTCTAACTTCTCAGAGGGGAAAGGGTGGCAGGCTGAGGGTAGGGTTGCCAGACCTAGCAAATAAAAATACCAGGATGCCCAATTTAATTTTAATTTTGGATAAACAACAAATGACTTTTTAGTATAAGTGTGTCCCCTGCAATAGCTGGGCCTGAGACTGGATGTAGTCTCCAGCCTGGTCTTTGCACACTTAGGCATCCATCACCAAGGCAGGCTCTCGGCTGAAGCCAGGGAATCACTCTGTGAACCAGCCTGTTCAAAGATTCAGTTTCAACCAATGGAGACCACACACTTGTGATTCATTTATCTGCTTCCCCCAACCCATGCAGAAAATTGGGATCACCATATTTATAATTACAGAAATTATGTAAGTAATTAGCATGCATCTGCATAGGCTCTTTTCAGATAATTTTCATTTATAACATTTTATTTTTCCCCTTAAAAATGGGAAGTAGAGAAGGCTTGTTGGGTGTTAAAGAAATGTATTTGTGTCAAGAAAGAAGCTTTGAAAAATGAAAGAAAGAAAGAAAGAAGCTTTTACTATTTATAGAAGAGATGGTATACTAATGAACTTGAACCAGTAGGTCAGCCTGGTTTACCTTACTGTTTCAAGAAGCTGTGCTTGCCCCTGTAAGTTCTTTGTTTTGTCATTTTTGTATGAATGTTTTTGGAATTCTAGAAAACATGTTTTCTGGATGCCCTTTCCCTTTAAGCTGAATTATTTACAATGAGAAAGTATAAAAATTATAACTATAAAATACAAATGGGGATTGATTTTTTTAAAACTTGAAGTTATCTCTCTAATACATATTTTAGTGAGTAAAATGTACTCAGAAACACAAAATCACTTAAGATTCTTATCCCTAAATGGGTCTTTATAATATGTTTGATACTTTATTTCAATTCAAATTAATTTAGATTAATTTTTTAATTTTATCTCATTAGTTTTTCCTAAGGCAAATAATCGTAAAATACATCTTGTCTTTGTTATCAGCTGTCAAATAAAGGAAAATGCAGTAGAACGATTCATGGCTCAAATAAAGAAAATTAGAGAAAAGAACCAAAAATATCATGAAAGAGTAAGTATAAAATTTAAAGCCACTATCTAGTCATTAAACATTTACACAAATGCTTTAAAAAATTGTGAGTTATGATGAAATGAATTCTAGGAAATTATCTTCTTTAGCCCTTGGAGTTGATAAATTTCTACTATATTTAAATATATTTTTGTACATGGGAGACAAGAGGATACTGCTGTTCTTATTATATTAATTATAATGTCAAAGGAAGTCATCTTGAATTGTGTTATTTAGATCATGTGGACACTGAATCTTATGTTGAAAATTTTAAAGCTCTGCAACCACATTTATCTTTTAATTTCTTATTTAACCACACTATAAAACATTGGTTCTCTATTTTAAATTTCTGTATCTGTTTTCCCTTAGATTTTCAGAGTGTGTGCATATGTAAATATTATCTGAAAAGTACAATCTTGGTTGTTAAAATGACTAATTTATTGTTTAAGTGATTTATTTTTATGAAATTAGAATAAAACGACTCTCAAAGGGGTGCTGTATATGACTATCAGGACCAACAGAAATAAAGTTGGGAAGCAGTAAATGATAACACATACAACTTAGCCCTTAAGGGGTCTCATGAGTGAGGAAATACTGAGGGTGTCTGCTATTAAAACATTTATTTTATATGTACCCTGAAATTTCCACACTTGTTTTATTTGGCTTTTGTCTAAAAAGACTATATCTACAAATTTTAACAGAATTTGGGTCAGAGACCTAAATTTGCATCCTGACTGTACAACTTACTGCTGATGTCATTTTGGCCAAACTGGTGTAAGCCTCAATTTCCCCCTTGTAAAATGAGGATTCCTGTCTTCCTTATAGGGTGAATTTGTTCATTTGTTCAGCAAATATGTATTGGACAAGAAAAGCCCTGGTGGTGATGTAACTGTGACCCTGACACTGTCATGATTCTGAAGAATCAGTCACTTGAAATAGGACCTAAGAAACTGAAAGTCTGTGGATGAGAGTGGAAAGGGGAAGTCTGGCTTAGGCACTTGGAGGCAGGTTCCACATGATGTGATTCCAGAGCACATGAGAGTGAGCCACCATCAAGGGACCAATGCACATCCCCTAGTGGTCAACATGGGAACTCCCAGGCCAGCTTTGGGATTTCCATTTGGTTGCGGAAAGGACAACAGATCAGGACTAAGGAATCACTTTCCCATAACCCATCAATTGGAGCCAGAAACAAAGTTCTTGTTTCCATGAGGATTAGCTCAAGAATGCGATAGGTCTAAGTCTGCTCTTGGAGTCATTACTGGACCCAGCAGTGAGGAGCATGGTAATGCAGACTCTAGCTCAACCATATGTATTTATTTCTTTCCATTTATGCTGCTATTGCCACAGTTTAAGCCACCATCATCTCTTACCCATCCTTCCTCTAACCAGTACATTTTCCACAGTGCAACCGGAATTACCCTTGGAATACGGTAAACTTTGGTGCTTAAAACCCTGCAGTGGCTTCCTACTGCATAGAAAGTAAAATCCATAGTCCTTCAAGGCCCTGCAAAAGCTGACCTCTGCTCACCTCTCCAGTCTTTTCTCCAGCTGCCCCACCCTTTGCTTACCCCTGCTTCTTTTGAATATTAGAAAACCCAATCTTTTTCTTACTATGGTACCTTTACAACAAAAAGGCTGTTTCCTCTTCCCGAAATGCTCTTCTCTTGGCTAGCCCCTGTTCATTCCCCCCATCTGAGCTAGGATGTTGTGTAAAAATATTTCTCCATTATTCAGTTGAAAGCCCTTTAGGCAGCAGCAATCAAATCTTATCTTTGTTTCTCCAGAAAGGCCCAGCATGAGTAGATGTTCAACAAATATATGTTGAGTTGATTCACACAAACACCAGTGGGAGGAAAAAAATTTCTGAGGTCAAAAAATATCTGAGGTCACAGATATTTAAATTGCTAAGTTAAACATGACTCATGAGCAAGATATATTTTTCTCTTCAGTTATGTCGAAATCGAAAATGCCCCTCTTCCTTCCTACCCATCATCTCTTCCTATGTGTTTAGTTCTGTTTAGATGTTTATTATCTTTCTTTCTCTGTTTGCATTCATTGCTCCACTACATCATTAGATATTTCATAGTTCAGTGTGTCCACATCCATCCTTACTTCCCGACACATACTTTCACTCCTGCTATTCCCCTACAACCACTCTAGCAAAAGTTGTTAATGACCAGTTAGCCAGGTTCAATGGACTCTTTGTAGTCCTTTCTTTACCCCTTACTCCTTCAGCAGTCACTCCTGTCATCTTGAAACTCTTTTTCCTTTGGGTTCCAGGATATCACTCTTAAATTTCCTTCTACTTCTCTGATCATTTCTTCTTGGTTTTCATTGTTTTTTTTTTTTTTTTTTCCTAGAACCACCCTTTAATTAGGGTATTTATCAAGGTTCTGATCTCAATCCTTCTCTTTCACTCCAAACTCTCTCTGGATCATCTTATTTAACATCATGGCTTCAAATGCCATCTTCATGGTGATACTTCTCATATGTATATGTGACAGAATTCATAATCCTATTGAAAGGGTTCCCGACCCAATTCCAACTTGTATGTGTGGAGGTTTCCTCTCACCAGCAAGAGAATCTCAGACACAAACAGGGTGTCTGAGAGTTCAGCTCAACTCTGACACTACCTACCAGGAGATAGAATCAGATTCCACAGGTAAAGGGCTCAGTCCCACAAGACCACCCTCCACTTCAGACGCCAGCTGCAAGTCCAGGTTGTTATTTGTGCTTCTGACCGACTGGCTATAAATCAGAGGCTCGCACAACCCCTTCCTCAGTTTCAATTAATTTGCTAGAATGGCTCCCAGAACTCAGGAAAACCCATTCACTCACTAGATTACTGACTTATCATAAAAAGGATATTAAAGGATATGAATCAAAATCAACAGCCAGATGAAGAGATACATAGAGCAAAGTCCTAAACAAAGGAGTTTCTGTCCTTATGAAGCTTGGGGCCTAGCACAGTGTCACATGGAAGCTCTCTCAAAAAGGACCAAAAGACGCTCCTTTTTCTGGTTTTAATGGAGGCTTCATTACATAATCATGATTGACTAAATCATTGGCCAATAGTGGCTCATTCAACCTTAAGTCCCTCTACCTTCCCCGGAAATCAGGGGGAGGGAATGAAAGTTCCAACCCTCTAATAACTTGGTTGGTTCTCCTGGCAACCAGGCCCCTTCCCTCTCTCCCCACCTGTGGGATTCAAAAGTCACTTTCATTAACATAAACCCAATTGTGATGGCAGAAATTCCAAGGGTTTTGGGCACTGTGGACCAGGAACTATGGGTGAAAACCAAATATAGCTAAGAAATATGTTTTAGTCATCTGAATGACCAAATAAATATATTTTTATAGATTACAATATCACAACTATACACTAAAAAAAAAAATTTAAAAACTGGTGAAATCCAAATAAAGTCTCTAGTTCAGTTAACAACATTGTACCAATGTCAATTTGCTGGTTTTGATACTGTACTATCATTAGATAAGATGTTATCATTGGGGAAAGCTGGGTGAATAGTAGATGGCCACTGTGTGTCCTATTTTGGCAACTTCTATTCTTGTTCTTGTGAGTCTTAAAAAGTTTTAAAAAAGGCCATGAGATGGCCTTATAACAAAACAAAATTAATCCTTTCTTTGTAGCTTAATTACTAAATTTCTTTTCTTCTATTTTATAATGTAATAATTATTCTTACCTCAAATAATAAATGTACTTCACTTCATAAGATAAATGTCATTTTTTAGCATATTGGTGGATATATTTAAATAAATTTTATTTTGGTATGTAGCTCAAAATAATTTTTCAGACATAGCAAATTTTATAACAAACATTGTCAAACACATTTCCTTTCTATTTGAAATTCATACAGGATTTGGGAAGTTTAATATAGATGTTATTAAATTTATATATATGCTCTATACATGCATGTGGCCTTTTAAATTCCCAGGACTATGTCAGAGCTTTCAAAGCTCTCTATGGACATCTCATCTGCAGCTTTCTTTTAAAGTTTTTTTGTCAGCTTGTTGTTTACCTCAACTTTTATTACTGCCTCAGGGAGCTGTAATGTTCAACAATTGTTGATTGTTTTTGACCAACATCAATCTGGGAAAAGGCTGGTCGCACATTGGGTAAGCTCTGACTCAGGTCAAATAAAGACAAGGTTTCCCAGTGGGATTTTCCAGGGAATTACCAGATAGGTCAAATAATGACTGTTATTTGAGAACTGGGCTTTGGAAGAGTTCTGTTCCCCTCACTTCTCTTCCTGACCCTCAACCCCAGGCTGCTAAGTTGCTGTTTTTTACCATAACCATGGGGATTTTGGTTCTTAGAGCAAGGTAAAATGCCACAAAGCTCACTGTCCTTACCAAAATTCATTTTTCTTGAATAAACACTCCCTGGAAGTTACTGCAAAGCCTTTAATTTCAAGAGTTCTGAAAAGTTGATTCTGACAATTTTTGCCAACTTTTTCTCATTGCTTTTATGAAGCAGAGGATTTTCAGAAGTCTTACTCCAACATTCCTGCTTACATCACGCCCAATATTTTACACAGAAGGAAAGAGATTCAGTTTTCAGATATATCATATTATGAACCCTTCGGTACTAAAAATTCTTCAGAGACAGAATTATGATACTTTAGAATATTACAAATAAAAGATCAGAGAAGTTAAACCACCGAATTTTGAATATCATATCTTTTTAATCTTTATTTCCATTTTTTTAAATCACTCAAAGCCTGTCCAGTCCCAGTCTTTTTTTTTTTTTTTGCCTATATTTCTCAATACTGAGCATCATCATAAAGTTAATTGTCTGTTGCTTTCTTTCAGCTTATCAAAGTTTTAAATTAAAATTCTAATGCACTGAAATGGCAATAATGTCACGCAGCCTGTGGAATAACTTAAAGAGCACTAAGGTTACATAATCCTGTCCAGGGAGTTTACTAAACTAGAAATCAAATTTTTCAGCCCTCAACTTTAAAGTTTGTTGGATTCAGTGTTAAAGAATTGAGTTTTAGTAGGCCATAGCACTATCAATAAATCACAGATATTTGGATTACCTGAAAGAAGTTTGCTACCCGAACTATGGGTTGTGGGCCAGCAGGGTTGGCACCAGCTGGAGCTTATCAGAAGTGCAGAATTGCAGGCTTCATACCAAACTTACTGAACCAGAATCTGCATTTTAACAAGGTCCCCAAGTGTTGTGTATACACATTGAAGTTTGAGAAGCACTGGCCCAGAGAATCAATTTTGGGAAAGAAAATACTCTTACAGTAGAGTATCCATGTAGGTTAAGAGGATAAAAGACATAAATATCAGAAATAAAATGTTGAAAAAAGCTATAGTAAAGAGAATGTTAAATTACAGGAAAAATAATTTTTAAAATAAGTATTAGAATATTTTAAGTATATGCATTTCATTAGGTTTAAGAAATTGAAGGAGAGACACCAGGGAAGTGAGGATTAAAACTTAAAGGGAGGCTAAGAAAATTACAAGGAAAAGGTATTAAGTTCACACACAGTAAAATATCTCTACATATACATAATAAGCTAGCAAGGGCAAGAATAAACTCTAAGTTGATTAAGTAAGAAACTTGGAAACATAGGTGGGATATTCACAAAAGGAACACAGTCCATACTTCAGGTGTGGAGTATTGAAATAGTAACCATCACCCCAGAACAAGAGAATTAGGGTCATTTGTGAGAAAAACAAAGAATAATGTAAATTCCACAAGAGCAATACTTTTGTCTATTTTGTTCACTGATATATTCCTAGTGTCTAGAAGACTACCTGGCATATGGTAGATGCCCCATAAATATTGACTAAATGAACGATGTTTCCTAGAAAAGAAAGGTGTTTGTGGGAGTTGAAGAAACTGACCTCTGAAATCTAATTTTAATGTTCACCGATCCTATGATAGGGTGATAGACTGGCAGATTAATAACGCAGGTTTTAATATGTAACTTTCTCTTCAGTGATTACTGTATTGATGGGTTTAATTTTGAGTCTTCCATATTCCTTATGTTCTTTAGAGATATTATTGAATAACTTATTTCATTAAATATCTCTCATTTTGCAAACCTCAATGTGTAACTCTATTTGAGGGAAATCAATGGAAATACTTCAGCAGATGTAATTAACAACTGTTGATATTCATGACAGAATAAACGCTTAAAGGATGAACAGATTTGGCACATAAGGAACCTACTAAAGGAACTGAGTGAGGAGAAGTCAGAGGGATTAGCAGTTGTAACAAGAGAGGAAGTTGAAAAAGCAATGAAGGAAAAATGGAAGTTTGTAAGAGACCAGAACAAAACTTGAAAGGTGATTTAGAAACTTAGAAAATTATCATAAAGCTGTATCAAGTTATTTCTTGAATGTATTAATGCTTTTGTCTCCTAATATGTTCAAAAGGCTGTGAACACATTTCAAATGACATCATCACCACAACCACAAACACATATAAGTAAGTGGACGAGAGAGGGAAATAAAGTGGGCAGAGATACTGAAGCCAAGCGAGGAGGAGGAGTAAGGTCAGTGATCAAAAACAAAGACAGGGCTTCCCTGGTGGCGCAGTAGTTGAGAGTCCGCCTGCTGATGCAGGGGACACGGGTTCGTGCCCCGGACCGGGAGGATCCCACATGCCGCGGAGCGGCTGGGCCTGTAAGCCATGGCTGCTGGGCCTGTGCGTCTAGAGCCTGTGCTCCGCAACGAGAGAGGGCACAGCAGTGAGAGGTCCGCGTACCGCAAAAAAAAAAAAAAAAAAAAAAAAAAAATCCTAGCCCTTCATCATAAACATGCTGCTCAGATTTCTAAAACTTTTGCCAGAACCTCTATAAATACCATCTCAGCTAGGAAGCTGGAAAACAAGGGAGAGACTTGAGTGCTCTCAGGAAGCAGTATTAGAATCTGAGAGGCGAAAAAAGGAACTAGATTTTCTTGAGTTTCCCCAAGCATTTTAGAGAGCCTCCTTACCCAAGCGCTTGGCACAGAGCAGGCATTCCATTTGTAGATATTTGTTATTTTGAAAGAAATAGTTACCAACACCAAAGGTCAATCAGCACATTTCATTTTTAGGGGGTCTCTAAAACTTTCCCATAAGCATCCTCCTGCCAAGTCCCTGTGTGGGCAACAGTGATGTCATGAGGTGGTAGATGTATTTTCTGGTCTGGCTCCTGTCTAGGAGAGTTCTGCTTATGTTTGGAAGGAATGCTTTAAGAAGTCACACCCTTGAGATGGGTGTGAGACCAAAGCAGATACTTAGATGTGCTCACTAAACTGCCTTCAGTGGGAATGGGCCCGGTTAGTTAAGGTGTGCCTGTCTGTGGTTTGGGCTGAGTGCTGGGGTATGTGTGTCCTACAGGACTGGGGACGTGCTGGGTGACTAAGAACAGGAGGGCTGGGCATGTGCAGTGGTCCAAGGAAGAAAGAAGCCCACAGATGCTGAAGAAGAGAGGGAAAGAAAGAACAGATGTGTCTACAAAGGATCCCTGAGGCAGTGACATTTAGTACCAAGTAGTCAGTCACTTTCAACTCAATTTGGTCCGTGGAGCAGCAGCTGGAGCTTCACCTGGCAGCTTGTGATAGTACAGAACCTCAGGCCCCCATCCGGACCTGCTGAATCAGAATCTGCATTTGGATGGGAGCCTAGGGGAGTCCTGTGCACAGTAAAGTTTGAGAGGTGCTGACAAAACTCCCTTCTTCCAATGTTTAGTTAGGACTCTTTCAGTTCCAAGGATAAAAATCCAATCCAAACTAGTCCAAGCATAAAGAAGATGTTAATTTTTTCATGTAACCAAACAGAAAAGGCAGGGTGCTACTGACGTGGACCCAGAGCCTCACATGCTGTCAGATCTCAGCAGTTTTTTTGTTAATTTCCCTCTTGCCCCCCTCTCTCCCCCTGCATCACCCTCCCTCTTTTTTCCCACCTCCTCCCCCTCCACCCACTGCTCCTCTTATGCGTCTTCTCTCTCTGCCTTCCCCCTGAAAGTTGGCTCCTTTTTCTGAGAATGTTCTCCCCGTGAGGCTGGAATTCTGACCAGAGACACCTCTGAACTTACATCCTTATAACCTCAAAGTGGAGACAAAAGAGACATGTTTTCCAGCAGTCAAAATATTTCTAGGGGAGGACTCCGAGCATTTGCCCAGCTTGGGGCACCTGCTCAGCCCTGGACCAATCCCTAAAGCCAGGAGAAGGGGCGACTGTAATCGGTCTACTTATATGACAAGGGACAGGAGACATGTGTTACTAGAAGGGAAGGGAGAGAGGGGCTCTGGGAATGTAGAGCAACAGCCACTACACCCCCTTCTCTTTCAAAAGCTTCAGTGACATCAATCAACCCTCCCCACAAAGACTGAACATGGTGCAGGGCTGAGACAGCAACAGTCTGCCCACATCGGAGGACAGCTGATCACTGGGGTGCAGTGTTCTTAATTGTTTAATGATAATAACAAGTGCCATTTGTTAAGGGAGTTTAAAATATATTATCTTATATTCTTAATATATTAAGTATATATGAAAATATATGTATTAAAAATATATTATCATGTCTTGGAAAAAGACACGTCTGGAGTCCTTCTGGACCTTTGGACTGAAGAACACCTCTCTGGCCTGAATGGAATGCTTCAGTCATAAACATCGATTGAGCACCAACTAATTGCCAGACTCTGTGCTAAGTGCCAGGTTGACAGAGATGAATAAGATGTGGTCTTGCCCTCAGGGGCTCTCAAACAAGATGGTGCATGGTAGCAAGCCAAACTGCCACTCGGTTCATTGGACCTGGCTTTTTGTAATGCTGCCTTTTCCAGAATATTCAGCAGCATGATACTCAGCCTAAAGACTGAGTAGAATATCATGTGTAGGAAGTACACTAGGGCAAGCTGAAAGTTTATATGATTGAGAGGGCTCCATATTTGTACACACGTAACTGGGGAACTTATCTTTCACTCTGAAGTCTCACTGTGTGGGATTAGGGAAAGGCAGGTTATTATGACTATCATATGCTATCATTTCACACAAGGGAAGCTCAAACAATTGAACTTTAAATGATGGAATCAAACAACTTACCTACAAAAATGGTCGCCAAGTACTGTGGCAGGATGTTAAGTTGAAATCACTTTGCCCAGACACATAATGACCAGAAAAATGACAATTTACTAATAAAAAGTATACGCGACATAATATATTGTACAAAACAGGACACTTATCAAGCTATCACAGGCATAATTTAAGCTTGTGGGTCCCTAGGCATATAGGCTGATTTCATGTTACAGCTCTCAATCACAGCCCCAAACCACACAACTACTTTATAATTAGAAGTTTAATTTTACTTAGATTTTGAATCATGAGGGATAGATAAACAATAGTTTGAATAGTTTAGATTTCCCTAAATTATAGATATAAAATAGTATTTATGAGTTGATATTTTCATATCAGACCTTAACTTCACAAAAACAGATTGCAACATATAATGGTTGCAAGGACAATAGAAATGACGGAAAGTCTCGATTTTCTTTCAACAGATATGCGCATCCAAATAAATGACGCTGAGAAACTATTTCTTGAGAAACTCAGTGAGAAAGAATATTGGGAGGAGTACAAGAATGTAGGGAGTGAACAACATGCTAAACTCATTACCTCCTTACAGAATGACATCAACAGAGTTAAAGAGACTGCTGAGAAAATGTCAGGTCAGTTTCAAGAAAGCTGGTTCAGATTCAATAAAAAAATCTTTCAGAGGCAGACATTTGGTGGAAGAAAGAAACGGGTACCCCCTGAATCATCCGTTACTCTCAGCTGTCAGCACAAGCACTATGCGTCTAAGGATTAGGTGAAGGGAGGAAGTAAAGAAACTATCCCAGGACCACCTATGGAACTGAGAAGGGGAAGTAAAGGGATGGGAGTGTGTGCCTCTGTGTGTGTAGAAACCCTGCAACTGACTTTGAGAAAGAAGCTTCATTCAGTGGGTGGGTGTCTACCTGCGCTCACACCTGGGTCTGGGCCAATTCCACCAAGGTGGGAGGGTCCTGGGAAGGGGTTATATTAGAGAAGGAATTCACCTGAGGCAAGCTGAGGCAACCCACCCAGGCTGGACAACAGGAATCGTTATAGAAAAATGGCCAAGTGAATGCTAAGTTGCAGTCGGGGGAAAAAAACTGGAGAACAAACATGAGACAGGAAGTGAAGAGGGTATGGAGCAGGGTGGCCTCGGGCATAATGAATCTTACCTGGATCAGAGCTAGGAACCATGAAGCCAGCCAGCTGTCTGTCACTGAGGCATAGTGGCTTAAAAGAACACCAGACGCTCAGAGACAAGAAAGTCCTAGGGTAGAACAAACAGGAGAAATCTGGCCTGAAAGAACACTGTGGGTGGATGGCAGTTCTGAGCCCAGCTGGTAATGGTACCCTGTTTTGTGGAAGGAGCGTTCATTTGGGGTCATTCCCACTATCCCCTCTGAGGCTCTGTCCAGTCAGTCTGCTTCTAGACCAATTTTTATGTAAGTTTCTCAGCTCAGGGCCTCTGTACCACAGTGGTAGTGTAAATTTGACCCCAAATCAGTTACAGTTTTTCAAAAGGTTCTCCTCCCCAAAAGAAGAAAGTAAGAGTGACACCCTCCTACCCCTGTCAATCCCCCAGCCACTGAGATCCCTTCTCTAGACAAAAACACTATTACCAGTTCCTTATGTAACCTTTCAGAAAGAGTCCATGCATGTTTCAGTATGTACATATATGTCACAAGCAGCATGCCACAGATGCAATTTTTCACTTGCTCTTTCAGGTAACAATATGGACATCCTTATAGATGAGTACATATTAATACTTCCTCATCCTCCCAATGGCTACTTTGTTTTGTTGTACCATAATTTTTTAAAGTCCCCTACTCATAAGCATTTAGGTTGTTTCCCATCTTTTACTATTACAAATAATACTGCAGTGACTATCCTTACACAATCTCATTTTACTACGATGAATACCCTTGCATGTATGTAATTCCATTTATGTGTATCTCTAAAGGGAAATGGCTGGCCCAAACAGCCTATTCATTTTTACACTGATAGGCATGGCCCTACACAGAGGTTGTACCAAGTGTACTCCGGCTGGTGGTGGTGAGGATGTCTGTTTTCCCACTTCTTCAACAACAGGGGATGTGATCGACCTCTTTGTTCTTTGCCAGTCTTATAGGTAGAAAATGGTATCTCACTGTAGCTTTAATTTCCATTTCTCTTACTATAAGCAACAGTGAATATCTTTTTATAAGTTCAAGAACCATATGAATTTCCTTTCTGTTCACATCTTTGCCCATTTTTCTATCCTGCTGTGGAGCTCTTTACATTTCAAGGAAGTTAGCTCTTTAGCTGTGATATAAGATGCAAATATTTTTCCCATTTGTCATTAGTCTTTTATTTATGCAGTGTTTGTATGAGGAAATTTTATAGTTTTATAGTGCCCGATTTATCACTTTGATTTTATGATATCTGGTATTACAAATACATTCTCTAATATTTTCTTCTAGAATTTTTTATGGCTTCATTTTTATATTTAATCTCTGACTTTTTTGTGTGAGATAGGAAACCAACCTTATTTTTTGCCAGATGGCTTTCCAGTTGTCCCAATATCACCTATTAAATAAGCCATTTTTACCCTATGATCCAAAATGCTAACTTTATCATACTTTCATTTCCCATGTGTGTTTGGATCTCTTTCTGTCTTTTCTATTCTGTTCCATGGATCTATGTATTTGTGCAACAATACCACACTTTAAAACTTGTTACTGTTCTAGTATGTTTAAAATTTTTAAAATAATTTTTCCAGCATTCCTTTATTTTATGGTTTTTAAGTAGGAAGAGTGATCTTCTCATATAAACTTAACCCGTTATCCTGATTAGAAATTTGGATGATTTCTTTGAGCTGAAAATTTCATGCTATTGTATCCAACTTTGCAGTGGGGGTAATAACATTTATATGCTGCTGGTTGAGCCTCGGCGTATAGCCAGTTTTAAGTGTCATGGGATAATGGCTGTTATGGGCTTATCTTATTTGCCATTAGTTTTAGGCACTTCTCCTAACCATGCAGCAGCAATTCTGGCTGGGGATGATTAAAGCACCTTGGGGGCCACTAACTGGGCACAATGAATATGAGTAGAACTCCTAAATTAATTTATCTGAAGTCTTACTACCACCATCTCTTCTTTTCCTCTCACCTCTCTCCTTCTTCCATGACTTTTCTAGAATTCTCCTCCCACACCCATGATCATGGAGTTTGTGTTAGCTAGACTGCTTTAATTGCAAGGAACAAGTACTTTAGTAGAAAGGGGCTTTATTGTAAGTGAAACATGATATTAAAATGAAACTTTTTTAGTCTCAGTTTAAACCTGGTTGTCTATATAATGGATACCACATTTCAAAGTAAAGTGAGATATCGCCAGGCAGACTGCCAATATGATGAGGCAGAAAACTGGTTTCACACCTTCAACCACTGAATTCCAGTCTATAAAAGAAGTTGAGGAAGCCATGAAAAGACTGTTGGAAATAAGGAGACAGTTTTTGGAAAGAGCTCTTGGTGTGCTGTAAGTTGTACACAGTCCCCCAAAGGGGCAGGTGAAGGGTAATTCCTCCTTCATCTCAAATCAAGTCGGAAGGTCTTTAAAGGAAATTCTTCAGATTGTTCAACATGTGTTCCCTGCAGTTTGGGGTGGGGGCGGGGGGACATTGAGATCTAGTTTATGACTCATCCCTGAAAAAAATCTATGGGATAAGTGGCTGACTAGGAAACTGTTCTAACATCAGAGCAAAGAAGAGGTAGGCAGCTGCTGCCCTGGGCTGGGCCTGTGTCTTAGTCCATTTAGGCCTCTATAACAAAGTACCATAGACTGGGTGTCTTACAAATGACAGAAATTTATTTCTCACAGTTCTGGAGGCTGGGAAGTCAAGATCAAGTCACTGACAGATTAGGTGCCCAGTGAGAGCTTGCTTCCTGGTTCATCGATGCCTTCTTTTTGCTGTAACCTCACGTAGTGAAAGGGCGAGGCAACTCTCTGGGGTCTCTATCATAAGGGCACTAATTCCATGCATGAGGGTTCCATCCTCCTGACCTAATGATCACCCAAATACCAGTACATTGGGGATTAGGATTCAACCTAAGAATCTGGGGTGGGCGTGGGTGGGGAGTCACAGACTTTCAGCCTGTAGCAGCCTGCACTTCCAGAGTTTGTTGTGGCAAAGCGAGCAGGAGTGTTTCCTGTGGACCAATTGTGAAAGAGAGCTGGTACGCAGTCCTGTTAAATCTTGCCTGAGGGCTGATGAGAGGGGCCATGGTGCCCCCAAAGAGAAACAGAAGCCTGTCTATGTGGGAGGAAGGAGGAAACTGAGGCCCAAAGGTCAAAGGAAGAGTCATTAGCCAACCTCCAAGGGCAGTATTTCCCCTGTATCAAGGGCATGCAGGTGAAATATAACTAGCAATGGGGGAGGCAGTCCTCCGGAGAACCTACAAAAACCACCCCCAAGAGAGGAGAATCAATCTTAAAAGCTAACTAGACCCAGAAAATGGGACATCAGCTTGAGATAGTATCAGTCAAGTGAGTGCTTTCCTGTCCCTTTCCAGGCTCCCCTTCAGCCCCGAGGGAGAAGGCATAGAAGTTCAAGTCACAGGAAATGGTAGTAGGTTTAAGCTAGGAAGGGAACAGCCATAACTTTAAATGAAGCTTAACATTTCGATTATTATAAAGACTAGACATATTAATTTCTGATTGGAAGATATTTTGTTATCACAAAGGAACCAGAAAAGTCATAGGATTGCCATGTATCTTACTGAGAGCTACTAGCCTCACAGTATGAATTTTAAAGGCAAGAGAGAAAAATAAGGTTTCTTGATGTCCCATGATCATGTTTGTTGGATGTAACACTTGTACTGAAGAATGGGAGGACTGAAGATGGAAACAGAAGGCCATCAGATCAGTGGTGGCTCTAGGGATGCTCCTCCCTACATTTGTCACTCATGGTCTGTGACTGTCCCTCTTGTGCCACCTCTGCTTTGCTCTTTGTGCCGGTCCCCATTCTCTTCTTGCTTCTCACAGACCAATTCTTGCAGTATTCTCCAACCCAGGTTCTGAAAAGAGCCAGTGTGATCACCTACCTAGTCAAAGGTGACAAAAGACCTTCATCCATGCCTCCTCATGGGTCATCAGTTGGCCCCAGCACAAACCATTCTTTGGTCAGCTGTCCAACCTATCTTATTCAGTAGCCACCCTGAGCCCTGGGGGCATGGGGAGGAAGAACCTGGAGCTGCTTCCCTGAACTTCAGCTAGAAGGAGATGTCGGGATATTGGGTGTAAAAAACACAGTCGCTGATATAACCAGGACAAGGCTCTTTCTCTCTCAATAAAAGGAAAGGGAACCTTAGATTAGGCCCAGGAACAGAGAAAGTATGGGGTTATTACAAATCATCAGATATTAGAGTCACAGAGAGTTTTTAATTTTGTCCTTGACCAGGCGCATGCGACAGGGATCCTGAAAATTTTCTTTGTACACTAACAGTGAGTTAAAAGACTTGGGTTCAAGTCCACCTCTTTGAATGCTAGTTTCCTCACCTGTAAAATGAGAGTACCTCAGGGATCTCTGGAGAACTCACAGTCCCAGCACCTGCTTTTCCATACCTTATCTCATCCGACTCTTACAAGTTCCTTTGAGTTGGATACCATTGTGCCCAGTTTAAAGATGAGGAAACAGAGGCCTGGAGAAGTTAATTGCTTTAACTAAACTCACAGATTTAGTAAGCAGTGGAAATGGGATTTGAACACAGGTGTGTGTCAGACCCAAACCGCTGTGCTTCAAATAGTCCTCCCAGCTCTGTGATGCAGCGAGGTAGGGAGGGCTCTCTAACATGCTCTGCCTGAAGAAACTGCTACGTGGCTAGTGTTGCCACCTGCGCTTGCTTGGTTTTCTCCAGAGGGGGCTCAAAGGAAGCCACTGGCACAGTGAAGCTGTGTGACACCGGGAAGTGTGTGAAGAGTGAACAGACTCCTAAAAAGCCGTGGAGCAGAGCCAAAGCAGAGCCACACACAACAAGGAAAAGAAAACAATGCAAAGCAAGCTTCAGCCTCTGAGAAGTGTGGTCAGCTTCTGAGAAGTGACCATATTAGACCGGGCATCTGAGCAGCCAGGAGTCTAAAGGCACATAGTCATAACCTCCCAAGCTCCCATTTGCAGTGTTCCAAACTTTTCCGGGAAGGAGACTTTTACATACTCCCAGTTTCTATGGCCGTATTCACAAATGCGTGGTTAATAGTTGCTACCTGAAGCATCATCTGAATTTCAAAGGATAACAGGGATATTTTCACATCCTCCCTTGTGCTAGCTACTCTGCTTTTAAGAAGAAAAACAGTCCATACAGTCGTATATGGAATTTGGAACAGAGTTGGATGTTATTATCGCTTTTTCAGTATTAACATGAGGGAGAGCTACAACTTTACCCAGAGCATATTTGGTAATCTATTTTTTATGATTTATAGCAAATAATTAATATATAATGTTATCAAGCTCCAGTTTTTATGTTTTCTTTCAGATGCTAAGAATGTAAAATCCATTATAGCTCAACTCCTGATGCACTGCAACTTTTAGATTGATTGTTGTATTTTGTGTGGTAGAAATTTTAAATAAATATCTAGCATTAGTCTAGTGGACTAGATCCTGAACTGAAAAAAAAAAATCCATCAGAAATGAGATTGGAATGATTAAAACATTCAAGCAATTACTTTGAATGAGATTAAGAAAAATACAGGTTTTATATAGATAGATAGATAGATACACACATACCTACATATACATACACATATACAGATATATACATATCCATATATATATACATATATATGTATAGGTTGGAATCATGAAGATGTCCATTTTCTTATTCTCCAGATGTCAAGTTAGACTAGACCCAAAACCCAATGAACTCTTGTTTATAAACCTCAGCCACTCTTGTTCCAGCTCTGTTAGAGGTAGAAACTGATGGTTCCCAGCCCCCTTTCTGGCCACTCCACAGTCTGGGAGAGCTCGCCCCTTCCCTCCTTCGACTCTCCCTTTCCCTCACCAAAGTTGCCATTGTTTGCTTCTTCTATCCTGGTGCTGAAGGCTCAGATCACTGCCCGCCAAAGACTTGCAGTTGGCCAAAGTTCATTTTCTTCAAAATATTTTTCAATTGTGTTCCAGGGACTGCGGTAATAGAAAGATATGGAGAGAAGTTTTTACACTCTGCTCAGAGTTTTCCTTGAATAGGGGAAGCAGTTATGCCAGTACAAAATACAAGGAGGGCTGAATAACTCCTGCCTAGCTCCCTGCCCTGCTTTCCAGAGCCTTAGATTGGCTCTAAACTATGGAAAGATCAGACCTACAGATCTTCTTCCCTGTAGCCTAAGATCCTCGAGAGTTCTTAGAGTTGGCTTTGGTTGACTTGGTCTGTGAAGAAATTCTTCCCTTTGAAACAATGTCCTAAATGGCAGCTATGTTCCACAACACTCTCAGTACAATACTATTGTTTCATTATAGAATAAGTTAAATGGGTCTCTGTGGACCAGTCCAGAAATCTAGCAACAGTAATTGTCAACATCATTTGTATGGGAAG
This sequence comes from Mesoplodon densirostris, assembly GCF_025265405.1. Taxonomy (NCBI): domain Eukaryota; kingdom Metazoa; phylum Chordata; class Mammalia; order Artiodactyla; family Ziphiidae; genus Mesoplodon; species Mesoplodon densirostris. The sequence continues at coordinate 47,744,124 of NC_082667.1, read as the reverse complement.
ATACTTTCTGACTTCCAAGTAATTGTGCTTCAAATGTTATAAATAAAACACATCTAATGGGGACACATAACATAGATGTTATCATAAAGCACAACTAACTTTGGCGATTCTTAGATTTGGAGGGTACACTGCCCTCCTGTTGCACACTGCTGACTACCTCATTGTATTCAGTCTTTGCTCAGGTGTTACCTCCTCAAAAAAGCTTTCTCTGATCACCCTATCTAAAACAGAAAATTTTAGTTTTTCTTCATCACACACCTCACCACCTGAAATATTATTCATTCGCTTCCCCATTAGGATGTACATGTCATAAGGGCAGGGGTTTTGTCTCTTATTTGGCAATATTCCCAGCACCTTAAATAGTGTCATGCACATCAAAAGAACTTGATGATGATTTGTTGAATAAAAGAATGAACAAACTGGACTCATTTTTTCAGCTTTATTTCTCTCCACTCTCTAAAGCAGCCTTCATGTCACTACATCTTGTTTCCCTTAAACAGGAGTGTTGATTATATGATCTCTCAGCATCTTTCAAGGCCCCCAATTTTACAATCCTTTGCTCTCTCAATTCTGACATTTATGATATAAGAAAATCTGGAGAGGATAGAGAATCCAGCGCTTCTTCATCTCAGTTCTCCCTTCTTGCTCTGAATCCAACTCAGAACAGGTCTACTGACTTTCACAGCCCCTCTCCTACTCTCTCTGTTTATTCTGTCTTTCCTGCCCCAGGAAACGCATGCCAAGAATATTGGAAAATTAGTTAGAAGGAGTTAGATGTACAGGATGCCACTCACGTGTGTAATCAAATCTCTTCATATTTATGTGGTAGAATCAGAAGTTGTGTGATATGAAAGGTAGATGGCTGCATAGGTACTAAAGTGTTAGAAATTCTCCCTTTGGAGAGACAATCCTTTAAAACTATGACTATTCATGAGAGAGATATCATCATAAACGAATTCACATTAAGGTGTTAGTAAATTATTGGAGCATTTCTTCTAATTGGAGGTACTAGATGCTTCAGTAAGAATGTACCTTGAAAATTCAGAAAAGAAAAAGTACATAGAAAGGAGAGGTGGGGATCATGGAAAATAAAATTTATAGCTTCATAGTTTACCTAGGATCTTAAGGTTTCTAATTTTCTTTTTAAAGAACAGTATAAAATCACCCTGGAAGATGATAGAAAGAGAATAATCAGAGAAACTTTGTTGCAACTGAACCAAAAGAAGGAATGGGCCACAGAGGTATATCTCAATTTTCTTTCTTTCTTTTTTCTGATAGTAGATTTGTATTCTTCTCACACAGAATTTCAAAATTTTAACTGAAATGTAGTTGATGTATAATTCTTCTCACAAAGAATTTCAAAATTTTAACTGAAATGTTAGTTTCAGGTATACTACCTAGGGATTTGACATTTGCATACGTTATGAAATGATCATCATGATAAGTTTCGTAACCATCTGTCTCCATACAAAGTTATTATTGACCATATTCCTTATGCTGCACATTACATCCCATGGCTTATTTATTTTATAATTGGAGGTTTGTACCTCTTAATCCCCTTCACCTATTTCACCCATCCCAAGCCCTCTCCTGTCTGTATTTCAATTTCCTTAAAAAACAAAGCTCCCCCTACCCATTTCTTTCTCATGGTGTATTATAACGGTCAGAAACTTGTGTTTTGAAATTAGGCAGTTTAGTTTAAATCACAGTTCTACCACTTACTGGGTGTATAAACTGAATTTATACTTGACTTTTCTGGGCTTCGGTTTCCTAATCTATAAAAAGGGGACAATAATAATATTTACCTTTAACGAACAGTATGAGGATTGATAGTGCCTCATAAGAGCAAGAGCTCAGTAAATTAATATTCAGGTATTTTTAAGTATAATAATAATGGCTACAACAAATTATTAAATTAGATTTTGGATGAATTATAGGATGAAATATAATTTGTCTAAAAAGTACTTTCTTACATATGCAAACCTAAGAGAGTACACTTTACATTGCTGGAGCTTTAAAAATTGGGGATATAAAAAAATGTTTGAGATGTAATTTCCAATTCATGTTTTCTAATCTTTGTTTTGCCCCTAATGCCTGACTTTCTTTCCTTTTCACTGCCCTTCCCCTGTCTCCAGACTATCTCCTAAATCAGTGAGGTCCCTGCTGGGATTGTCTCTTTATCTGGAACATCCTTTCTTCAGTCATAAACATCTGGTCTTTTCTTCACTGAATTTCAGTTGCTCTTGTTTGTTGCTTCCCTGTTGGTTCAATTGTTCTTTCAGTGTTACTATTCTACTGCATGATTTTACTGATTAACACAAATACAGAGGATGTGGAGAACTGACCGATGGTTTTGTCTGCCCATGCAATTCATCCCCTTTGTTACTGAATATGGTTAAATGGTGAAATCAACAATCAAGTAATCTGATCATAGTTAAGATTATTAAAAATGCATATGTAGATCAAATATGCTCTCAGTATGTACATTCAACATATAATGAAGACTGTTCCCAATACTGTTCCTAACATTTTACATTAAGGTCTCTCAACAATCCTGTTAAGGGGAAGACTTACTAATAAAAAGACAGAGGCACAGAGAAACTTTGTAACTTGCCCAGAACATGTATCAGAATAGAGAGTTAAGATAGCTTCTTCAGATCATTACTCTTAATCATTACATTGTACATTTTCTTTTCCCCACATACTGCCAAACACCCACACACGTGAACGAATTTTCCTCATTTTCTCCGGCCATCTTATGTGTTAACTTCTAAAATCTACTACTTTTGTGCAACCTTGGCTGCTTATTGGAGTCACCTGAGAAATTTGTTTAACCCAGGCGGGTCCTGGGTACCACCCACAGAGATGCTCATGTATTGGCCTGGGATGTTGCCTGGGCTTTTGGATTTTTCAAAATATTCAGGAGATTCTAATGTGTAGCCAAAGCTGAAAACACTATTGTTAGTGAATTAAGCCATTAGTCAACTAAATTCAATTATGAGTGACTTCCTACTTTTGTTCAAAGAAAAGTCTATGTTCAAATAAACTTTAGACTTATCAGTTGGAGCTGAAGTATAAAAATTCCTGGTTCCTAGGAAATGGAGTTTCACTCTTAGGTCAATTACCATGATTTAAAGAAAAGAAATGTATTGCACATCTTCCTACTTTAAAGACTTACACAAATTTACCCTTAACATAGTTTTAAATTATTTCAATCCATGTTTATGAACCAGAATATTTTTCTTAATTTTTCTTCTTGTGGTTATGTCCTTCAGTTCCTGCGTTTGTAGCACGGTATCCATATAAAAGTACCTCACATGTAACTAGAATCTGTCATCCATTATAAAGTTTCTTTGGGTGAAACTGTAAATATCCTAGTAACTGAATATGAATTTACATCTTAAGATTCTACTGATAAAATAAGGATTTTCGGGCCTCCCTGGTGGCGCAGTGGTTGAGAGTCCGCCTGCCGATACAGGGGATACGGGTTCGTGCCCCGATCTGGGAGGATCCCATATGCCGCGGAGCGGCTGGGCCCGTGAGCCATGGCCGCTGGGCCTGCGCATCCGGAGCCTGTGCTCCGCAACGGGAGAGGCCACAACAGTGAGAGGCCCGCATACCGCAAAAAGGAAAAAAAAAAAAATAAATAAGGATTTTCCTGTTTGCTTTGTCTAAAATGCCTTTCTCCAGGAGACTATCTAGCTACAGCCTGCTACCCTGAAACTATTGGCTATGAGGTTTGTAAGTATGTATATTGTTATTATTGACATGCAGAAATCTTTCAAATTAAAAAGGTAGTTATATAATCTATTCCTGCCTTTGCTATATGTTGAATTATGTCTGTGGCCATAAACTTGAAGGAAGTTTGATCACTGCAGTTTAACCATCTTAATTGTGAAGCAGATCAATTAATGACTGATTTCACCATAGCAGTCAGATTCAATCACAATAGAGGCCAAATTGAATGGACAACCATTGTCCAGTTCTCTCAATCACCTGTGTTAGGCAATGTAAATCAGTAAAAACAATACAATAGGATAATAAAGACAGAACAACTGCACCAAAAGTTTTTAGGTATATTTCCAAAGTAATTGCAAAACATAATTTAAAATGATCAGATAAGTTGATTGTGTATCCCCATTGCTAAAACTCTTAAATGCTATGTGGCAGCTCTTCTTTAATACGGATTTTTTTTTTTTTTTTTTTTTAGAATGCTATAAGGTTCATTGACAAGGGCAGCTATCGAGAGATCTGGGAGAATGACTGGCTCAAAAAAGAGGTAAGTGGAATTTTTAGAAACAAAAACAATTTCTTCTTTCTCATTTTTTTGAGCTGGAAATGACTTTTATTTATGAACTTAAGTCATGGGAAAAGCATGGAACCATGACTGACTGAGGTAAAATGAAATTCAAGTGGAGTACTAATCTTATTACAAGTTGTTACTCAATGAACACCATAAATAATCTCAATAATAAACAGAAATCATTTTTGGTGTTACAATTCATAGAACATACTCAAGTGTGCAAAGCTTCTTTATGTCCTAAAACTGATCTGGGCTTCCTCTGGACCCTACTTCCTCATGGGTGATGGGAGCAAGGTTTAAGGATCATTTTAACCTCATCCTCTGCTGTTTTAAATTGCCTCTTTAGGTATTCAAATTGGTAGGGAAGAGGTAAAGTTGTCATTATATGCAGATGACATGATACTATATATAGAAAACCCTAAAGAGTCCACACAAAAACTACTAAAACTGACAAATGAATTCAGCAAGGTAGCAGGATACAAGATTAATACAGAAACGGGTTGTATTTCTTTACACTAACAATGAACTATCAGAAAGGGAATGCAAACAAACAATCCCTTTTAAAATTGCACCAAAAAATAGAAATAAAATACTTAGGAATAAACCTCGTCAAGGAGGTGAAAGACATATGCTGAGAACTACAAAACATTAATACAGGAAACTGAAGATGATTCAGAGAAATGGAAAGATACCTCATGCTCTTAGATTGGAAGAGTTAATATTGTTAAAATGGCCATACCACCCAAAGCAATCTACAGACTTAATGCAATCCTTATCGAATTACCCATGACATTTTTCACAGAACCAGAAGAAATAATCCTAAAATTTATATGGAAATATAAAAGACCCAGAATTGCCAAAGCAATCCTGAGGAAAAAGAACAAAACAGGAGGCATAACCCTCCCAGACTTGAGAAAATACTACAAATCTACAAGAAATCTAATCAAAACAGTGTGGTATTGGCACAAAAACAGACCTGTGGATCAACGGAACAGAAAAGAGAGTCCAGAAATAAACCTACACACCTGTGGACAATTAATATTCAACAAAGGAGGCAAGAATGTACAATGGGGAAAGGACAGTCTTTCAGCAAGTGGTGTTGGGAAAGCTGGACAGCTGCATGTAAATCAATGAAGTTAGAACACACCCTCACACCATACACACACACACAAAACTCGAAATGGCTTAAAGACTTAAATATTAAGACAAGACACCATAAAACTAGAAGAGAACACAGGCAAAACATTCTCTGACATAAATCATAGCAATGTTTTCTTATGTCAGTCTCCCAAGGTACTAGAAATAAAAGCAAAACGAACAAATGAGATCTAATCAAATGTGTAAGCTTTCGCACAGCAAGGGAAACCACAAACAAAAAGAAAAGACAACCTACAGACTGGGAGAAAATACTTGCAAAAGATGTGACCAACAAGGGCTTAATTTCCAAAATATACAAACAGCTCATACAATTCAGTAACTGAATATTTCCACATAGATGTCGCAAAGGCACTTCAAACTCAACATACCTGAAGCATAATTTATTAAATTTCTTCTTAGATATTCTTTTCCTTCATTTCTTTTTTTGCCATCTGCTCAGACACCCAAGGTAAAAATGTCACCATCAGCTTCTTTTCCATCTTCCTTGCTCCCATTTGACTGAAAAGAGTTGGTTAGTCTAGGAAGCAAAAGAATTTAAAAATCAATATGCTTTCTATGATATTGACAATTATCTTGAAATTGCCTTTATAAAGTCATGGTGAGTAGGAATCCATTACTATTTCCAAAACTAATCAAGATGAATCCTCAATTTTAAAAAATAAGTATTAATTTAAAAAACTCAAGGTGAGCTCAATAGTTAAAGAATATTAGGGAGAAACGTGGTTCTTATACTTTTATTAAATATAACAGTATGATCCTAGTGATAATAATTTAACAATTCAAACCTTAAATTTTATAAGGTATCATAGATGTTAGGTTCAGAGAAAATAACTACAAAAGTTTATATTCGACTGAAAAGAAAGGCCATTTTGTGCCTTGGTCCTTCCTACTAAAGCCACAAATTACATTTTGTTTTGTTTTATTTTTTAATTCTCATAATTCAGTGGAAACAAAAGACAGAAAAAAATGTCAAGTTTAACTGAATCATGAGCAAAAAGAGCTCACTAATAAAGAACAAATCATATAATTCAATATATTTAATTTCTCTTTATTTCAATATATATTCATTTTTGCTGTCATTAAATTTACTCACAAAATTAATTAAAACCAGTTTTGGTTATAAGTACTATCACAAGAATTGAAAATTGCCTGGAAATAGAACAATGTATGTCAATTAATTTCTTTGAGGAAGGCTTAGAATGAGTAACAAGGAATATTTAACAGTGGAACTCCCCCAAATATTTCTCCATTTAACTATCTTTCAACAATAACCAAAAACTTACATCTCTGGGAAGAATGAGATGTCCCATTGCGTGACTTTTATTATCTGGTTTTATTTAGCATGCTTATTAGGAAAATGAAGAAAATTCAAATTTCCAAATAACCTGGACTAACAACAAATGGAAAGCTGGAAAAACTAGGCAAAGGGATTCAAAGAGGTTAGCAATCAGAGTTTCAAACGTGAGGAGGCATAAAGCTAACTTGGATCTTGCAGGGGAAAATTTCAAGGGCATGCATTTTATTCAGGATCCTAGGTCCCTGACTTAAAATAGTTTTAACTAAATTATCTTGCCCAATTTCTTAAGTACATTTCTTGGGTATCTGGGGAGAAGCAGGGGTGGGGAAGGAAAAGAGGTCTTCTACTTCCTTCTTTATACTTTCTTACCCCAGAAACTAAAGGTATTTATATGGCTATAAAAAGGAACTAGTTTTCATTTCCCTAACATTTCAAAAGACTGGGAGGGAGACAGCAATTGATGAGAACCTTACTTAGCACTCTACAGGGGTAGGTGATGTCACAGGATATCCATAGCTTGAAAGCTTGGACTTAACTCCCCAAATGGGCCCTCATTCCCAGCTTTGGCAGGAGACCAAGAATTGTGTGTGCTGCCTCCCAAGTATGCCAAACCCTTAGTCACGCATTCTATTAATTCCTTCTTTTACAACCTCTAACTATGATTTTTTTCCTCATCCTTTGACATCTGAAAATTATAAACTTTTCCTTAAGGCATTCAGTCTTGTAATCAAGCTGATCATCTCTTGAAAACATGAGATCCTAAAGCACCAACACCTAGCTCTGTAATGTAGAATTATGGACTTAAATGGTTTTGTGAAATTGTTTAAGGCTGGTGAATAATATATGCTTTTCTTTCCACCTCTAAGCCAGCAGCAATATTTGAGCCTTTTCTATGACACTGGTACTGTTTTATATTATAATTATTTGTATATTTGGTCACCAGTTTGTATACTTGTTCCCTCTTTTGAGGGAAGGAGCCACACTTTATTGGATTTTGTATCCATCTACCTCTAGGACAGAACCTTACCCATGGTAAGAATTCAAGCATTTAATAAATGACTTATGTGAAAGGGATATCCATCTGGTAATATGCTGAGTGCTTCCAGATTCCAAAATACAATAATTTCAATGACAAATCAAAAATGTTAGTCATCTTTTTCTAAGTACTCATCTCAGTTATGCTCTTGGCAACTCCTAACAAGAGATACTGAATCGAAACCCCTACCCTATGCCTTTATTTCATCATATACCCTGGAGACACGTTACTTTTTCCAGTTTATCATTCTCACCAGCCGATCACATTCTATTTTATAGTCTTATTTCTAATTCTTCTATTGTTCTGACTTCTCCGCATGAGCACCTCTCAATCCAGCTCATGCTGTTTTGGGGGGCAGAGAGGGAAGGTGGGGATTCTATCTAGTCACATTCTTCTATATATTCTTCCCACAGTCAAGCCTTCTTTAGACAAAAGTTATCAAAATACATTTCTTAAAGATTGACGGGAACTCTATCAACAGAACCAGCAAATTTTGCTCATGTTTGAGTTAGCCACATTTCTTCAGTAAACGTTAATTAAGCCTGCTATGTCTATGAAGGACCTTCCATCACCTGCGAGATAGAAATCAGACTCTTTAGCATTACTTGGCTCCTCTACTTGTCCAGTTCTACTTCTCCCCATTCCCATTTTATTTCTATCCACACCAAAATGTGGATAGAAGGCACATGTGCCTTTATCCATGTGGCTCCTTCTGCCTAGAATATATCCTCTTGTCTGCTAGAGAATCTCTACTTGGCCTTCAAGATCCAGAAGAGAGGTCATCTCTTCCATTAACTCCCCCTTACCCCCTCACACCTGGCGGACATAGGGTAAACCTCTATCTCTCCCACAGTCCCTGGATGACTTCCATTATGATTTTACCACACTATTTTCTGTTGCTATCACTCTTTCCCATTAAACTAAGAGATCATTGAAGGTTACTGTATCTTATTGATCCTTTGTTCCCAAAGTGTACTATAGTTTTTGACACACAGTAGGCATACAGTACAATTACATGAATGAATGAATAAACAACATTTCATCTCTCTGATGTTTCTCGGAATGACTCCAGCACACTCAAGAGAGAATATAATTGTCCTATAGAGGCCGATAGAAAGGGCTCCTAGGCCTGTATTTCTCTTTTTTAAATGCCATAATAAAGATTTTTTCCCAGTGTTATTAGTTTTCATTGTGTTGTTTATAATTAACCTTAGATAGAGCTTCATTTAGCTACTAACACCAGAGTGATAAATTAGTCTTATATTCTTATTTATCTCTGCCTCCAGCTCAGATAAATCCAGTGATGTTTCTGAAGAGTAGGAAAGGACTACTCCTGCCATTCAGTAATAACTGCCTAATCATGCAACCAAGTTCTGCAAATGACCAGGAAAAAAGTCCTACCCGTTCCTTCTTAGAGCAAACCCAGTAATAAATATTACAGGATAGATCTTCCCCTCAGGCAAATGCATTTAAAAAAATTAATTAATTTATTCATTTTTGGCTGCTGTTGGGTCTTCGTTGTTGCATGGGCTTTCTCTAGTTGCGGCGAGCGGGGGCTACTCTTCGTTGTGATGCGTGGGCTTCTCATTGCGGTGGCTTCTCTTGTTGCGGAGCACAGGCTCTAGGCGCACGGGCTTCAGTAGTTGTGGCACACGGGCTCAGTAGTTGTGGCGCACGGGCTTAGTTGCTCCACGGCATGTGGGATGATATTCCTGGACCAGGGCTCGAACCCATGTCTCCTGCATTGGCAGGTGGATTCTTAACCACTGCATCACCAGGGAAGAACCACAAATGCACTTTTAAAAGTTAAGTTTTTTATAGAGAACTAGATAGAACTAAGTCCATAAGTACTAACACCCATTCTCTTTTCCTGAGAATAGATCGCAAATCACAGGAAGGAAGTGGAAGAACTGGAACATGCTATTCGTGAGGTGGAAGGAGAAAATTTGGTGCTTATTTATCAGCTGTTCAACTGCAGACTTGTGGATCTCAAAATACCCAGGTGAGAGTCGTTACATATATAGAAAGTATTTTTTTAAACATTTGTATCTGTAAAAAGTTATTTTTTTTAAGATGACAATTCTTTAATAGTTGAAAAGAAAGGAACTCACAAAATGGCCATGGGGAAGGTATAAGATCATTACAGCCGACCACTGGTCCAGTGCAGAATTCGACTTGCTTTTTCTAACAATGCACTGTGGTCATAGTAGCAAACACTTAACATGAATGTCACAACTGCTGTCCTTCAGAAGCCTCTGGGCCAGCAGGGGAATTGGGCATAAAAATAAATGCATAACAGTACAGCGGAAGAGGTACGGGGTTTGAAGCCAGCACACAGGAGGGAGTGATCAACTTGATGGGAGCTCCTGGAGATGTTCTGAGCATCTGGTTACCTTGTGGATTATAGAATGGTTTCCTTTGACAGTTAATGAAAGAGGCAAACTACTTTCTAGGCAGAGAAAATAGCCTGGCATTCCAAGTCACATTTATTCCTGCATGAGATAAATCAAATATGTATATGGCTTTTGTAGTTTAACAAATATTTTCTTCGTAGTTTATCTCTTTTTCTTACCTGACAAAAAAAAAGTCTTAATATACCAATCTTGATGGAAAATTAGAGCCCTGGAATGTGGTATTAAAACCCAAAGTGGCATTCATAATTTGGACAAGTAGTCAGAAACAAGAAATAACCTAAATAGTAACGTGCTTAGAAAGATTGAGGAATTAAATCACACAAATGTAAGGTGTACATGTGCAAGATGGGAGAGAAACATCTGCGTCTGGGCAGAGAAGTTCAACATGGTGGAAGGGTCAGGAAAACATTTCCATCTGAGTAGGTCTTGCCTGTGTGGCGTGGAAAAAATACTATTTGAGACATAATAAAGTATTTATTGTTGGCAAACTTCCTAATGTGCTTCAAGAAGGGTGGATACAAGTTGTGGGGTGTTTGTTTGCTGAGCTAAGTGATGGGTGTCGGGATACAAGATTGGAGAAACTGGGAGATGGTACAATGACTTTATAGGCTGAACACTGGGTGGGGCAGGACAGAGAAAGAGGCCACCTGCCTCCCTTCCACAGTCTATGTGTGCTGCCCTGGAGCCACAGATACCAGTGTAAATGAGGTAGGCAGTCAGGCTGAATGAATTGGCTGATTACTGGACTCCTGTACTTCCAGTCTCTTGAGCTGATGCCCTTGAGGGTCCCTAGTGGGTGAGGGGCCTCACTGTCACCCCAGCAGGCAATGCTCTCTTTTGCCAGCCTCCCTCCCTATGATCGGGTCCCCAGCTCCACACTCCCGTCCCACCTCTACCCCAAAGCACCTGCTGCTGCCACCAGTTTCTTTGTGATCATGCCGAATCTCTGCCAGCTGTGCCTTCTAACCAATGCTCCACCTGTTGTCTGCTGTGTTCTTTTTCTCTCTTCTGAACCAGCCAACCCTTAGGAAAGAGCTACCCTGTAAACTGCCAACCCCACTTCCTGCTTTGGTCAGCTCAGTCTAGTGCACCTGATTTGCTGCTGATGTGGATGTGAAGTGCTCATTATAATAAAGGGGAAATCTTTCATTGGCCAGAGAGAGCTTGGCAAGGACAGGAAAGGGAGATGAGAAACTTTTAATGGCGATTTTCATTAAGTTGTTTGCTGTATTGTATGCAATTTAAACCTATCCTCTAGCTTCCCCACAGAAATCTTCAGTAAAATCCACATTGTTGGTCAATGCTTTGTGGGTTGTTTTTCTTTAGTGAGAGACCTGAGTGCTTAGTTTTGCTTCAGAGATGGGAGAGATGAATTCAAAATCTGTCCGAGGGAAAAGAAACAGCATGGGCGACATTTATAAGAACTGGGTTAGGTGCCCCGTATACGCCTCCATGGCACACTGAACTTTTCCTTTGTAACTAGCATTTATCACAGTAGTGACTACTTTTTAAACATCTGCTTCCTTGCTAGATTGTCCTTGAGACAAGTGTTTAGGACATCTTAGAAAGACCTGAATAAAGAAACAGAGAAATGTGTAAACCCTCAATTATCTGTTACAATGCTTATCCAGAAGGAAAAGTTCAGGAGCTTTTCCTGTATCCATTTTCAAGTCAAAGAAATGCTAACACATACTGTGTAATTTATGGTAACTGCCCTTTCCACCTCTTTGTTGAGAATTTCATCCTGTATATTCTGGTAGGGTGAGAAATAGACATGAACAGTACCCAGTAAACATATAAAAACTTCCCTATTTGGTTGAAGAATGGGGTATTCTACCTAATAGAGTTACTGTATTTCCCATCCAGAGCTCCCCAAACTTCTTTCCTTCCTGACTCCCATAGAACGTCGTCACAGTATTTGCCTGATACATTAGATGAGCTGAATGAGCTAGAGGTGACTGCCCAGGGACTCCCATGCCGCAGAGCTGAGGCGAGGTGGACGCAGTACCTCAAATCTAATGCTAGTTTCATATGATAATGTTCTGTAAAATATTTTCTATAACAAGTGTTGCTGCCCTGTGGTGGTACAAAAGTGACAATAAACTAATGATTAAGAGAGAAGCCAGACTTCAGAAGGCTACGGCGTTTAGTAAGATCTTAGTTATTCAAAAGAGTAAAACCAGGAAAGAAGAGAACTCTGTGGCCTCAGACTTGTCCACCTGCAGACCAGAGCTTCACTAAGTTAACTCTTAAGAAGGTTTTAAGATATAGATATTGTATGTAGTTACATTATTTGCTGGAGCTTTAAGCATCTCAGATAACACTTCCTTCGTGGTCTTTAAGTAATTGACAGCCTGTAATCTAGGGGATTCACTCTGGTTGCTGAGTTGCTAAGCATGAAGTGTGGCTGGCGCATCTGCAAGGGGCACTTGCTTCATGCTAGCTTCAGGCAAACTTCATGGCAATGCTGTACGGAGCTTTCAAGGTATCATGTCTTCTGACTGAAAATTCCACTGGCCTCTGCAGTGCAGAGAGTTGCAACAGCAGACGCAAACTCACCAGGCTTGTAGCTGGAACACGCCACTCAGCGAGAGCCAGAACCTAGGTGTCATCTTGGATTCCAAATGCTCACTGTCTTTCTCTTTTTCTCTTTATCTCAAATCCCATTCCATTCCTCATCTGGATTCCCTGCAACAGTAACATAACTGGTGTCATGATCACTCTCATTTCTGGGACTTTAAGCCTGTTATTTCCTAATCATGGGATGCCCTCCCCTCACCCCAAGCTCTTCCCTGGCGAACAGCCCCTGGTGTTTCAAGACTCAACTCAGGTTTCATCTCCTCCTGGAAACCTTTCCTTACCTCCTAAGGCTAAATCCGGTGCTGCTTCTCTTTGCCCCGTGGCACGCCTGACACGATGCTCCTCACGTAATTACCCATCATGGTACAAACCATCACCATAAAACACTGTAAGCCTGTCTGCACCCCCACCGGGCCTGATGCCCCTTTTTCATCTGTGTCTCCAGCACCCAGCAGAGAGGTAAGACACTACTGAGCAGGTGGTACAATATTTGCTGACTGACAGACTACTTTTCTTATTTGTTTTTAGGCGACTATATCTTGCTCAAGCTGTTGGACAGGAAGTGCCACATGAAGAAATGCCTTTGGAGTTGCCAGAAACATATATAGGTATTATTTTATTGTAATGGTGATTTTTTAAAAGTTGACAAACACTTAATTGCGCTTCTTATTATGGACAGGAACCTTATAACAGAGAGCTATTCAGGGAATAGATGCCTGCCAGCTCCCCCATATTTCTCTGTTCTTGCAGAGCTTACGTAACCCATCTCCTTCCTCTAGTCTTATTTTCAAATCAAAGTCACCATGTGTCACAGTGAATTAAATAGACACTGGTAGAGAGGGATGGAATGATGTCTACACTGGCATGGTTTGTGCTCCAATTTAGCCAACCAACCAAAATACCAACACACTCACAGGTCCCCATGTGATTATTATAACTTATTAGCTAATAGAAGGAAATACAACCTAGATGTGGTTTCTAATAATAGGACTCATTCTCACTTTAATACCTAGATTCTACATTTCTAATTCTCAAATTCTTCTCCTCCAGGAGATTCTCAAAGGTCTTTCAAATTTAAAATGTGACAAAGGAGTGTATATATATATATCTGAATCACTTTGCTGTACACCAGAAACTAACACAACATTGTAAAGCAACCATATTTCAATTCAAAAAACACTAAAACTGAAAAAAAAAATAAAATGTGACAAAGTATGTATTGTATTTTTAATCTGTTCAAAAATTGTACATAATTAATTTCTTTGCACTCATCCCAGAAAAGTTACAATTACAACCTGCAGAAGTAAAAAGTAGAGACTTGTTGAGCTTATCACTTGGGAGCAGTGCTTTACATCTTAGTCATGAGGATAGCAGCAGATACGGCCAGCATCTGAAGATAGATGAAGAGAGTTCAAGTATAGAGTTTGGAGCCTCTGATAGGAAATACTTACTGTATGAGGATGAGCGGGATTTCAAGGTAAGATTCATGAGAAAACATCTTGACTACTAGAGAAAATGTTGCTTTATTAGTTAGTGGAGAAAATTAACCTGAAGTATGGATGCTGAAAGTTTCTATTTGCAATTATTAGTGAAATTTGCCAACCATTCATGTCTGTCACTAGATACTATTTTCATTCCTACCCTTGCCCAGCTTACTACATATATTCATTTATAGACATCCATTACTAGTATACCATGTAAGTTATCTAGTGCTACGTAACAAATTGCCTCAAGAATTAGTGGCTTATAACAATAATCATTTATTCTCTTTCAGGGCTTCTGTTGGTTAGAAATTTGGGAAGGTCTCCAGTGGACAGTCCTCACTTGGGTTCTCTAGAAGGTGCAGTTATATTTGGCTGAAGCCTTGATTTGGGCAGGAAGATCCACTTCCAAGGTGGCTCACTCACATGGCTGGCAAGTTGATGCTGGCTAAGCTGGGGGCCTCAGTTCTTCTTCACATGGGCCTCCTTACAGGGCACCTTTATTGTCCCTTTGTTACAGTATCTGGCTTCTTCCAAAGCAATCAGTCCCAGAGACCAAACGTTTCATATGACTTAGCCTTGGAAATCTTACACCAACACTTCCATCATATTCTATTTGTTGATGTAGCTACAAAATTCCACCCAAAGAGAAACAATGCAGCTCCTGCATCTTGAAAGAGGAAGGTCAGCATCATATTGTAAGAAAAGCATGTGGGATAGGATGTATATTAGCATGACCATCTTTGGAAAGTACAAATAGTCACATATACCATTAGGTGAAACCTAGACTATCAAGCCTTTTAATTTTAAAACCTTTTGGTACATTTCAGTCACTTTCACATCCACCCCTTGCTGTTTTCCCTCTTGATACTACCAATAACCTTGAAAGTTCTCCTAGAACTTAAAGTCTGGTAGGAGAAAGAGTGATTAAGAAAGCAAAAGAAACTGAATAAATCAACAAAAACCATTTTAACTAAGTACAACTCAGTCCTGCTACCATCAAGTGATAATTTAAAGACTAAAGCTCTAGTCTCTATAACACTCAAACACCCCCATGAGTATCTTGGAATCATGATGCCTTGTATGTTACAATAACCTCACGCTAGTGGACAGCTGTCTATAAAATTCCAAATTTGCATACCATTTGGATAAATGAAAAACCTTCTTACTTCTTATGTTTTTGCTTTTCTTGGCATATTTTTATATGCTTTTATGTTGAATTTATTTATTTAAATTTCTTTTTTATTTAAGTTGACTTACAATGTTGTGTTAATTACTGCTGTACAGCAAAGTGACTCAGTTATACATGTATATGTATATATACATTCTTCTTCATATTCTTTTCCATTATGGTTTATCACAGGATATTGAATATAGTTCCCTTTGCTATACAGTACAACCCTGTTGTTTATCCATTCTATGTATACTAGTCTGCATCTGCTAACCCCAAACTCCCACTCCTCCCTTCTCCCACCCCCTCTCCCCCTTGGCAAACCACCAGTCTATTCTCTGTCCCTGATTTTCTGTTTCATAGATAGGTTCATTTGTGTCATATTTTAGATTCCACACGTGATACCATATGGTATTTGTCTTTCTCTGTCTGACTTACTTTACTTAGTATGATAATCTGTAGTTGCATCTATGTTGCTGCAAATGGCATTATTTCATTCTTTTTTATGGCTGAGTAGTATTCCATTGTATATATGTACCACATCTTGTTTAACCATTCATCTGTTGATGGACATTTAGGCTTTTTCTATGTCTTGGCTATTGTGAATAGTGCTGCTATGAACATAGGGATGCATGTATCTTTTTGAATTATAGTTTCGTCTGGATATATGCCCAGGAGTGGGATTGCTGGATCATATGGTAATTCTATTTTTAGTTTTCTGAGGAACCTCCATACTGTTTTCCATAGTGGCTGCACCAACTTACATTCCCACCAACCATGCAGGAGGGTTCCCTTTTCTCCATACCCTCCCCAGCATTTGTTATTTGTAGACATTTTAATGATAGTCATTCTGACCAGCATGAGGTGGTAACCCATTATAGTTTTGATTTGCATTTCTCTAATAATTAGCAATGTTGAGCGTCTTTTCATGTGTCTATTGGCCATCTGTATTTCTTCTTTGAAGAAATGTCTCTTTTGGCCCATTTTTTGATTGGGTTGTTTGTTTTTTGTTGTCGAGTTGTAGGAGCTGTTTGTACATTTTGGAAATTAAGCCCTTGTTGGTTGTGTCATTTGCAAATATTTTCTCCCATTCTGTAGCTCGTCTTTTCCTTTTGTCTATGGTTTCCTTTGCTGTGCAGAAGCTTGTAAGTTTAAGTCCCATTTGTTTATTTTCACTTTGATTTCTATTGCTGTAGGAGACTGACCTAAGGAAACACTGGTATGATTTATGTCAGAGAATGTTTTGCCTACATTATCTTCTAAGACCTTACTTTCCACGGAAGTTTTTGATGTGGTGGAAATGGTATTGTATGTGCTGAATTTTGTCCCCGCCCCTCCCCCAGATTCACATGTTGAAGCCCTAACACACAATATGACTGTATCTGGAGATACAGGCTTTAGGAGTTAATTAAGATTATATGAGGTCATGAAGATGGGCCCTCATCTGATAGGACTGTGACCTTATAAGAAGAGGCTTTGCTTTGTGAGAATGCTGTGAGAAGGCAGCCATCTGCCAGCCAGGAAGAGGCTCTCACCAGAACCCAACCATGCTGGCATCCTAATGTTGGACTTCCCAGCCTCCAGAACTGTGAGAAATAAAGTTCTGTTGTTTCAGCCACTCAGCCTGTGGTATTTGCTATGGCAGTTCAAGCAGACTAAGAGAGTCTATTACTTCAGACTCCTGCTCCAGATGGTTCTGAAATATATGGTAGACTTCCATCAATTTACTTTTCTCCTATCTCGCATTTATTGTAGCTCTGTAATTATGTATTTTAAAAGCTACATACAGTTATATGAATTTTTGAGAAATATTAATAAAACATTGCCTTCTTTTTTCATTCTTTGATTCTCCTAAATTCTAATAAATGTTTGTTGAGACCCTCACAACATGCCAGGTACTTGTTAGATGCTTGAGAAGTTAAGGAGGAGAACAGGAAGAAATGAAGTCTCAAAGATGCCTATGTGGCAGACCCTACCCTAAACAGTGTACATGCTAGTAGAAAACTGATAAGAAAATCATTGATTACTGTACAGGAGGAATGTACTACCTGTATCTGTCTCCCTGACCAGTCTTTTGCCCCAGCACTTGGTACACAGCCTGGCACATAGTGGGCACTCAGGAAAGGTTTGCTGAAGTGTTGAAGGAATAAAAAAGAAGGAGTTACAGCTTGGAGAGGCTTCCAAGAGGAAGGCCCATTGGGTAGGGCTGGAGCTTTTTCAAGTCAGTTTGGGGTTACCTGTGGGATTTCATATAAATTAGACTTCTAATTCTGTTTGTTGATACCTGAAACTATATTCAGTTTGACAGAATGTGGTAAGTTTTATATCTACAGTAGATCCTGTGAAATGTGCAAAACCCATGTAGATTTGCTCAATATTAAGATATTTATCGTCGGGCTTACCTGGTGGCACAGTGGTTGAGAATCTGCCTGCCAATGCAGGGGACACAGGTTCGAGCCCTGGTCTGAGAAGATCCCACATGCCGCGGAGCAACTGGGCCCGTGAGCCACAACTACTGAGCCTGCACGTCTGGAGCCTGTGCTCTGCAACAAGAGAGGTCGCGATAGTGAGAAGCCCGCGCACCGCAATGAAGAGTGGCCCTGGCTCGCTGCAACTACAGAAAGCCCTTGCACAGAAACGAAGACCCAACACAGCCAAAATTATAAATAAGTAAATAAATAAATTTATTTTTTTAAAAAAGATATTAATCGTCAAAGATGTTTGCAGATCATTCATTTTGTTCTTGAATAATATAGAAAACTCTGCTGTGGTTATATCCTGGCCAGCAGAGGGCTATATAAATGCAGCCAATACTTCCTACTTCCTTTTACCAATTAAAGAGCTTGCAGAGAATATATCTCCCCACTGTAGTTGATGTTCCCTCCCTGGCTCAAGCCCCCAAAAGACAAGCCTACAAGCCTTGCTGCCTGTTCTTTGGGAGATTTGCCTACCATGCCCCCACTGGGTATATAACTTTACTGAGTGGTTTTTATTTACAGTAGCTCTCATATTTCACATGTTATACAGCATTCAATTAGGAGGGCAATGAAATCTGTCATATAGAGGCCAACTATAGTAAATAAAACCTGATCTATGAAGGCTGGTAACTTGCTGAATAACCTCTCCTATTCTCCTCTGTGTCTGTTCACCACAGGATTATGTAAACTTGCGCCCCCTGGAAGTGAAGCTCATGACTGTGGAGAGCAAGAAAATGCCCATCCATTTCCAAGAGAAGAAGACTCCAGTCAAATTCTATGACGATGTCAGGAGCCCGGAAAGCCACATCACATATAAAATGATGAAGTCTTTTCTCTAAGACTGAAATCTGCAAAGTAAAAACAACTTCTTATACATTTCCTTTGGGAACTGAGGTATATCAGTTGCCCATTTTATTTACTCTTTGGTCCATTTTTAAAGCAGTTGTTGTTTCTAAAGGTCATAATTATATTTAAAATCAAAGATCTGAGTATTCAGCTATTCATTTACTTGTGTGGCCTGAGTGACAAAAATGAAAGTACACTTTATATTTCCATATTCAAGTATACAGGAGCATGACAGTGGACCAAGGTGGTCTCTGAGGTTGCTTACCACTTAAAAATTTACTGATCAGGGGCTTCCCTGGTGGTGCAGTGGTTGAGAGTCCGCCTGCCGATGCAGGGGACACGGGTTCATGCCCCGGTCTGGGAGGATCCCACATGCTGCGGAGCGGCTGGGCCTGTGAGCCACGGCCGCTGAGCCTGCGCATCCGGAGCCTGTGCTCCGCAACGGGAGAGGCCACAACGGTGAGAGGCCCACGTACAACAACAACAACAAAAAAAATTTACTGATCAGTCTAGGATTCCAATATGAAATAGTTCAATTAGGAATTTTCTGAGAAAATTTACAGGTTTGCATAGCACTGACTACACATCTTTCCCTCTGAGGGTGCTGAAAGATAGATAGCCAGTCCACAATTCAAGTCTACTCTTCTTTAACCTAACACTATAATGAAAATCAAACATTTTAGAAACAAATTTGAGGGTAGTAATTTCTTTTACAAAAATATTCCTTCAATAGGGAGGTCCATCTCCCATCAGCTATATCAAGTCTCAACTGCTAAGTCTCTATCCAAGGTCATTACTCCTTCCCTCTTATTGGTACCACAAGCCAAGGACACTCTGACTGTGCCTGAATTTGGCATCAGCTTTCCATTTTAAAGCTAGTTCTACTTATAAAGCTTTTTACAAGAAATGCCTTTTTTTTCCTTTTTTTTTGAAATACCTTTTAAATATAAGGCCACAGATAGATTGAAAGTAAATACACCATGCAAACATTAACCAGAAGGAAGCTGGTGTGACCAAACTATTCGACAAAGTAGATTTTAAGGTAAGAAGTGTTAAGAAAATAAAGAGAAAATGAAGAAATATATGTCACAATAATAAGCAGATTAATTCATCAGGATGATATAACAATTCTAAATAATAATATAATCTCAAAATATATAAAACAAAATTTACCAAACTAAAAAGCAATATGGTAAACCTTATGTATATTTTACCACAATAAAAAAAGAAAAAAGGCAGAAACAAATTCACCATCAGACTTGAAGGTCTTACCATACCTCTCTCAATAACTGATTTAAAAAAAAAACCCAAACCCCAATCATTAAGGATATAAAAAGTTAAACAACTGTAGATTATGCATACTTTTCAAGTGTACCTAAAATATTTACAAAAATAGACTATATCCTGGGCCATAAAATATTCAAAAAGTTGAGATGCATGGAACGGTTCTCTGACCACAGTAGAAAATAACTAAAAACAACAACAACAACAACAAAGCTGTAATTTTCAAGTAAGCAAGATACTTTGGAAAAGCCTATGTGTGAAAGGAGAAATCACAAGGAAAAAATACTCTGAATTATAATGAAAAATATGACATCAAAACTTGTGGGAACCAGCTGAAGTGATGTTTAAGGGGAAATTTATAACCTTTCATGTATTAAAAAGAAGAAAGGTTGAAAATTCAATCTTCTAAGTTTCATCTCAGGAATCTAAAAAAAGCAGCAAAAATAAACCCAAAGAAAGTAGAAGGAAATAAAGAGCAGAAATTAATTAAATAGAAAGTTGACATATAAAAGAGAAAATCAACAAAGTCAAAAGCTGGTTCCTTGAAGGGTTAATTAAAATTGATAACCCATAGTAAGACTAATCAAAAAAGAGAGGAAATAAATGAAAAAGAGACATCACTACAGAATTACAGACATTATTAAAAGGATAAAAGGAAATTAAGTAGAAAAAAACCTTCCCCATAAATTTGACAGTTTAGATGAAATGGAAACATTTCTTGAAAAATATTTCTACAAAACAGAAGGAAATAAAAATTCTGATTTAGGCCTAGATATGTTTTTAAAAATCCAATCTGCATTTAAAAAATTTAAGAAGCCAGCTGGCTTGCTTCACTGAATTTTTCCAAACATTTCAGAAAGATACAATACCAAATATACACAAACTCAGAGAATAGAGAAAAAAGAAACACTTCCAAATTATTCTATGAGGTCAATATTATTCTAATACCAAAATCTGGCAACATGATTACAGGAAAAGAAAACTAAAGGCCAGTATTTCTCATGAAGATAGATGCAAAATCATTCACAAAATATTAGCTTATTGAATCTAGCAATATTATAATATATAATATTTCATGAATAAAGAATGCAAGGTTGGTTTAATATTCAGTAATCAGAGTGGAAACATGAATGAGATCAATGGATTATATCAATATCAATACCCTGGTTGTGACATTGCACTATAATTTTGGAAAAAATGCTTATTTTTAGGGAAACTGGATAAAGAGTACATGTGATCTGTCTGTATTATTTTTGTACAACTGCATGTGACTCTAAAGTTATCTCAAAATTAAAAAATCAAGGGTAAAATGAACAGAACATAGGTGGTAACTCATCATCTCACTAGATGCAGCATTTGATAAAATTTAATAGTGTGATAAAAATTCATAATAATATGATAAAGCTCTCAACAAAGAAGGAATATCTTAAAAAAAAAAAAAAAAGCCCTGTAGCTAAAATTGTACTTAATAGTGAAATATTAAACATTTTCCCATTGAGGTCAGGAACAAGATACATATTCACCATCACAACTTCTATTCAACAGTGTTGACTAAAACTGGAGTGTTCTAACCAGGCAAGAAAAAGGAATTAAAAGCATAGAGATTAGAAGAAAGAAGCAAATTGTCTTAGAGATGTCAAGGTTTTGTATGTAGATAATCCAAAATAATCTACAAACTACTAGAATTTACAGTGAATTTAGCAAGGTCACAGTACAAGGTCAATAAAGATCCAGTGTATTTCTTTATACTAGCAACAAACAATTGGGAAAAATAAAATAGAATCAATAACATCAAATATCAAGGAATTCATGCAATGAAATATAAGCAAAATTTCTATGCTGAAGACTTCAAAACATTGTTGAGAAAAATTAAAGAAACCTTAAATAAATGGAATAAACAAAGAGATACACCATTATCATGAAGTGAAAGATTCAAAAGAGTTAAGATGTCTGTTCTTCCCAACTTGATCTATAGATTCAGTGCAATCCAAATCAAAATTCCAGCATTTTCTTGTAGACGTTAACAAGTTTTTTTGTAACATTATTATGGAAATTTATAACCTAGGCAGAAGACCCAGGATAGCCAAAACAATCTTGAAGTAAAACAACAAATTGGAGACCTTAACACTACCAAACTGCAAGACTTAATATAACATTTCAGTAATTAAGACAGTGCACTACAGGCCCAAAGGTGAAGAATCAGTCTGGTGGAACAGAATAAAGAGTCCAGAAACAAAGCCACACATTTACAGTCTCTTGACTTCTGCAAAGATGCCCCTATAATTCAGTGGGGGGCATGGTCTCTTTTAATGATAAATGATGCTGAGGCAATTGTATATCTGGGAAAAAATGAACATTGACTATTACCTCATACCATACACAAAAATCAACTCAAAGTTAATCAGGGACCTAAATATGGAAGGTAAAACAATAAAGCTTTTAGTAGAAAATATAAGAATATTTTCATGCTCCCCTGTGCACATCCAATAGATCCTCAAAGCCTATGCCTGAAATTTTAAACTACATCTGGTATGTGGGTAAATGTGGATTTGGTACTGTTCCACATGGCTCCATCAAGCCTACTTCTCCCTGTATCAACAACCTCCCTGGGAAAAATAAAAGTCATAAAAATAACCAATCATAAAAAGATTGATAAATTGCATTTTATTAAAATTAATATCTCTTTTCATTAAAAGACACCATTAAGAGTGTCAAAAGGCAAGCCACATATTGGGAGAATTTATTTACTATACATATATCCAACAAAAAAAATCATATTCAAAATATATAAAGAACTTGTACAAATCAGTAGAAAAAAAGACTTGAAGAGGCACTTCACAGAAGAATATATCCAAATGACTAGTAAGCCTAAAAAGGAGATCAACACTATTAGTGATGAGGGAAAAGCAAATTAAAACCATGATATAGGGGGCTTCCCTGGTGGCGCAGTGGTTGGGAGTCCGCCTGACGATGTAGGGGACGCGGGCTCGTGCCCCGGTCCGGGAAGATCCCATATGCCGTGGAGCGGCTGGGCCCGTGAGCCATGGCTGCTGGGCCTGCACATCCGTAGCCTG
This sequence comes from Mesoplodon densirostris, assembly GCF_025265405.1. Lineage (NCBI taxonomy): Eukaryota > Metazoa > Chordata > Mammalia > Artiodactyla > Ziphiidae > Mesoplodon > Mesoplodon densirostris. The sequence goes on along the minus strand of NC_082667.1, from coordinate 47,721,003 downwards.
TGCTCCGCAACAGGAGAGGCCACAACAGTGAGAGGGCCGCGTACCGCCAAAAAAAACAAAAACGAAAAAAAAAAACCCACGATATACTATACACCCACTAGAATGGCTAAAATTTTAAAGTTGAAAATAGTAAACATTGACAAGGATACAGAGCGATTTGAACTCCTCTCATAGTTGTTGATGGGAGTATTAATTGGCACAAACACTTTGGAATATGTTTGGCAGTATTAAAGCTGAACATATATATGTACGTATATATGTATACATGTATACATATATGTGTATACGTATGTCATGCTCCAGCAATTTCACTCTTGGCTTAATATGGAACAGAAACAAGTGGTTATGTTTACCTGAAGACATGGATAAGAATGTTCCTAGCAGCTTTACTGAAAATAGGCCAAAACTTGAAATAGTAGTAGACAATCAGCAGTAGAATATGTAAGTAAATTGTGCTATATTCATGCAATGGAATACTATACAGTAATGAAAGAATAAACTATTTCCATATGCAGCAATGTAGATCAATCTTATAGACGTAATATTGAGTGAAGGAAGGCAGACACAAAAGAACACATACGGTATGATTCCATTTACACAATGTTCAAAAACAGGACGAGCGTGCTAATCTTTTTTTTTTTTATTAGTTTCTGCTTTGTAACAAAGTGAATCAGTCATACATATACATCTGTTCCCACATCCCTTCTCTCATGCATCTCCCTCCCTCCCACCCTCCCCATCCCACCCCTCCAGGCAGTCACAAAGCACCGAGCTGATCTCCCTGTGCTCTGTGGCTGCTTCCCACTATCTATCTACCTTACGTTTGGTAGTGTATATATGTCCATGCCTCTCTTTCGCTTTGTCACAGCTTACCCTTCCCCCTCCCCATATCCTCAAGTCCATTCTCAAGTAGGTCTGTGTCTTTATTCCCGTTTTACCCCTAGGTTCTTCATGACATTTTTTTTTAATTCCATATATATGTGTTAGCATACGGTATTTGTCTTTCTCTTTCTGACTTACTTCACTCTGTATGACAGACTCTACGTCTATCCACCTCATTACAAATAGCTCAGTTTCGTTTCTTATTATGGCTGAGTAATATTCCATTGTATATATGGAGCGTGCTAATCTTGATGATAGAAGTCAGAAGAGTGATTACTTTTGTGGAGGGGAATGACGAGGATGGTACATGAAAGAGTTTTCTGGTAATTTTGATGAGTGGCAGTTAACATGGATGTGTTCACTTTGCAAACATTCATCAAGCAGGACACTTAAGATTGGGTACTTGACTGATATGTTTTATACTTCAGAAAGATTAAAAAAAAAAGCCCCCCCCCCCCACATACCCAGGGAATTCCCTAGCTATCCAGTGATTAGGACTCCAGTGCTTCCACTGCAGGGGGCACGGGTTTGATCCCTGGTTTGGGAAATAAGATCCTGTAAGACACATGGCACAGCCCCCCCAAAAAAGTTCCCCCAAATAACCACATTCCAATCCACTCCATGAAGTGACAGTGTGAACGGCAGCAAGAGTGTTTCCTGACAGGAAGGCAGAATACTTTGTTAGCACAATCTTTCAAAGGTCAACAGAAACAAATGTCCTTGGAAAAGTTAGTAACAATATGGAGTGAACTGGCCAATTTTCTTTTCAAGAAAGAAAGGTAAACTTTTTATAGATAAGATCTTTACTTTTCTTGGGTAGGAAAAAAAAAAAACTTACTGACTTTCCCCTGGGACAAACCAAAGAGCTCCCAGTAACCAACAAATATAGCCTATGTGACAGCTCATTGGTTTCAGTAGGTCAGCAGAAACTGACTTTCACATTTGGAAAGTTCAGACCATGAGATTATTAAAACAAGCCAGGCATAACATGGTAGGATTCCAGCATTTATTTGTTAGGTGTGGCAGTTTCTCCTTCACAATGTGAAATTGAATCAGAAGAAAATATCAAATGACTAAAAGTCCTGTTTGCTGCCAAGATGTCAGAGTGGAAAAGGCATCCTTTGGAAAAAGGGAAGAATTTTCTTTTCTTCTGTTATTATTCCCTGCGTTTAGCATTTGCAGATAGCAGTATCTCTAAAACAAATCTTCGGGCTTTTCCTAACAACCTAGATTCTATTTAGCTTAGGGTGGTAGCCCTGTTAGATGACTACATTACAAGGAAATCTCAATAAAGTTATACCACTGTGAACTTCCTATCAGTGTCACTTATCCAACAAAGCATTTATCAAATGAATCTTTGCACCCAGGCACTGTGTGTAAGACATGAGGGAGGCAACATGAAACTGCCCCTTTCCTCAAGACTGTGAGGTCCAGCAAAAGTGCCTGATGGGTCAAGGAGCTTCTCAGCCTTGGTGTAACCTGCTTTCACTCTTGAACACTAACAGCAGAGAAGGAAGAAAGGAAAGTGGGAGACGGCAGAACAGGATATTCTAGGTGGTGCGGTGGTTGTGTTTAACTCAGAATACTTTATTTTTCACACATTTAGCGATAGGTGTGGAAAAGAAATTTAAGATGAGCTTTGGAGGATTTTATGTTAGTTTCAGTTCTCAGAAAAACCAAGCATGTGAGTTCTATATGTTGTCATTCAAGACTGGGGAAGAGGAGAGAGGGTGTTGGCAGCTTTAGCATCAGGCTGGGAATGTGCTTACTGTGGCCCAGGAACAGGATAGGTTTGAAGAAATTAAGGTGTAAAGAGACTGGGTAGCGTGTGGGGAAACACTCCGGAATCAGGCTGGCTGCCTTGAATCTTGGGCAGTCACTTCACCTCTTTCAAGCCTATTCTCCTCAGTATTACATGGACCTAATTCCTGTATTGCAAGATTGTTTCAAGGATTAGAGACTGCATGTAACCTGCACACAGTAGATATGCAATACATGGCAGCTGAAATGATAATTGACATTTAACAGCAATCTCTGGGAGAAAGGCCTAAGACTTCTGCTTGTCTTTACAGTACATTCACTCAAAGGTGCACAGAGTGTGCCCGTGTCTGATCCATCACATGCAGTGAGGCGCCAAAAAAGCTCTGATGGCAGCTGGGCCCTGCGTGCTTGTATCAGGGGGCTCACTCTGTCCTGGGGTTGTTACTGAACCAAATTTGGGTCTGCTCACCTGTGTGCAGTAAAGGCAATCTACTGACACTAGGTTGTGGTGAAGAGAAGTGCAGCATTTATTGTAGGGCCAAGCAAGGAGTATGGGCCGTTAATGCTCTAAAGACCCAAATTCCCTGATGGCTTTCAGGGAACGGTTTTCAAAGAGAGGGTGAGGGAGAGGGTTGCAGGTGTGTGATCAGCTTGTGGACATTCTTCTGATTGGTTGGTGGTGAGGTAACTGGGAGTCAACATCATCAACCTTCTGGTTCCAACCAGTCTGGGGTCTATGTGCTGGGGGTCAAAATGCAGTTAACTTCCTCTACCTGGTGGGGGTTTCAGTATCTGCAGAACAGCTCAAGGACATGGCTCAGAATATTATCCACAGCCCTTGAAGAGGAACTAAAGGTCCTGGACTGTTTTATGGCTAAACTGTTTTTATTTTGTCTTGCTTGTTTTTCTTTCTGCATTTTCTCATTTCTCTGATTAAATTTGCTCTTTGGGACTCTGGGAGGGCCTAGGGGGCTAAAGTTTTTCTACAAACAAGATGCAGGCGGAGAACACAGGAAGGGTCTGTCCTGGGAAGGCACCATAGGATCCTGATCAATTACAATCTCCCCTTTTCTTTGATACTCCTCAATCTTGAGGGAGAACAGCTGGAGAACAAGGAATATAGTTTTGGATAGAGAGGGTAGTCAGAAACTCAGCAGAGGAACTCATTTCTAGGGGGGAATTGGTTTCAGGGTGGCTGGAAAGAGGGCTCAGCCACCTACTGGTGTGAGGACTCTAAGAAGCCCTGCCCTGGATCTGTAGGGACAAGTAGTAAACCCAGTTCCAAAATTCTTAAGAGTGCAGTGGAGGAAGGGCACTCTGCACTGTGGGTCAGTGGTAACAATTTTGTTTCTTTCTGAATCCTAGAGTCAGACACTGGAGTGATTCAGGGTCAGGGAGACCAAGGGGATTTTTGTGGCAATAAAGGGCTGTTTGTTAAAGGCCTGCTTGATCCTTGCTTGTTTTACTAGATCTCAGCACAACAGTTCTCTGTATTTTTCTTGGAATAAAACTGGTTTTTGCACTAGACACAAGGAACTGTGCCCTCAAGCAGCGGAGGCTTTCTAAATATTAGTGACTTTAACTTGATTAAGTATTTCCATTTCCTACTCCTGTGACTTTGTGAGGCTCAAGTTTCCAGAAAGGCTGCTTTTTTGACCATGACTCTTTAGATTGGTTATGTTTTAGGTCATTCTGTTCTTATGATCTACGTAAGTGCTAAAAAACATCAAGATACTTTTAAAAGATTCTTCACATGGAAATGTTTTCAGATTTCCAGCCAGCAAGAGTTTGAAAGGACTGCAGAGGCAGATATACTCAAAGATTCTTAGTAAAAGGTTTTGTCAGCATTTCCTTCCTCAAATCTTTTGCTCAACTCACTGACCTCTCGCCTTCTTGGGTTAGGGCCATCTTTTTGTATAGTCTCAGCTATAAAAATATGCTAGGCCTTGCAACATTTTCCTCCTCTGAAGAGGAATGAAAATTAACTCTGTTGGATTCCCCTCTGCCTGACAGAGGCCAGCGAAGCATTTTTATCTTTAAAGCCCTCAGACACCAAATCAGAGGGATGGTGGGCTCTGGCCTCACTTGAGGTTCTGGTGCAAGTGTGCAATTAACTTCAGATCTTTGATGTTCTTTGACTGCTACATTTCATTTTGCATGGGTCATTTTCTCCTAGCCACTTAAAAAGTGTCTTCTGTGGCTTTTGCGCTATTTATGTAAAAACGTCAACTTGGAATACAGCAGGGCCTAAAACCTCGTGAGAAGGTACACATTTCCAACATGCTCGTAACACTTGCCGAACACTGACAGTTTGGATTTTTTTATTTTTCCTTTTATAAGCTTTTAACTTTTTTTGCATTTAATTCCTTTGAAATATTTAAATTCTAAAACTATAAACTATAATTCTTTTTTAGGATATCTCAGATCTCAAGTTACAATATGTGACATGGTAGGGTGTTGAGGTCATTGAGCAGAAAAGTTTCAAGAAATTAGCAATTCTTTTAATAAAAAATGTATGACTACGATAGCGGCTGCTAGTTTTCCTTCAAATCTATTCTTCCCGTTTCAATAATAATACATTCATTTGGTTGTTGAGTTGAGAATACGGTCAACCCAATTAAAGTCTCTGTTTCCCAGCTTCCCTTGCAGCCACGTGACAAAGTTCTGGCCAATGGAAGGTGAATAAATGTTGTGCACAATTTCTGGGTCATCCCTTTCCCTCCCCTTCTCCCCCCTTCTTTCATCCTGTTGCTTGGAATGTAGTTCTGCTGCTCAGCCACAGTGGACTGTGTGACAAGAGGAACACCTTAAGGCCCGTGGAACAGCAAGACACCCAACACCTAAAACAGACACCTAACAATCTTGCAAAGCTGCCGTGCCCACTCAGACTTTCACGAAAGAAAATAAACTTCTGTCTTGTTTGAATCATTGTTAGTGTGAACTTTCTGTTACACACAGCCAAACCTAATCCTAAAACAGAGACTGACATGAATACTAATCTCACTGAAGTCAATGTTTTCAATAGTAAAATGTAGTCTCCAGGACCCTAAATAAGTCTTTGCGGTAAGTATCTATTCTCTGTTATAAATTTTAAAAAGGGCTCAAACTACTTTAGAAAGTATTCTGCTTTATCTGAGGGCATCTAAAACCGCCGGCCTAAGTATACTTAGATTTGTTGGGCTTGCTGTTTTCAAAACAGTGTTCTGTCACACCAAACGACAGTATTGCTGAAGCTGCCTCAGCACCCAGGACTCCTGCTTGAGGTCATGTGGAGTCAGGGGCTCGGGGTTCTGCTTTGGAAGCAGCTCATGGAACCTCCACCAGCACTGCACTGACATCAACTATGCAAACAGAGCAGGTTGGATAAATCCAAAGACTGATATTTTCAAAGGTTCTTTAGTAATACTACTAATGGCAAACACTTAAATGCACTTATTAAACGCACTTTACTTACATTAACCTAGTTGATCCTTCTTATAATCCTATGAGGTAGGGTCTCTAATCATTCTCATTTCACAGATAAAGAAACAGGCAGAGGGAAATTTAGTAACTGTCCCAAAGTCTTCCAGCTAGTAAGAGTCAGGATTTGAACACAGGTGTTTTATCTCCAGAATCTAGGCTCTTAACCACAAGCTATTCCACATTCCAGTAAGAACAGTAACTATGTATTGAACTTCTATCATGTGCCAGGCTGTTTTAAAATGCTTCCATTTATTAATTCATTGACTACATTGGCCCTATGAGGTAGGAACTATTATACCATTTTATAGATGAAACTGAGGCACAGGGAGAGTATGTAACTTGCCCAAACTAGGGTTTAAACCCATAGCAAGGCTGCAGAGTCCACACTGTTACAGCTATGCTGCATTTTCTCATCAAGAAGCAGGTGCTTTCCTCAATGATGGAAATGCTTTCAGAAGGGAAAGAGAATGCTCTTCAAAATAAAGAGCATTTTCTGCACATTGTCCTCCATATACACCTGTATACCAGGCTCTCCATTTGCCTTTCTTCCACCTCCCAGCGCATCTCACCTCCACTCCAGACCACTCAGCTTTCCCCTTCCTCCCGCTGATTTTTCAGCCTATCTACTCTTTTTTTAAACTTCCTTAACTCCTTCTACTCTAAGTAATTAATGCTGTTAGTACATCCTTTATTTCAGCTCTATTAAGATATAATTGACAAAATTTTCAGGTATTTACAGTGTATAATGTGATTTGATACATGTATACATTGTGAAAGTATTCCTGCCGTAAAGTTAACACATCCATCACCTCACATTCTTACCTTTGGTGGGGGGCAGGGTGAGAACATTTAAATTTTACTTTCTTGGTAAATTTCAATTACACAATATAGTGTTATCAACTATAGTTACCATGCTATTCATTAGATCCTCAGAACTTATTCTTTTTATAACTAAAACTTTGTACCCTTTTACTAACCTCTCCCTATTTCCCCCACCCTCCAGCCCCTGGAAACCAATTTTCTACTTTTTCCTATTTATTTATGTTTTAATTCCACATATAAGTGATAGCATACAGTAATTGTTTTGCTTTTTCTGGCTTATTTCACTTAGCATAATGCCTTACAGTTTCATCTATTTTGTCACAAATGACAGGATTTCTTTGTTTTTAAAGATGGAATATTTCATCGTGTGTGTATACTTATCACAATTTTTTTATCAGTTCATCTGTTAACAGACACTTAGGTTGTTTCCATACCTTGGCTGTAGTGAATAATGCTGCAGTGAAGATGAGAGTACAGCTGTCGCTTTGAGATAACGGTGCTGTTTCCTTTGGATGTACACCCAGTAATAGGATTGCTGGATCATGTTCTATTTTTAACTTCTTGAGGAACTCCCATACTGTTTTCCATAGTGGCTGTACTAGCTTACATTCCAATCAACAGTGCACTAGGGTTTCTTCTCTCCAAATCCTCACCAGTATTTGTCATCTCCTGTCTTGTTGATAATAGCCATCCTAATAGCCTCACAGGTGTGAGGTGATATCTCACTGTGGTTTTGAGTTTCATTTCCCTGATGATTAGTGATGCCGAGTACCTTTTCATGTACCTGTTGGCCATCTGTATTTCTTCTTTGGAAAAATAATTATTCAGGTCTTCTGCCCATTATTAAACTGGTTTTTTTTATGTTGAGTTTATGAATTCTTTATATATTTTGGATATTAACCCCTTATCAGATGTATCATTTGCAAATACCTTCTCTTGTTCATTAAGCTGCCTTTTCTTTTTGTTGAATTTTGTTTAGTTTCTTTTGCTGCACAAAAGCTTTTTAGTTGATGTAATCCCACTTTTTTATTTTTGCTTTTGGTGTCAAATCCAAAAAATAATTGCCAAGACCAGTAGTGAGATTACCCCCTATGTTTTCTTCTAGAGGTTTTCCAGGCTCAGGTCTTACATTTAAGCCTTTGAGTTGATTTTTGTATATGGTGTAAGACAGGGGTCCACTTTTATTCTTTTGCATGTGGCAATCCAGTTTTCCTCACATCAAGTATTGAAGAGACTATCCTTTCCCCATTGTATATTTTCTGCTCCTATATTGAAAGTTGACCATATATGCCGGGGTTTGTTTCTGGGCTCTATATTCTGTTCCACTGATCTATGTGTCTGTTTTTATGCTAATACCATACTGTTTTGATGACTATAGCTTTGTAATGTAGTTTGAAATCAGGAAGCATGATACCTCCAGCTTTGTTGCTCTTTCTTAAGATTGCTTTGACTATTCAGCGTCTTTTGTGATTCCATACAAATTTTAGGACTGTTCTTTTTCTATTTCTGTGAAAAATGCTATTGGATAGGGCTAGCTAGCATGGAATCTGTAGAGTGCTTTGGGTAGTGTGGACATTTTAACAATATTAATTCTTCTAATGCATGAGCACAGAACAGCTTTCCATTTATGTCTTCTTCAATTTATTTCATCAGTGTCTTATAGTTTTCAGTGTATAGACCTTTGACCTACTTGGTTAAATATATTCCTAAGTACAGTTGACCACTGGAAAACATTTATATGTATATTTTTTCAGTCAATATATACTACAGTACTACATGACCCACAGTTGTTTAAATTTGATTAGCTAATATTCTGTTGAAGTTTTACATCTATGTTCATCAGGCATATTGGCTTCTACTTTTGTTGTAGTGACCTTGCCCAGTTTTATTATCAGGATAAAGATGGCCTCAAAAAAAGTTTGGAAGTATTCTCTTTTATTTTTTGGAAGAGTTTGAGAAGTGTTGGTATTAATTCATTATATGTTTGATAGAATTCACCAGTGAAGCCATCTCATAAATAGCCAGTGCTGTGGTTCTTATAAATGCAAGCCTTGTTGGTGTTTTGGGGGCCCATCCCTTGTGTGGGAGTCTTAAAAGTTGAGGTGCTAAATGTGGGATCCAAACCCTTCACTCCTCAGGGAAAAGCTGGAATTGGATGTTCCCTCCCAATTGTTTGGTGCTGTGCTGGGGTGGAGTTTATGGTGAAAGTGTGTCTCAGACTTACCTACGTGTTTTGACACAGGTATTTGTGTTCTCATTCACTTGATGTGTAAGGGTTGCTCAGCTATGACTACATTTCCTATAGAGGTAATTGCTCCACATGTAGCTGTACATTCAGTGTGCCTGTGGGATGAGGGGAGTTCAGAAGTCTCCTGTCACCTTGGTCAACCTTCAGTAAATGCTCCTTCTACTGTTTGTGTCTTATCTTTGGTCAGCTCTTCCAGCTACTCCTCACAGGGCCTACGTTTTGCTCATACTTAAGGACTATTCAAATTGTCTCCTGACTGATTTGCCATTTCCTTCTTTTGTCTCTCAGTACAATAGCCACAGTGACCTTTTTGACAACAAAAGTTCTTAAAGAATCCTCTGCTCAACGTGTGCAGTGGCATCCCAGCTCAGAATGAAATCCAAACCTCAGCATGACCTAGAAAGCCCTGGCCCACTGCCACCTCCCTGATCTCTGCTCCCACCAAGCTCCCTCTCACCCACTCTGCTCAAGCCTTCCTGGTATCCTTGATGCCGCTCAGAGAAGCCAAGCATAGTCTCCTTTAGGATCTTTGGTCTTTCCTCTGCCTGTGTATGTGGAGAGGGCAGCCAGTCACATCTTACCATCTTGCTTCCTCACTTCATTTGTCTTTGCTCAAATGTCATCTCATCAGAGGTCTCCTTGATAACTTATAGAAAGTAGCACCATACTCTGATCATATCAGTCTATCTCTTCACCCTTTTTTTCAGAGTACTCATCATGTCAAGAAATATTTGTCCATTGACTATTCTCACAAGAAAATACACTCCATAAAAGCAAAACTTTTTTTTTTTCTGTAGAAACACGTTTATTCAAATGATGGGCAGGAAGCAGTGGCAGCAGGGGGTGAGAGTGGCCAGGTGGAGGCTGTGCAGATTAGCACTGCTCCCCTACATCCCTCGTGATCCTGCTTTGATAGCCACCCAAGCTGTTGGCATCAGGGTCAGAAATACTTTCCCTCCTCTCCCAAACTGAATAAATAGCATCCCTCTCCCGAGAGCCGGGAGGAGACTCATGTGCTGAGCTTGGTGCCCTGTCACAGTCCACAAAACCCTTGTTTCTCACACCTAAAACTACTGGCTCATAGAAGGCTCTCAAAGTGTCAAGTGGATGAACAAAGTAAATTTACTTTCATCTTAAAGAAAACTCTTCCTTGGCCTGTATGCCCTCTGCTTATTGTCCTTTACCTTTTTAAGTTCATAACCAAGCTTCTTGATACCTCTACATTCTTCCCACCTCCTGGATTCCATGTAATCTGTCTTCTGTCCCTGCAAAGCCTGGGTATAGCTAGGGGTAGGGTTTAAATTCCTACCTGCTCGGTCCAATGGGCAAGTTTGAGGCTTTATTTCACTTGAGTTGACTATTCCTGACTTCAACTATGTCCTCGACATCTCTTTATTGGTTATTCTCTAGTTGACTGTTCTTTCCTGGTCTCCATTAATTCTTTACTACCCTTTAATGGAAATATTCTCTGGGACTCATCACTGAACTTATCCTTACTCCACACAGTTGTTCCTTTGGTAATCTTGATCACTGTGATGTATTCTTCCACATATTTCCATACTTTGGGTTAATTTCTTTAGATTTCCAGAAGTGGGATAACAGGGCAAAGGATACAAATATTTTTATGGCTTTCTGAAAGGACTAATTTACAGTGCCCCTAAAAATTATGAGTTGCTAGTTTTCCCTCCCAGGAGTGATAGGATTTGTACAGTGAAAATAGGTTAAACATATAGATGCAAAGGGGCAGAAAACTCGAGTTCTATTCAGTGAAGAGAAAATGCCTGAGCAGAAGTACCTAGAATGGAGGTATGAGAAAGGCTGAAATTGTTGTAGACCTTGAATACTTGATGAGCACTGAGCCACACAAGTACAATGAAGGATTCCAGCAGTTAAAGTGCAGGACTGAAGGGGAGGGGCTGGAGCCAACCAGACAGATGAATCCAGCATGTGATGGATAATCCCCACCCTTCTCTGGAAGCTACAAATTGAGGAGAAAATTGTCAAGTGTGGAAACTTCGTGAAACATGTATGGTAAGGCTTGCGATTAAGAAACTATGCCTGAGAAGCTGCTTGTTAATTGTGAAAATAAAAATGCCTGTGGGTCCTGTAGTTTCCCATAATACAGGACAAGTTTCCTGGGGAGTTCCACTTACCTTCTAAATTTCATATGAAAGTAGAACTCCTGCCGATGAGTGGGAGTCCCTCTTCTCTACTGGGTAACCAGCAGGGAATCTTGTTCTAAGCACTTCAGACCAGTATTCCTCCTGTCTTCAGTGGAGACTCCTTTCCTCCACCTCATTGTCAGCAGACCAACCCTTCCCAGAGGGTTGAAAACATATCTTACCTTTGGTTGGCTTGGGAACTGGCAGAGCTTGGGGTAGTGTACACTGGCTTCTAATCTGGAATGATAACAGTAAAGATCTGAGTCTCTAATTGTCTACTATCTGCTGATGTAAACTAATCCATGAAACTCACGCTGCTTTGTGTTGCAGGGATGGGGCGGGCGTGGCTTCAGGGAGGAATGCATTCCATTAATCTGACCTCTTAGTCTCTGATATGAACAATTCCTATTTTTAAACTTATGTGCTATACAGCAATTGAAGTCCCCTAGCTAAAACCTGACACCCAGGTTATTCACCTGGGTACATTTTCTATAAGTATAATTGCTGGGTGAAGGGTAAGAGCTCTCAAGTCTTCTAACATATCACCAAAAAAAAAAAAAAAAAAAAAGCTGTACTGGTTTATACTCACTTCAGCTTTAGATTAGCAGTCAAACTCTGTGTACTCTTGCCCATGCTGTTATAGATACAGATGCCGTTTGACAGGCAAAATGGCATCCTCCATAACAGTATACAGCACAGTGGTTATGGCAGACCTGGAGCCAGACCATAGGGGCTCAGGACTGCAGCTCAACCACTTAGTGGTTAAGGATCACACAGTGACTTACCCCAGCCGCTAGGCCTGTACCCTTATCTATAAAATAGGTATAACAAAAGGTGCCTCCTTCACAGACTTGATTAAATGAACAATCTGTCCAAAACCACTCAGAACAGCCTTACACTTGGAAAGCACTGTTGTTTTCATTTGAATTTTTCAGTTACTACTAAACTCTTTTCATTGGTCATTAGTATTTCATCTTTGGTGAACTGTTTTTTTAATCATATCCTTCCCCTTTTTCTATTTGACTGAGATAGTCACCTGTTTTTTCCTTCATCTTTATAGTTCCTTACATTTATACTTAACTCACTTGGAATTTATGTTGGTATTATGTTGGAGGGAATTCCACCCCCCTTCCCCAAATAGATATACGATGCTAGCAAACTGGCTTATATAAATACTCTTTTGAAATGCCATCTCAATCACAGAAACACCTCAGTTAGTAGGTTTATTATTTGTATGAGAAAAACACTTGTGTTTCTCCTTTACTCACACTTACAATATACACCAGATGTGTGGGTTTTCCACACCTATTTTAGCACAAACCCCATAGGTTACGGGCTCAGTCCCACAAGATTGCCTCCCCCTACCCGACTTCAGAGGCCAATTACAAGTCCAGGTTGTCACCTGTACTCCTGACTGATCAGCTATAAATCAGGGCCCCTGCGACCGACCCCCTTCTTGGTTTTGATAATTTGCTAGAATGGCTCACAGAATCCAGGAAAACACTTAAACTTTACCAGTTTACTGTATAATAAAGGATATGATAAAGGATACAGATAGCCAGCCAGATAAAGAGACACATAGGGCAAAGTCTGGAAGAGTCCCGAATGCAGGAGCTTCTGTCCCCATGCAGTTGGGGTGCACCACCCTCCTGGCACATGGATATGTTCACAACCTGGAAGCTCTCTAAACTCCTTAATACTAGTATTTTTATGGAGGCTTCATTCACAAGGGCACAACTGATCATTAACTGTCTCTAGCCCCCTCCCCCTTCCTGGAGGATGAGGCTGCAGCTGAAAGTTCCAAGCTTCTAATCATCTCTTGGTCTTTCTGACCGGCCCCCATCCTGAAGCTATCCAGGAACCTATTGAGTCGCCCCATTAGAACAAAAAACACTCCTATCACCCAGGAAATTCCAAGGGATTTATAAACTTTGTGTCAGGGACTAGGGTCAAAGGCCAACTATTAGAACAAAAGATGCTCTTAGTGCTCGCCTATCACTTAGGAAATAATAGGGGTTTTAGGAGCTCTGTGCCAGGAACCAGGGACAGAGACTACAATATGTATTTTCTATCATTTCACATTATGCTATTTCGTTCGTCTTCCTTTTAAATCAATATGACACCAGTTTATCGTACCTTTATCGGATGAAGCAAACTGTCATTCCTTGATTTGTACTTTGGACCCATAGTGATGCAAATTCTGTCCACCATGAATTCCAAATTCTACATTTCAATATAGTTGTCAAAAGGTCAGCTCCTGGCAATAGCTGTTATGAGCAGCAAACACTGGCGCGGCCATTCCTGCACCTGCCTCTGAAGACTGCTGGCTGGGCTCCTTGGGATCTCTCCCCGAGTCTTTCCTCTCCTACAGCAGTGCCTCTACCTCCTCCAGGTACGTGACATCTGCCATCAATGAGTAATCACACAGAAGTGAAGAGCTTTCAGCTGCTACCTTACTTCAGGACAAAAATGATGAGAGAAACGCAGATTTCACTGCCTTTTAGGACGCCACTGAACTAGACGGCAGTGCCAGTGCAGCGTGCTTGATGCTTCTATTTGGAGTGTTCTTGAGACGTCAAGCAAATCAGCTGCAAGTTCTGCACATCAGTGCAGACTCCGGAGTCCAGGTTCGTGAAGGAGAGCGGGGGCTGCTTACTTCTCTTCTGATATTTCTTTGCCTCCACTCCAAGCCAAGGTCACAATAACCCAGTGCTTATTTATCAAGAGTACAGGACAGCTGCCAAGTGCCCAGGATCAAGGCAGACGGGCAGGCGCCTGACTGCAGAAGGCTCCGACAGGTTGAGGTTTAGCTCCCCAGGTGATTCTCACACAGAGACTTTTATTTCAAAACCAACTTTGGAATTAGCTTTTGTAGCAGATAAAGGAAAAGCTCTTTGGAATGAGAACTTATTAGGAAGTGAAGTTTCCACAAAGCTTTCTCCTTTTCGTTCCTAGGTGTATGCCTAAACCCAGCGTAACCTACTCTGCCTCAGAATGGTCTGCCCCAATAGTACCACCACAGAAAGACCCTAACTTTTGACAATGTGGGTAGTTTCATACAGCATAAAAACTACACCTGCATGCTACATCAGTAACAAAGGGGACATTTCCTAAGTGCCTATGGCAAAATTAGACTAAAATACTAGCTAGAGACTTAGAAAACATTTCTGGTTGGTGACACACTAAATAGAATGCCACTTCTTAGTAAAAGCAAGGAATCAGCTTGAGGTTTTCTGAGAGAGACTGCATGGAAGATGATACTGCAGCCTTTCCATTCAGAGCCTATTCAGACTGCAGAATTCTAGGTGTAGTCAGACCCATGGAAGGTAGCAAATGTGACAGAACAAAGATCTAAGCTAGATGCAAAGGCCACTGATGGAAGCTGTGGAGCCATCTTTTCTCGAGGATAAGATAGATTAAGTTCACCTGGCTGAATGCTGTGGCCTTTCCAGATACTGTGAGCTAGCCACTGCTGAACACACAGGAGCCACCCTCCCCTGAATAGAGAGATTCTGTTTTTCTCCATGGAGTGCTGGAGAATAAGCATTTACATCAGTACTCTGAATTCTCAAGAATTTGGAAACATATTTATTAGTGACAATAAACAGGAGAAGAGCCTTGGAATTACTTTAGTTCAAGGAGAAACTTATCCCATAAAGGCCTGCTTTCCAGGGGTAATGTTTTGTTGGCTCGTGGAGAAGTAAAAGATTCCTGCTCTAACATAAGGCCTCTTCCTAAATATGGACTCTCACAGTCAATGGTTAAGAAAAGTATATCTTAAAAATATAATGAACAGTAATAATGAGATGTTAAAAGAAAAAATTTTGCAAATGATCTGGGATGGGTTAGCTGCCCTCTGCTAACAATCTCAATCTCTTTCTGCAGCCACTACCAACTTGTTAGCTGGGTAGTAAGATGGTGGGGGCATATACAGGTTTATAACCTGATTTAGTTATGTATTTTTTAATGTATTCAACAGCTGACTTACTTCACTTGTTACATTTTGATTAAAGTTAACGTGCTCATGTGTTTTGTGTTTTTCCCTGTCAATGATGTCTGGACATCAGAGCAGGAGGTGGGAAGTATGCTTCATAGGAGAAGGCCATCTGAGAATAGAGAGTGGTCATCAGGCTAGACCACAGAGGGAAATAATTCCCTTTTCAGTTTATGCACAGACAGAACAATGGACCATGAAACAAAGACCTGACTCCAATGTCTGTTAGCTTGTCAACCTGAGCAAGTTCCTTATTCCAATCTGTAAAATGGGTAAAATGTGGATAATACTAACCCAACAAGCCCAAAAGTTTGAACAATAAGATGGAAATGTTTATGAAGGATTTCACAAACTTGAATATGTTGAAAAAAAATGTAGTATAAAAGGAACAAGCCATAGACCTCAAATATAACATCCAGTCAAACACCACCAGGAGAGACAAATCAAAATCTGTGATGATGTTAAGGAAGTTAACTTACAAAAGTACATTTTCCAGTCTGTATGAAAATGGTTTAATAATAGTGAAACTTTAAAAGTGGTAAAATTAACAAAGTATATTGGTTAAAGACTATGTTTTCCAACCACGGCAAATAGTATGCAGACATTTATCAATGCAAAGCTTTTAGTCCCTCTATCATGTACTCTGAATCCTACTTACTATTCAACATGAAACATGATACAGTCAGAGGTTTCTTTGGCAGACATAATCACATGCATCAATATATCAAATTCAAAGCATTTTCTCCCTTAAACTTACCTGACCGAAGGCATCTGATCAAAAGACAAAAATGAACAGTTTTAATAAGTAGTTCAGTTTATCAGTGTCTAGAAGGTAACAAAAGTACCAAGATCAAGCTTTTTGGAAGTTAAGTTAAAAGAGAAATAAATTTTACATTTTATTAAATCATCAAATATAATCACTTGGGTATACTTTTATTAGCAAAAAATAATAATACCAATGATAAAGAAAAGAGGAAAAAAGTAAATGTGCCTCAGACCAGAATACCATAACAAAAGTTTTGTGGAAGCTGCATTTTATTTGAAAATCCACCCATTTTTGCTAACATACATTTTAATATTGTAAACAAAAATAGAATCTGCAGAGACAATGCAACAAGTATGCTTAACTCATGTACAGAATTGCTTTCCTACAACAAACTGTCCTTCTTAAGGCCCCTCTCAACCCAAATGTTAAGATGTATTTACACAAAGCACCGATCAACAGTGCAGCTTAATTCTTCATTAACTAAACTCTTGGCTAGACATTAAAGATACTATTTCCCCTTATTTAAAAGGTACATGATCATAACATGGCATGAGCCAAATAAAAGGTTCAAGGATTTTGTCCCCTCCCCTCCCCCCATAACACCTCCTAGAGTTTTACTGAAAAGAAGGAAAGTCTTGAAGTGAAAGCAATTCCTCACATTCATTTTGGAAAGGCCCTAATGTCAAATGGAAAATAATGACATGCCAAGCACAAAGCAGTAAAGTTCCTTCCCAATGCACTAATGCTGAATTTAAAATGTAGTGCTTTCCCCAGTTCTGTGAACTGTTCCCTTGCAAAATCCTAGGCACAGAATTGACTATAAGGATTAATGCATTTATAATGCTTCCCTAAATCCCATAGAAACTGAGAATTCTTAAGCGATTCAGACCTATGGACTTGCCTTAAAATATTTAGTGCTCTGTATGTCAGCTGAAAAGCATTCTGAATCAGATTCATTCTTATGGATAAAAATCAAACATACTGTGTACATCCATACTCATTTTCATAAGGAGGTTTGATACAATATTAATGTTATGTAAATTGATAATCATAAATAAATACAAATACTTAAGGAATGTCTACTGCAAACTGAATACATAATTTTTAAAAAAGAAAAGTTAATTTTAGTTACTGTTTCTGTATCTGTGAGGACTGGAGAAAAGAAAGATACTGCATAAGGAAGAATTATGATTTGATCCCCCCAGAAGAGTCCTGTTGCATTACAGTAAAGGACACAGCTCTTCTCTCCAGGCAGCTTTTCCAAATACAAATTTCACTCTTTCCAAATAAGGGCTTTTCTTGGTAGGTTACTGATTATGGGTATTAATAGGAGATGAAAGAACTGAAGAATTAGTCACCAAAAAGACAGTCTGAATTCATGGCAATTCTTGGCTTTATAAACTGTATTGATACGTTCTCCTATAGACTAGTCCCAATTTCCTTCATGGGCCTTCACTGGGTTACTGTAGCATTCTAATGAGAGTTTAAGAGACAGCAGTTTGGATTTTGCTGGAAGTAAGTATTTGCTGCTTGAGCACTTGTCTTTTTGGAATAATTCCATTCTCTTCCATCTAGTTACATAAACTGTATCTGGGGGGGGGGAAAAAAAGAGTGTAAGTTAATTCACGGCATTGTAGGATATCTTCTCATAAGTAAAAATGCTTTGTGCCTCTTACTATTCAACTTGCCTGGAAGTGTTCATGGCATACTTATCACAAACCCTGATTACAAAATGAAGTCAGTATTATCAGTTTATCATGAGCCAGAACTCAATATTTGAAGCGTAATTACAGGAACTTCCAAATATCTAATTACTAAAAAATCAAGGGATATGGGAAGAAAGAAGATGAACGAATGATTTTTCCATGACAAGTTCAGAAAATCTCTCCATGAACACAAATATTCCACACAAAAATCTCCTTTAGGCAACAAGCAAAATCTGAAATATTATTTCCAAATATTATAGTAAAATCAGAGATAATTAAGGAAACAGTAATATTATGTTTACTAAAAATTTCTAATATAAATCAAAATCTGAAAGATCTACAAAAGAATACTTTTCAATAGGGTGTCAACTAGTCACTCAGATATTTCACTCATGGTATCTTTATCCTTTAAACTGCTCATCCAAAGACATTACTGAAATAGATGTGCTAATAAACTGTTGTCAAATCAGAAGAGTACAAACTCTCAAAGATCCAGAAGGGGGCTACGGCATCAAGAAGAACAAATGACATTGTCTTCCAGGAAAAGAGGCAGTGTGGATCAAAAGCAGAATCTTTCTATCAAAACGGGCACTAAGCATTCACTTGCCTTTAATTAAAAAAAATATATAACCTGTATTTTTGGAAAATACTATTTTAAAATGAAAAAGGCATACATAAAACTATAACCCTTTAAAGAAATTGTTAAAATGAATTCTTCACAATGAATCCTGGCCATTATATTAAAACTAAAGATGCTCCTAATAAAGCTTGAATCCAGTGTGTAAAATTGTGTTGTTCTCTATAAATCTTTTAAGACTAAATAAAACACCCAGTTTTTAACGGGTGGTGTTTGAGCTCATCCATCTGCTGTGCACAGTGGATGCTTATACGTATATATGTGAGATAGTCCTTTGATTTCACGTCTTCTAATAATGTTAAAGATATTTTCCAAAAGTTCTTTGTCCTTATGCCCTGTCTTGATCTATTCTTCACCTAAAGAACAGAGGAGGAGGAGGAAGAGAGGGAACCTAGAGTCCTTTAAAGAAACAAAGGAGAAGAGTAAATTGTGCTTAATGTTTGGTAATTTTTAAAAGTACTGATATTTAAGTCCCCATCTCCCCCAACAAGCAGCAATACCTAAAGTGATTTATAAGAAATCCTCCAAAGAGAGCTCTGCAAAAGGGTCCTTTCCTGAAGCTCTGTGAGGACTGTGACTGGAGGGGCTGGATGCTGCCGACAGCTGGGGGAAAAGAAGACAGAGAGAGGGAAAGAAAAAAAGATCTCAGAATGACAGAATATGAAAGCAGAAAATGTAATGAAAGAAGAAGTGGTTTTTGTTTTGTCATCTTTAATAAATATAATGGCAGCCCTTGCAGAAGGTGGAATTATTAAAACAAAAGTTTCAGTCACACGTCGAGTTAAAGGGTATCCAATGGCATGTGTTTTTCAGAAAACAAATTCTTGTTTCTGAACTCCAAAGGAATAAAGTCTTTTACCCGAAAAGGTCGAAATAAACTGACCCATGGTTAAGACTTTTATTGTATGTGTGTGTGGGAGAGGGGAAGACGGGAACCACAGCCTAATTGTGAGCCACAGAAAATGGCTTCCTGTGTCCAGGCTGTCTGTCAAACGGTGTGTCAAATCTGACCTCAGTCCAGACCCAACACATCTAGCTGCAATACCCTTTCCTTCCTTCCTCATAAGAGGTGGAAAGTCCTGTTCTCAGTGTTCACACTTTTTTGACATGGAGTTGTCTCCTGCCTGTTTATCTGGACATGCCACAGCTGATGCTTATACTCTGGGAGGCAGAAGGAGCTTAGAGGTTATCTGGTCCAACTACCCACATACTGCCCTGAATACATGGAATACTTAAGATCTTTGGTTCAGCTTCCTGTTAGAATACATTCACTTGATTCTTGGAATTTGCTCCTGTTGTTTAATTTGAATATACAGTAAGGCAAGCAGACCGTTGAACTCCAAAACATGTCTTTAGTATCCCTAAAGTACCAAGATGTTCATTTCATATATGTATCTCCTTCACCGAGCCTACTTTAAGAGTATTTTAAACCAAATATGAGCCATTTTAGTTTGGAACAAATCTTTTAATTTTTTCCTCCTCCTGCATCAGATTGTAGAGACATGCAAGCACAGGAATGTTCAACTGAGCATTAAATCAAAGTTAAGACTAAGTAGAAATAGTTTCAATTCATACCTCAACATTCGAATTCCTATAAAGGATTTCAAGGCTCAAAATCTGTCTTTGCTGGGTCAAAGTGATCTCATTTCTACCTTTTTATTTTCTTAAGAAAAGCACTATAGAGAATGAAGAGCCAATGAGTTTTCAACAAATATTACATCACAAGTATACGCAATTTGTTGTTTTGGATGCCAAGATTAATTTACAGGTTTAGAAATCATCTTCAGTTATATTAGTGGTTGAGTCATTTTCTTAATCCATACCTTGTTCTCAGAAATAAATGTTCAAAGACAATGGGAAGAGACAATGGAAAAGTTGATGGAATTACACAAGCAGCTACAGATGGGAGGACAGGACAGCAGGTCTGGGTTTGGAGATGCAAGTATCATACGTGCTGAGACAGAATAAGGTGCAACTTAATTAGAAAGACATTTCCTTCTCACCTTTCAGACCAACCAGGATGACCATTCAGAAGTGAAATGATTTTAAGTAAAGTGATCCCTGAGCTGGAGGGAGTTTAAGATTAACTGGGTTTTTCTCCAAAACAGGTTTTCTTTTTCATTTGAAGTTAAAAAACAACAACAACAAAAACCCGCTGCTTACTGCAGATAGATAAGCATCCAAAATCAACACTCCCCCATGAGAGCCCCACACTAAAACATCTTCTTAAATCAAATTTTCATGAGGGCAGCAGTCTGAAGACCTGACAGTCTCAGGGGAAAATGCCCCTGAAGAATATGGTCAAATGGAACACCAGAATTCTGTTCTTTTCCATATGTGAGCATACTGCTGGAGAAAAGTCCTGGAGGCTTAAAAACAATGTTGAAGAGGATCAATTTTCCTTAAGGGAAGAAGTGCTAGTTTCTAACTAATACTTCTACTATTCTGTTAAATTGGCAAAATAAACACATACATATGTCTTATACCTATAAAAAATATGTAGCTAAGTTAAAACATGAGAAAACAAGACTTAATATCCCTGCAGTAAGTTTCATATAATCAACACCCATTTCAAGCAGATGAAACCTTGGCCCAGACTGGACTGGCTGACTGCAGAGAGTGCCAAGGACTGGGCCATGGAGCAGCTCTTCACCAGCTGGCCCCACCCCTTCCTGGCACCTGTACCAAAATATAGGCACATCATGCACCGGTGAGAAGGTAGTCAGCTCAGCGAGTAAATAAGGAAGCAGAAGGAAAGGAAATATACTGCAGTCGCCCAGTTAATGCTCAAGGAAAGAAGGAAGAACAAAGTACACAAAGGAGCAACAGGATCCTGGTGGGTGAGAAGCAGCAGGATTTAAAGAGCCTGAGAAAGTCACGTTAACCCTCCTTTACTTATAATTCTTGGGAGTAGATTAAAGAACACGTAGGGTTGCTACGTACTGGAGGATAAGGAATTTAAAAAAAGAAAAAATCCAATGACCACCATTAATTACAAAATCACCACATTTTACAAGCCAGTGTAATAAGACAAATTGTAACTGACCATTCCAGTAAAATTCTACTACAAATATGCCAACCCACACACACACACACACACGCCAAACAAAAGAAAAAGACTTTCACTCATTTATTTCAAGTAACGTTCTCTATACCAAAATTCCCACAGAGCTAAAAAATTAGTACAGCTATCAGTTTGTTCAAATTAAATCGACCTACCTCACAACTAAATATGCCATTTAAACAAAGCAGTCAGTCTCACTAGTCTAATACAGACATACTTAAAGTCTTCTCATTTTATAGGAAAATGAAATACTGAGAAGCAGTGAAAGAAGAGTCACAGATAAATAAAAATACTAAAATGTACATGTAATTGATGATGGCAACTCTCAGTTGACATTCCTTCACCCCCTCCCGCCACTCTAATCAACCTTTAAAAAAAAAAAGTTGAAATAGAAAAAAAAAAAAAAAATCTAATGTTACCAAAAACCTTTGTTTTTATCTCCAGAGCAAAGATTTTTTTGGGGCTGTAGTGTGTGTTTAGTATAGTAAAGACAAGAGTACAGAAATCATAAGTTAACTTTATAAAAAAGCAAACATATGGAGAGTAAAGGAATTTTTTAATAAGAATTCTATCAGTACACTAAAGACCATACATAAAAATGGTTACTCCTTCATTCTACTCCTATTCAACACCAAAGAAAGAAGATTTCATGTTAGAACAGGAAAATAGCATCAGTCTCAGAAAGTGAACCTAGTGCAACTGAAAGCTTACGGGAGAATAAAAGACTGGGTATTTAAGGACAAACTCGGCTGTGCTTAAAATTCTTAGAGAAGAAGCACCTTTGCCACATCTTTACATTTGAATTTGCATCCAAAAGCCTGGATAGCAAATAGCAATGCTGTAAAGACTCATTTTGTCTTTGTTGAAGAAGCAAAGTTAACATCTTAGGAAAAAATGGGTATATTTCCTTTGCCTGGGATGAGAGAGCACAGTTTTTTTGCGGTACGCGGGCCTCTCTCACTGTTGTGGCCTCTCCCGTTGCGGAGCACAGGCTCCGGACGCGCAGGCTCAGCGGCCATGGCTCACAGGCCTAGCTGCTCTGCGGCATGTGGGATCTTCCTGGACCGGGGCACGAACTCGTGTCCCCTGCATCGGCAGGGGGACTCTCAACCACTGTGCCACCAGGGAAGCCCAAGAGAGAGCACAGTTTTATGGAAAGATAGAAAGGAATCTAATCCTGGCTCTTTTGTAAAATGAGGTTAAGAACATCAAGACCCAATACCCACATCCCCGTTAATGGCTATCTTGAGGATTAAAATATACAAAAAGCACCCTGGCATATGTTAGTCACTCAAATATTAGTTCAACCTTCCTTACCACCTACAATCAAATGCTCATCTAGTCTTACATATTAGGAGCCACTCTGTCTTGTCTGTGTTGCTCTTATAAGAGTTCTTATTTTACCATCAACCAGTCACTTGTGCTTCCATATTATACTCACCTTTAGGCTCCTCAGATGTAAGAAATATATTCTCACTGTCTCTTGTTCAGCAACTAGCAGTGACTTACACATATTATAAGCATTCTATAACATGCTAAACTAAAATGTTTTTTGGTGATAAAACAAGCTCTGTATAAAAATGGTCACCAAAGTCGGATATTAGAAGCATTAGAACTTGCCGATTAATTTTTACCCTTTTAAAATGTCTATTTTTACATGTTATTTAATGTACATAACATATTGTTGTAGGGATATATAAATATAAATACACTGAGGGTACATGCTTAAAGAATATTTTCCTGATATTGCTGTGCAATGGAAACATTTTAGAAACCTCAGCCCTACTTAATATGACTTCACAGAGATGTCAGATATAAAACTGAGTACAGAAAGGTATGTTGTTTTTGAATAATGTTAGACCACAGCCAGACCACTGAATCCAGATGCATAGGGATATAAACATATAGTGCTGCATTCCAAAATTTTATACTGAAGATAATGCTATTCTCAGCTGCCTCTGTGAAGTATGGCTAAAAGAGAGGACTTCTTTCTCTACTGCATAAGGTAGAGGGCCTGTCCTGTACATTGAGTCTGGTGCCTTTTGATAACTGCTTCTTGGGTTTATGCTTAACACAACCCATCTTGGGCTTCTGCCCATCAATGACATCACAAAGTTACGCCAACCTTACTCCTGTCACCTTCAAAGCACTACTTCATCTTGTCTTAGGGGCACCAGACAGTGACCTAAGAGGATTTCTTTGAATGTATGTTGTTTCTAAACCTCTCTACTGCTAGAGTCCACATAACTTAAAACTATTAACATAGGAGTGACATTATTCCAAAATGGCATCTAAGTCATCTCCTTAGAATTATGGCAACCTAAACTGACAAAGAGTTAATAAAGAAGACCAAATTGGAGAGAGGGAAATAGATCAGAAGATCTCCTAAACTCATGGGAGGAAATACTATTAACTGACCTAAGCCAAAAATAAACAACATTTCTGTATATCAGAAGTATTTGCAAGGGTAAGAGAAGTCTGTTTAAAGTTCCATTTGATGGATGGAAATCATGAAAACTGACTCAGCTTATTTGAATAAAATGTTCACTGCTCATTCATATTAGACTCTTACCCCTTGAAAACCAAAGAAAATGAAAAGCTGTAAGGTTTATGTCAACTGGTACATAAGGAGACAAAATAATAATTACATGTGCCTACAATGCACCACTTATTTGCTGTTTATTGAAAATATGGCACTTTTGTTTGGTTAAAAAAAGTTTCCAAACTGTGTTCCATATATGAGCTTGAGGCTACCTGCTTTTACCTGATTTATCTATTGGGCTTCCACTAAAAATGTCTAAGACAGAGTTCCTTAGACTGAGACATTTTCAAAAGAGGTTTGCCCCTCCACACAAAAAGAGACTTATAAACTGTATTAAATTGGACCAAATAAAGATTTTAATTACTAAAAAATAAAGCTTGGTACTTTAGGGTAACACCACCTCCACAAATGATGAGCCAATTCTGGTGCTGCTGACAGAGTCCTCAAGAGCGGTGTGTTGGGTTCCTGTAAACAATGTCCAGCGTCTACACCTCATGTGGATGATTCAGGCCCTAATGCAGACCGTGCTCACCCAGCCTGCTCCATCCCCACACCCCAGTGACCACCCTAGCCTGTGGTTTTCTATGAGTTTTTATCTGATGT
Source organism: Mesoplodon densirostris (assembly GCF_025265405.1). Taxonomy (NCBI): domain Eukaryota; kingdom Metazoa; phylum Chordata; class Mammalia; order Artiodactyla; family Ziphiidae; genus Mesoplodon; species Mesoplodon densirostris. The sequence continues at coordinate 47,696,354 of NC_082667.1, read as the reverse complement.
CATCAGATAATAGTGAGTCATGATTAAGGTTTCAAAATAATGAACTATGAATTATTATATTTACAATAAAGATAATTTGTAACACATGGGAAGAAATCTAAACTGTATTATTATAAATCAGAAGTTGGGAATAGGGACGCCTCATGGAATAGAAACAATTTCTGAAAATAGGGCAACCTTGTAACATTTTCTTCTAAAGACAAAAAAGGTTCCTTATAATCATCAATAAAAAAACATAAACATCCACATTCCTAAGTCAATTACAAATATTTTTATTTGGACCTTTCAACAAACTTATAAAGTACACAAGGTAAAAAATCACCATTCTATAGATAAAGAAACTGAGACTCATCAAAGTTACGTAGACAACTTTCTCTGAAACACCTGGTTAGTGAGGAGTCGAGCTGAGAGTCTGTTGAACTGTATCCCCTAAAAAGATATGCTGAAGCCCTGACCCCTATGAATGTATTTATGAATGTGACCTTATTTGGAAATAGGGTCTCTGCAGTTGTAATCAAGTTATGACAAGGTCATTAGGCTGGGCCCTAGTCCAATGACTGATGTCTTTGTAAAAAGAGGGAAAGGCCATGTGAAGACAGAGATACAAGGAGGACGCCATGTGAAAGAGGCAGAGACTGAAGTGCTGCAGCTCTAAGTCAAGGAATGACTGGGGCTACCAAAAGCTGGAAGCGGCAAGGAAGGATCCTCCTCTAGAGAATTCAGAAGCAGCATGGCCCTGCTGACACCTTGTTTTCGGACTTTAAGTCTCCAGAACTGTGAGAGATTAAATTCCCGTTGTGTCAAGAAATCGAGTCTGTGGTACACTTTGGTACAGCAGCCCCAGGACACTAATAACAGACTCGAAAGCAGATCTGCTGACTCCAAGGCTGGTGCTTTGCTTTCTCTCTAAAATCTGCTATCTCAATCTCAACTCAGCTAGAATTCATGGCTATATTTTAATGTACAGAAAAAAGTTGAAGAGTAGAGAAATAATTTTTTAAAAAGGACTTCTCTAGTAAATGTTAGACAGTTAATACACCTGTGTGCTTTCTATATTCACAGTGCTGTACACAATCACTGATGTTCATCATGAAGATTTTGTAGAACTTCACAGTCACCCAAGATTTTATGAATATGTTCTAAGTTTTGTTTAAAACAAGAATTAGAGTTCCACCTTTTAGAAAAAATTTTCTCAGCAAAAATCCAGTGAAAAGGCCTGGTCGTACATGTTGTCTTATTAACAATAATGGTAAGCAGATGGGACTCCTCGAATTTTTGTTTTGACTGATTTGGGTGTGTCCAGGGGACTGCAGAAACATTCTCACCTATGGCCCTAAATCCCAATTCCCAAAGTAAATCCCCTCATGGGATCTTCTACTAAGCAAGGATGAATGAGCACAACACACTGCTGACAAGGCAAAACGCCTTCACAGAAATGCAGCTGAGAAGATCAGCTGACAGAGAGGCACTGCCAACACCCAGTTAACATACCAAGAAGGTAAAAAAAACAAAAAACAAACAAAAATAAATAAACTAAGCCTAAAAGCAAAGAGAGCTATTAGTTCTTATACACAGGAAAGTCATTAAAAAGGCTTTTTTTTTTTTTTTTTGGTAAGACTTGAATTATTCCAATATCCAAAGCCAACAGTGCCCCCATTTAGATAGGTAAAAAGCACTCACAACTAGCCATTGTGTCCTTTCAGACACTTAACTGATGTCATACTTACTTAAATTTGGCCAATACAAACAAAACCCAGCAGCCATTTTACATCTTTAGCCACATCCTCCATTAAAAAAAACCCTCAAAGTCCCCCAATACCAATCAAGAAAACAATAAAACTTTTAATATGCTTCTTTTAAAAATTAAATCCCCAAGTGTAACACTCTACTATGGTTTTCATATTGCTTTTGGGAAAACAGATAAGGGATCAGTTTGAGTTTCTCATATAAATAAGTGATAAGAACATAATAAACACAACCCTCCCCCTCAAAAATCTTCAACATCTAAACTGTCTTATAAACATTCATTAAGAGAATGTTAGTTCACATCACAGTAACTTAAAAAAAGCGAAACTAACTAGGTTAACTGTCTTCATGCTTAGTAACATAATAGCTGCATATTGCAATGCAGAATGAGTTTATAAAATACTGACCAGCAATGGACATTTCAATTTATATACCAGTAAGTACCAGTAAGATTTATACAAAGCATGAGTGAGAGGGCATTAAGAGTCCCCACTCTCCCCAAGTTAATAAACACATTAGTAACCGGTAACAGGCAATCAAATAGTGTGAGGAAGCACAGAAGAGAAAAAAAAGCATTAACCACAGGTATCTAGTGTTTTCCATGTAGTCAAACACCTAGAAAGATGCACTCATGTAAAACATTTAAAAAAAAAAAAGCTACAATGTTAGGCATGAAACACAAGAACATAATACCCATCTTTAAGCATCTAATAGTTGTGTTAAAAATATCTTAAAAAATACAGAATAAGCCAGCACAAAAAATGGGAACAGAAGAAGTGTATAGGTGTATAGGGAGGCATAATTTCAACATTACAGTATAGTCTATTAGATTAAAGCTATCCTGAAGACCATTTCCTAAAGAACAAAAAGTCTGAGCTAACAGTCATGTGGAAGGTATTAGCTACTTTCTCACTAGCAGGCCCTAACACAGCACTAAGAGTAATCTAGATATAATTTAGAACACACAACACATTGTTTGAAATACCTCACTAATGGTAATATGATAAATATATGTGGGAGGGTTGAGGTACTCTCAAGAATATTAACTTGGTTCAATGGTAAGTAGGCAAGAGACCAGGAGCCACAAGTTATGCCTTTGGTAAGTAATGGCTCCCAAAAGAAATACTTCAAGGAAAAGGAAAAGACTTTTGACAAGAGCTGGAGAACTGGGATTTGATTAAGAGATTCTATTTTGATGGCATTTGACTTACATTTAAACTATCATTTACTTTACAATGTATAAAGAGACGTCTCTGCCTCAAGGAATTTTTATTGAAAAAAGAGCAAAACAATGAGAGAACAATTAAAAGGTAATTCATTAAGAAAAATTATTTTGGTTACTACTACCATTGGATGGACAAAGTTAATGCAAGGGACTGGCTAAGAATCATTAAAATACTCAAGCATGAGAAAATCTTTCCTACTTCAAAGATAAATAGTTTAATTTTTAAATGATTAAAAATATTCAATCATGAAATTAAAGGTGTCTTCATTCTTCAGGTGACAGTCATCTAACATTTTAACTTATGGTCTATTAGCCATGAAATTAAACCAATTTTGAACACTGCTATAAATTATTACAATGGTTATAAGTAAAAAGATATACCAATGAGAAGCAGAGTAAGTTATGAAATGGTAAAGGTAAGTTTTCAACCAAATTCACTTGTTTGACAAATAATGTTCAAAAACTATTATGAATCAGGCACTGTTTTAGGAACCATGAACACAGAAGTAAACAAGCCACATATAAGCCTGCCTCTATGAGGGTTACAATCTAGCCTCTTGCTGGATCAGATGGATGGATGGATGAACGGACAAATGGATAGACTGATGGACAAACAGATGTCAAGTAGTGGTAAGTTCTATAAAAAAAATAATGCAGAATAAGGAAAAGAACTTCAGATCTCAGAAGAACTGAAAAGGGACAAGACATGACTAAGATAGAGTAAAGAGTAAATGCACTTTATGACAGACAAAGGACTTCTGGAAAAGACAAACAGCAGAAGAATACTGGATACTTACTGAGAGTTATAAAGGCATGGGAATTGAAGAAGCTGAATATTCTGTTTATTCATTATTATTCTTACAAAGAGGGAGATTTTGTGAGGTAGTTTTTATGACAGAAGGAAAGCCTTACATTTCAGTTATATTAGTCTCCTCAGATTTTTGAATATGGAGATGATACAAATGCTGCCTATAAAAGTTTACTCCAGTATCTACAAAATGGATTAAATTAGAAAGGCAAGAAAAGTTCCAATCTGGGCAAAGGATATAGACTGCAAGAAGGGTGGAGCTAATAATAGCAGAGGAACAATTAGTGGGACTTTATGACAAGACATATGGAAAACAAAGGGGAAAAAGGAATTAAAAGTAACATTATAAAATTTAAGATTCTGACTTTCAACTGATTCAAATAACTGCGTAAGGAGAAGACCAAAGCCTCTTTGAGCCACTTTACTGACACCTGATTTTCTTTTCCTAGTTATCAATTTCCTTCCTTCACAGGCTTTCCTCAATCAGTAATATTTAAAATTAAGTACTCGCTTCAAATTTGATTTCTCAACTAGAAACTTATTACCTTAATGTTCTCATTCTCTTCTCTTCTGGTCTAATTAGAAAAAGGCAGTTCTATCACTCTTTCATTTAAAGAACTTGGAAATTCTTGCACTTTTTTTGGTGTTTCAGTGAAAGCTACATGGATTTCAAAAGGAAACAGGATATAAAATCTGTGTTAAGAACACATGCCAGGGGGCCAGCAATTTTTTTAAAGGTAGATTTTTTACTAAGTTTTTTTTTACCATATTAAAAAAAAAACACCTCATATAAAATGTTTCAAGGTTAAAAGTATTATCCAAAATTGTACAGGATGCTCTTGACAACTACAGTAGTTATATCCCAAATACATAAATATAGTTTATAATACAACAGGAAACCCGAGGAATTAGCAGAGTGCTTCGCTGCTGACAAAAGGAAGACAGTACTACTGTAGTGGCCACAGGGGCTGAGTTGCACTAGGAGAGAGGCAGTGTGGCACAAATGAGCACTCGACCAGGAATCAAGGATTCTGGGAGCTAAGTTGCATCTCACCACTTATTTAGTTGAAGAACCTTTCCAAGTCTCAACTTTCTTTACCTATAAAGATAAAGGATGATGACAATAGTGATCCTAGGCCCATCTACCTTAAAGATTATTTCGAGAATAAGATGAGATAATGTATGTGAAAGTGCTTGGAAACTGTCAGGCAGCATCCAAGGTTAAGGTAACAGTATATTCTGTTTCTGAGATAGAACTTCAACTGGATCAATACAAATAATTTTGGCAATGTAACACTGTATGCACTGGCAAGTGTAATACTTATATCCATTCAAGTGGAAAAGGAATAAGTCCATTACCAAACGCTCCCATGAATGTTTTCAAATAGCATTAAACACATAAAGTAACCAATCAGTTGGCATCAGAAGCCAAGAAAGGTGTACTTTAACAATCACGTCATTATTTCTAACTGTTAAACGATACGAGCACAGCCACAGATATAGAAGGACAAGCTGTCCTATCACTTTACAAGGATCTCATTCCATAGTATGCCGCCAGAGAAGTAAATAACAGAGGAACTTCATATCTCCTCTTCTCACCAGCTTTTTTCAGAAAAAAAGACTCCCCTGATGCTAACAATGAGATGAAAAAGAAAGAGTGAATATTTAGGTGAATTTTCTTGAACTGGAAGAAGGCCTTAGAAACATTTGAAGAGGAAAGTCTTTCCTGTGAAGACATTAGGTCAGCATGGCATTTCAAGCTTTTTTGCCCTTTTGGGGGGGTTTGCTTTTTAATATGATCTTTAGCAGCAGGAAGTTATCTAATGAAAAAACAGCATTCCCAACTTTTGAAGACTTGTCAAGTTTCACAAACATCTCAAAGGCAACACCTTTACTGTAGCACCATTCAAGCCAAGGCACTGAGTTCTGAGTTCAAGGTTTCTAAGGCCCACAAAGGAGAGCATGTCAGAATTATTATCAGAAAAAAGGTTCCTTAACCTCAGAAAAACCATCCTCTGGACCCACCAACTGTAAGTTATCAAGAATTTTCCATCTTTAATGTTTGTAATCTACTTATCCTTTCTTTCCAAATAATCAATATTCCTAAAAACTCTTAGATGAGAAAGATATGCAAAGAAAATAACATCCACAATGAAGGGGAAAAATGCTAATAACCTGCTTCTCAAGTTGTATAAAAGGATTTTTTGTTATTATATTTCTTCCACATCAAGCACATTAAAACAGTTACGTGTAGCATGTTAATTAGTACCTGTGCTCCTGATACAGGGCCAAAAGGGTTTGGTGGTCTCATGACAGGCTGGCTGTATATTAAGGTTGGTTGTGTCATTACAGGTACACTTCCCATTTGAGGAGGCTAAAAAAACAAAAAATGTCAAGTTAAAGGATGTTAACTCACATTTTCCTTATTTTGAGTAAGTAAACAAGAAGGATGACAGGGATGAACAGTACTAGTACTTCCGTAGTAACTCAAAGGGAAAATACCTGTAAATGCAAATAAGACTGACAGCTACAAATTTTTAAGAGTATTTTTTTATATGGAAAGTCTTTAATGTGCTCTTTTAAAGTTTGCAAAAAGCTCAACTTTTTCTACATGAGTTGCAAAATTCAAACTACGATAAACAGACAAAATAATTTAGACCAAAAATATTTCCAAATTTGCCAGCTTTAGACATGGGAAACTTGAAACTATAAAATGGCTAAGACATTTCAAAGAAAACTGCCTTTGTATATCAAATCAAGTTCTTATGCCATTATGCAAATAAGCACAAGGGAAAATAGTTGACTGTTTGAAGAAGTTTACTCCCAATGGTTCTTTCATTTTACTTCAGGCATTTTTAGGGAAAACCAAAAGGCTTAAATTACACACAAAGAGGTTAGTTCATTCTTAAATAATTGAAAATAAATCTCAACCAACCATCTCTTTAAAAATTACCACTCCATGGTATATAATTAACGTAAGTGACAAAATAGAGTACACACTGACCACCATATTATTTTGGTTAAAATGCTATATTCTAAAGCCTTATCTTTCTGCAAGTTCTATTTAGCCTTTTAGGATGACTCCTATTTGTAGTGAGAGATTCATTTTGAGTTTTTTGTGCAGACACGTTTTTTATGTAATGACTACTAATCCAAAAGCTGTGAAACTTCTTCATATGCAGGAAAAGAGCTACAGATGTATAATAAATGAAGAAGTAGCAGAAGCAGCCACAGTAGCAATACCAACGTATGGAGTGATGCCTCCCAACAGCAACAGTTCCGCCAAGTGTATGGTGGGCTGAAGCCACTACCTTCATTTCTTATTTATGTGAGTCTATGTATTAAGAGAGTTGGGAGAGTAAGGGCAGTCTAGAATGTGGGTTGTGGGCAGCTTAAAGGTTTAAGGACTGTTTCTGTACTATCCCACTCATGTCATAGGAAAATTTCTGCGGCCTTTACTAAACTAAATTTACCCCTACACTATTCAAGAAATATTAATTCCCCCCTTCCCCTAGAGTGGTATTCAGGTTATAAGACCTCACTGGTATTAATGTAAGGTCACAGCAACAAAGACTTGGAATTAACATTAATGTTTAAATGAGCTCATAATGAAGTATAAAATGCTTAGCAAACTTATGAGAGGAAAAATAAGCCAAGTAGATACAGTGAACTTTAATAAATAGTATCTGTTGTATAATGACTATTCTAGAAATACTTATGAAACCTATGCTGTGGTGCAAGGTTCTGTGTTAGGCGTTAAGGATATATGTGGCACTAAGTTCTCTTTTCAGTTAAGTTGGGAAATAAATGCATGTTAAATGTGAGTCAACCTATTTTCAAAAAGCTGTGTTGGGAAAAATACTTACGATTCCATATCCTATCATGCCTGTTGGTGTAGTAGCAGGATAGGCCATTACAGGGGGTGCCTGACATGATGAAAGAAAAAATAAACAAGGAAGTATAATTCATGTATGTCAACGGAGTTCAAGGAATTAATAGCTGCAGTTCCACTAAAAAGAATTGCTAAGACAGCTGTGATTAAATATGACATTTGTGTTCGTTAATAATTGTGTCAATTAAAGCTCAATGAAAAAAAGTGTCCTGAAATTAGCAGAAAAGCAGAATTATCAGAAAGAAAAAATACCATTTAAAGTTAGATACAACAGTGATCTAAGATTTCAATGTGCTTTTACAAGCTTTAAAAATATTCAGATTTTTAAATATACTCAAAGTTCTAAAATTTAAAGTCTATCACTAACATAAAAAATGTTTGCCTAGAAAAGTAGCATTACTGAATGTTTTCCTAGGTACTTCATTTTTTGAGCAAAAAAAAAAAAAAAAAATCCCAAATCAATGAACAATCTGATCTTCCAAAAAATTAGTTTCTAAGGACCTCATTCACTCTTTTCAAATAACTCCAAAGATTTCAAACCACTATGGAGTATGACTATTTCTAAGAAGCACAAGTTCTTACGTAGAGTATGTATACTAGTATTCCTTCTAATTTATTCCATAAATTATTTAAACTATCTTCTGCAAAGCACTAATTTCAAAGAGCAATACATTTTTAAGTCTGTTTATGCTTTAAGTCCTAAAAGAGCCATCTACCACTAAGATGTTTAAGGTCCCTTCCTCCTCCCACTTTAATTCAAAATATACAATCTCAGCACAGAATCATTTTAGATATATCTGCTGTCTTAACAACATTCCCTGTGTGTGTTATCTTATAATAAAAACTGAAGCTGAATACAGGTGAAAGACCAATAACACTGCTAAAACATGAAAAAAAACAACAAATTATATGGCAATTTGAACATACACATGGAGAAGTTAAATGAAGCATAACTAAAGTGAACAGTTACAAGTTTAGTATTTGGGCGAGCATGTAGGACTTATTGGTCTCTCCCTACTTAAAAACCAAGAGCTGCAAGAGCAGTAGACAAACTGCCAAGTTCAGCAGAAGCCTGTAAGATTTCATGCAATTGTTATTTTCTACATTACCACAATCAACATTTCCCTTCATTCAGAAGTCATCAAGTGCATAGTGGCAGCACAGATACAGACACAGACACCCAGCCATCTGGCAGCAAATGGCAGAATATTAAGCAAGAAAAAAAAATTTATATTTCCCATGCCACCATCAGAATCAATTCTGCAACAAACCCACAAAATCAGTAGATGCTAGGAAGAATTTTTGGCACATTGAAAATCTGAATGTGAAAACAAGTAATAGCTAGAAGGTTATGAGATTCTGCTACAGCATTGGTTAACAGCATGCCAATTTATTGCAAAAAAGGCTAGTTTTTGGTCACTTACGTATTGTGGAAAATGCATGCCATTCTGTTTTTCCCAGGGAGAACAATTACATAATGCAATAACACTGGATTAGAACAAGTACTTACACAACAGAAAATACATAGAGAGCATTTTAGTTCACATGAACATTCATTAACTACCTAAAATCCCTTGTATTTCCAGTATCTAATGGAAGAACATCTATACTAAAACACTATCAAGGTTGACGAGGGAAATTTAGTCTTTGGCATCATCACCTTACTTACATAATAGTTTATTGAGTGTCATCGAATAGTTTTACAAGTGTCATCAAAACATAAAATCTATCAGTAACATCAACAGTGCAAAATTCAGTGCATCCCATAAACAGGGTTGCATTGCATAATGTCTACCACAGAAAAAAAGCAAACAGTAATGAAAAGAGTTGGTAGTGTGACATCATTATATATTTTAATAAAACATCAATGAACGTTTAAAATTTAAAAAAATTTAAAAACCTTGACAGTGTTTAAGGATTAATTAAAAGGTTAGAAATGTAAAGAAATGTCAAAAGCAGCAGTTTATCTAAGTAGTGAATCACATCACTAGCCCTAAATGTTAGTCATTAAAAAGAACCTCTATAACATACATACAAATGTTTTAACAAAATCCTTAAGAGATGATATACCTTACCATATACAACACAGCACCATAGATATTGCTTCTTATCAACAAATTCTAGATGATTAGATGCCTATTACATGCTAACAATCTTAAGTCAAGTGTTATTTGCAAACTTCTAATACTTCATACAGATTAATACTAATTTAATACAAAATAAGAAAATATTCATTGTATTTTTATATCATCATTTGGATTTATATCATTCCTCATATATTATCAATGTATAATTCACTCCTGAGGCTATAACATCTACTAACCTAACCTCCTGCCGTCCCTAGTCAGAGAGGTGTGTTAGAGTGGGAAAAACACTGGATTCCGAGTCAGAAGGGATGGATTTCAATTTAAATCTGCTTTCTAGTTGCTTTGCACTTGAGAGAAAAAAAAAATTGCATAACTTTATCCTTACAGTTGGGACAATAGCTGCTCAAACTCCTCCAAGAGTGCACTATTTACAGACTCAGCATAGTGTGTGTGTGTGTGTGTGTGTGTAAAAATGTAAACTATTTAAATGCAAGGTTTTATTATTGGTGACGGTAGTGACCACTACCAGAGAAAAAGTACTGATTTAAAAAGGTGGCTAGGGCTTCCCTGGTAGCGCAGTGGTTGAGAATCTGCCTGCTAATGCAGGGGACACAGGTTCGAGCCCTGGTCTGGGAAGATCCCACATGCCGTGGAGCAACTGGGCCCGTGAGCCACAGCTACTGAGCCTGCGCGTCTGGAGCCTGTGCTCCGCAACAAGAGAGGCCGCGATAGTGAGAGGCCCGCGCATCACGATGAAGAGTGGCCCCCGCTTGCCGCAACTAGAGAAAGCCCTTGCACAGAAACGAAGACCCAACACAGCCAAAAGTAAATAAATAAATTTTTTTAAAAAGTAAAATAATAATAATAATAAATAAATAATAAAAAGGTGGCTAAGTTTCAATATTATTTTCCATTAATGAAGACTGAAACTAATAAAACTCTTTAATGTCATGTAAAACTTTAACAGCACACTATTTTTAGCTCAGCCCTATTAATTTTAACATACAATTAACCCAAGGAAACAGCAACAGCACAGTGCTCTGGAAGAGATTTAATAACAAAAAGTAGCTATAACAAGGATAATGTGGGGAGATCAGCTCGGTGCTTTGTAAGGACCTAGAGGGTGGGATGGGAGGGTGGGAGGGACACTCAAGAGGGAGGGGATATAGGTATACATATAGCTGATTCACTTTGTTGTACAGCAGAAACTAACACAACATTGTAAAGCAATTATAACCCAATAAAGATGTAAAAAATAAATAAATAAATAAAATGAAAAAAACTTAAAAAAAAAGAACTAATGCCCCTGAAGGTATATTAAAAAAAAGTGGGCAAATGGGGATATATGTATACGTGTGGCTGATTCACTTTGTTGTACGGCAGAAACTAACACAACATTGTAAAGCAACTATACTCCGATAAAAAATAAAAAATGGAAAAAAAAAGGATAACGGGGGTCTCTAACAACAACAGAAAGGATACAATGTGTGGCTTGTGTAATCAAATGCTGCTTATTAGCACACACTGTTGCAAGAAAGCATGTTTCAAATTTTTCTGCAAAAAGAAATTGGTTTGCTCTGACCCAGGGAGACTTACTGGATTGGTAAAACAGCAGCTGACCAAGGATAGGGGTACGGCGACAAAACTACTGTGGGACGACCATACCTTATATTAATTAAAACCATTAGAACTTCTTCAGTACTAGATGCTAACTCATTAATTATCATATACAATTAATTTTCATTACTCATGGATTCTGTATTTGCAAACTTGCTATGCACTGAAATTTATTTGCAATCCTAAAATCAATACTTGTGGTGCTTTTAAAGTCATTCACATATGTGCACAAAGCGGTGAAAAATTTGTCACCGGATGCATTCATTCCCAGCTGAGGTCAAACAAGGTGGGGCTGTGCCTTGTTTCAGCTCTGACATGAAGATGACCAGAAGATGGAGAAGTAGGGAACAGTGTAGTGTACTGCAAGAAGCTCTGGCTCTGGGGCCAGTTGGATAGGGAGAGTCTCTCAATTCAGGCACCTATTAGTGGGGATGCCTCAGGCAAGTCACTTAACACCTCTGGCACTCCTTTTCTCTTTTGTAAAATAAAAAAATATATAATCCACTAGAATGAGTTTTTTTGTTTTGGGATTTAAGATTATAATCTATGTGAGATGTGTACTTGTATAGGCATACTCAATTAAAACTATACTTGCTTGGCTTTTGTTAATACTGTCATATAATTTATATAGTTGATTCTTATTTGCTGCACTTATATTCTTAAAGTCACCAGAACACTGAATTAGTGAACACTGCACCATCAGTGCAGCAGTCCCCAACCTTTTTGGCACCAGGGACGGGTTTCAGGGAACACAATTTTTCCTCGAGTGGAGGAGCGGAGAGGGGAGAGAATGGCTCAGGCGGTAATGCGAGCGATGGGGAGCGGCAGATGAAACTCCGCTCACTTGCCCGCCACTCACCTCCTGCTGTGTGGCCCGGTTCCTAACAGGCAGCGGACCTGTAATGGGTCTCTGGCCCCAGGCGTTGGGGACCCCTGCATTAGTGAACGCTGAGCCATTGTTGGGGTAAATATGTGTATGTGTGTGAATCTAGCAACTGGTTTAGTGTTAAGGTTATTTATTTATTGTAGATAAATAAATAATAGATTTGAAACCAGCAGTAGAGAATAGTGATTAAGAGAATATGCTCTGAGGTAAGGCTGCCTGGGTTCTAAAAACCCGCCCAATCTCTGTGATCTGGGCTTATTACTTAATAACCCTCTGTTTTCATTTCCTCATCTGTAAAACTGGGATAATAATAGTTACTACCGTGTAAGGTTAATTTGAGGATTATATAAAACAAAACCACATATTATTTGTTAGAATGATGCCTGACACAAAGTAACCTTTAAATAAATGCTAGCTACTAAAATTTACCTGGCAAACATAGTCAACCAAGCTTCCTTTAAAAGAAATACAAATTACTTATATTTCTAAAACTTGATAACAATCTTTCCACTTATGCCTTATCACTATTTTAAAAACATTTTCATGTTACACATTTACCTATATCATTCATGTTAGTATATAATGAGCTTTTCCAACTCACCATTGTTGCAGCACTCCAAGCAGTTGTTGGTGCAACCTTTGGTTGCCAGTTAGATCCTCCAGTTAGCTTCTTTTCACCTGGCTGACTCCAATTTACATCACTTTAAATAAATATGAGTGAGAATATTAAGTGTGTGTAATTATGAAGTTTCTTTACTATACATTTAGCTTGAACAGAGCATTTAAGATGCAGATGACATCTCTACATATACTTTCTTGAGAGGAAAGCCTAATCAACCTCTAAATGGCACACAGGGAAAGAATACAAATAAAACACTCACTTCTTAGTGGTTCCATTTCCAATGCCAAGATCTAGAACAGGAGAAAAAGAAAGCATTTAAAAACTAGACTAATTTTTATAAAACAACTTATTTTAAAGATTAAAGAATACAAAAAATACTTACTGCCAACAAGGTTGGCTAAGGAAGAATCCAAGTCATCAGATACTAACTTGTTAGGTGGGAGTTTGGCAACAGGAAGACTCTGGTTCTGAGAGGCCACTGTTGGTTTGAGAAGTCCACCTAGTTCATCAAAGCCTTAAAGTTACAAACAGACGAAATAGGATTTGTAAGGAACTTTATGGTGCTACAGCTTTCTAAAGGAGGTCTCTGCCTTTTCTCCTCGTTTGTTTACTGGAGAAGTCCTCCAGGAAAATGGGCACTAATAAATGCTCTTAAGTGGAAAAAGGAGAAATCCACCATTTCAAATCCCTTCTCTGTGAAAGAGAAGGGAATGGAATTAATCCTTCACCTCAGCTGACAAAATTTTCTGAAGACTCACTTATACCTGAAGTAATACAGGTAAAAATATATATCTCTAACTTTGAAAAAAAAGTTCCTTTTAAGAAATAATATTTTATAGACCTTTTTATATTCTTCAAAGTGGAGAATGTAAGGTATATGTAAAACAGTATATTAGAAGCAAGTGAAAATGAACCATTAGGTTATCTCTTTTCCTGTCTAAAAACAGCTAGCCTAAATTATACATAAGAAATAGCTAAACTACACTCAAACTGCATAAAACTATCTAGTAAAGTAGAACACTGCTTAAAAATAAAAATAAATAAAATAAATAAAATAAAATCCCTTAAGGTTCTCTACCAAACGGTAGAAGGTAAAACAAATCCAATCAACAAACCACCAAAGGACTAAACGGCACAACCCAGAAATACTAGAGAATATGAAAAAGAAAGTCACCAAAAATGGGGGTTTATAAAATAGGAACAATTGGTTTCTATTTCCTTTATCCTTTTCCCCAGCAAGATAAACTCAAGAGGAAAAAGTCAAATGTATCAAAAAATATAATCATAAGACCTACTAGTGCACAGAAAAAAATAAATTCCTAGTCCATACACATTCTTTATAAGTTTGCTTCTTACTTTTGTATGTATACTTATGATAACTAATTGTGTATTATAAAATTAACAACACCTCAATATATTTCTTTAAATGGCTTGAGTTTAATTACTACACTTACTACCCCATGATTAAGAATACAATTTGGTGCCAACTTTATAGGAACTCATCTTTACAAAACTTCAAATTACCAAGATGTTAAATGGAAACTCGGCTCTACAGATTTATAAAGTTCTCTTAAGATGACTAAACAAGCATACTATAAAACAATAAAAAGCCCCTGAACCCACAACTCTGATATTTAATTATTCTAGCTGTTCATTACATAGACTGCCTCAACAAGTCAAGGTACCACAGGTCATATTTTCCTAGTTTTCAAAAAAGCCAATTTCATTTCAGCAAAGGTAAAAATTAGAGTAAAAGGTACAGCATTCTACACAGAGTCACTAGCAATTTAGCAGTCTAATCTGAGTAAAATCTCTTTTTTCTCTCTCTTATTTAATAGCTCTGGGAGAAACAAAATCTATCCAGATTCAAAATTGCCACTAAGAAAAGAGTAAAGGCTAACAGTCCTTTGAAGCTTTCTTCTAGTGGCTGGGGGAAGAGGGACCACTTCTTTGGCTACCCCAATTTCATCTATTTACACATGTTAAAAGGACCATTATCTGTCCTTACACAGACTCTAAACTAGAACATTATAGTAATGTTAATAAAGCAATTTTTTCTTACCCCCAGAATCTACAATAACGTTGGTAGATTTATTTCCAAACACAGATTCAAAGTCAACATTAAGGCCAGCTGAAGGATGTGGCTGTGCAACTGGAGAAGGAGTGAATCCTAAGAAAAACCAAAATGGAAAAAGCTCAATTCTTTAATAACTCTACGTCTACAGCTCTTTAATAATGATGACAATAGAATGGAAAAAGCAGTAAATTCCCACAACAAAAAACAAAGCCAACCTTTCAAGCAAAATGCTTCCTAGACTACCACATCTCTTGTGATTACATTTTCCAAAACAAAATCATCCCACTGACTAAGAAAACTAACAAAAGAGCAAGTGAAGTTGAACTACTAGTTTGTTTCATTACAGAAATAACATTTTTTGCTTATTTTTTACCTTAAACTTGTAAGCTGATGGTAAAAAACCAAAAACATCTAAAATTCTAGGATTTTGCATGAAGCCAAATTTAATTTAAGGGATCATTTGGGAATAAAGTAAGTATTCTGTGGTGCTTTAAAAAAATATGAGTCTACTTAGTATCCCCCAAGTCTTTCTCCCTCTACCTACTCACCTTCCATACTTCTCTCTCCTTCCTTCCTTTCTCCCTTCCTTCCTTCAGTGGTTAATCAAAAGCTATATGGTTTAAGTTAATTTGAGAAGTGACAGGACTCTGAAAGTTATAACCCACTAATCCTTATGACCCCCGCTTGTGTCCAGATGTGTTCTGAATATTTAAAAAAAAAACAAAAAACAGACTATTTTCAACACCCAACCACCCTCTAACTTCAACTTAACTACTTCCAAAAGTGGAGCTGACATGTATAATCAAATATACTCATTTACCTAACTGCTCTGAAACACCAGAAAATTTATTCTTTCCTGTCCATGTTACACTGATGGTAGTGGCAATAAGCCAACAGACACCCAGCTCATGCTGCTGAAACCAGGCAATGCGAGGTAAACGTTAAGATTTTCAGTTGTGTGAGGTTGTATTTTGTGAGGTGAAGCTCTGAATTTCCAGAGGCTGACAAGAAGAATTAAAATCATCTAAAACCATTAGGGCTGTCACATGACTTGGGGAGCTTTCAATCACTGAGTATATATCCAAGTAGAGAACAGTCTAGCAAGGATCACAAAGAAGGAATTCTTTTGCTTTGTGGAAGGCTGTAATAAATGGCTCCTGAATTCTCTTCCATTTCTAAATTCTATAAAGTCAGAATGTTAAAAATTTTTTAAAAGTCTGGTATTAGAAGATTAACAACTGTATCATTAACGAGAAGTTAAACTTTTGAGCCCTAAACATAGACTCTCTCTCTCTTCCTGTTCCAACTTTCTGCTAAAGGACTTTCAGTCTGTAAGAATCTCACTTTGATCTCTTAATGTATACCACCAGGATATAAAGAAGTACAATAACGCTGTACTAAAAGGACTAATCTTAAAGAAAAACAAAAGGTAGGACAAGATTTGGTGAGAAGTTCAAGTAGGTCCTCAAAGCCAGAGAAGCCAGAAAGCAATGACTTATTATTAACAATGACCCACACAAGCTGGTATACATCAATGATACTACTTTAAAAGTAGCATTTTACATCATAGTATGAATATTCTGTAGGGCACAAAATTTTTTAAATGTACAAGTTTGATCTTATTCCATAATTATTTAACCCTTAAAATACTCTTAACTCAAAGACACTGGTCATACAATGAGAATACAAGCACTATCAAAACATAAAGTAATTTAGTAAATAAATCTGACTATTCATCAAAAGGCTCCTAGAATTCTATAGATATACTGATTTAACAGCTCTTTGAAGTGTACGAACTGCTTAAGAAATATACCATGGGCTTGATGGTTCTTCTCATAACTCCTTAAAAAAGAACAGATGTATCTACGCAAGAAAGACAAAAATCTATCATGCTTAATTATATGCCCATGCTAAACCACCACACATAGCATTCTTTAAATCATCCTGGAAATAATATCTGAGCTATTATATCATTCAACTTTAGAAAACACAGGGAACAATAATTTATAAAGTAGGACGGCATACCAATTTCTCTTTTCCCTTGCTATCTTGTCCCAAATTCTTTCTAGAATTTGATATTATCAGAGATGAGCCTATCCTTTATAATAACACAAAAACAACTTCATTACTTTCTGTAAAGAGAGGAGCCATCTCCTGAGGTCCCTAGGGGCACCAATCTGTGAAATTATATTACTGCCTAAAAGTATAAAAGATTTGAAAAGATATAAAGTAATCCAGAGCTAGTACCTCAAATTTTAAAAGCTTTTACATAGCAGAAGAATAAACTAAAAGAGAAATTCTTAATAAATTATAATAGCTGATTAGATTGTCAACCTTTAATTTTTAAAAGTTACTTAAAGCAAAGTTACAGAACTAATACCATCATTTCAAAAGAGCAGATTTAGGGACCCCCCCCAAAAAAGATGAATAGGCTATCAAAGTTAAGGTTAATTTTATGAAATAATCACTACATTGAACTGCCTAACTCTTTCATTTCACAAAGCCCAATGAAAACTCTGTCACTGAACAGCTCCAGCTCACAGATTAACATTGAGAAACCACTGTACTACAGGGCAAACCTTGAGAGGACAATAGTAAGGTGACTGAAAGGCACAAAATGAAAAAACTTTTGGGACAGAAAGGCAATCCAAACACCTTTGAGAAAAATTGGCTGGGTTGTTTAATAGATTTTGGTGGTAGTTCTGTAATAAATAGGCCTCATTCTTTTTTGAGAAAATTACTGCTACTATTTATTAAACATTATGCAAGGGCTTTATAGATAGGTTATTATTTAAACCACACAATAACACTATGAGACAGTTATTATTATCCTCATTTTACAGATGAGGAAACTAAGAGATTAAACAACTTATCCAAGGTAAAATAATTAGTAAGTGGCAGAATCAAGACTTAAACCCCAATTTCTTTGATTCCAGAATCTATTAAGGGTTTGTGGTTTATCCTGAGTATTTCATCTTATATAAATTAGTAGGTAGGAAAATTAGTTTTTATTATTATAGTTATAATAGTTATATCTACTTATCAGGACTCTTCAAGTTTTATGAACTTCTTGAGCTTTGAAATAGCAAATACTGGGCTAAAAATTAAATAGCCCTTGGCAATTTAAAAATCTGTAAACAATACAAAAACAATGAGTTTTCAAGATTATATCTGATGATTAAATAATTTAGGTAAGAAGTACACTCCAAGTATGAAATGATCTGCATACACAGATAATTGCTTTTTTTTTGGCCTCGCCCTGCGGCATGCGGGATTTTAGTTCCCCGATCAGGGCCTGAACCCTTGCCCCTGAAGCGGAAGCGTGCAGTCTTAACCACTGGACCACCTGGGAAGTCCCCACAGGATAGTTCTCAATACAAGTAGTTTTAATGATAATTCTGTGTCAGGCATTGTGCTAGATGTTATACAGGCATATATGTACACCTCATTAACAATCCTGCAAGACATTATTATCCCAATTTTCATAGTCTTAGAAAGGTTAAATACTTGCTTAAAGTCACACAGGTAAAGGAGTGTAACTGGAATTCACACCCAAGTTCACCGTATTCCAAACATTTTCTTTCCGTTAAATGCCCTCAACAATTCCATTTTTAAACACTTTTAACCATGTCTAATTCTTACTGCCAGTCAAGAACCTCAGTTCTTCAGTTGTGTCAAACCTACTTTTTAATGCCAACTTAACTAAGGTAACAACTCCTATACACAAAAAAATTCAGCTGGATTTTGAGGTCTTATTGCTACCGCACTGGCCTAGACAGAATACATTTGGAAAGATACAGATCAAATTGGTTACACCTTCCTGGAAACTACTTCCCATTTCTATGGCCTTTGCATAGCACTGGAAAAGCATGCTTCTTTCCAGTATAATCTCCCTTCACCTGTGCCACAACTGTTCAAATCAAAATTATCTGCCATTCTATCACTAAGATCTATACACAGAGCTTTAAATTCCATAAGCTTGTAATATTAAAATGTTATAAACTCTTCTGAAAATTTGAAAGTTTTGAGAATGAATAAAAGCAGGAAGATGACAGGCATCCATTCATAAAACAATCGTGTTTAATCAAGGAAAACAAAATTAAGCAAAAAACTACCTGTTCTTCAAAACCAAGTACTTTTTTTCTTACCAACTCATTTTAAGGAAAGCAACAAAAAGAAACCCCTCTTGCATAAATGAACTGATAAATTTTAGAGATTATTGTTACCTACCTCCAAATAAACCAGCTACAGTAGAAGGCTCATGGCACATAAGGGTAGTATTACGATAAGCTTGAATACCACAAAAAGAATCTGACAAGGCATATAAGGGGGGAAAAGAAAGGACAGGAAAAAAAGAAAAAAGAGAAAAGTGAGAAAGTGAGGAGGAACAGTTAAGAGTGGAATGGAGTAATTAAAAACAAACAGAAACAAATAAAAACAAACAAAACAAAAGAAAAAACAGAGGAGTCCAAGCCATTGGTGTTCTTCAAATTACAACTTACTAAAAAAAAAAAGCACTTAAACCTCCATTGTAAGTACTATATTTAAAATATATATATAAATAATATTCACAACAAATTTTTAAAAATAACCAATACTGCATTTCTTTAGATAAAGAAATATGAACCAGTTGGCTTTTTAGTCAATACCAACATGTCTTCTTTTGCAGATGAGGAAGCAGGCCTAGACAAGGTCACAAACATGGTATAGCTGGGACCACAACCCACTCCCCTTGACTTACAAATTTCAGTATTCTTATAGCTTTAATGAGGACAAGCTACCAAGTACACTGAGAACCGTATCATCAAATCAAGGTTCTCCCCTGGAAGGGTTGGAAGGTATCTACATACCTAACTCTGATTGTTCTTGGTCGTTCTTAATCCTATAGAGCAAGGGTTGGCAAACTACAGCCTGGGGCCTATTTTTATATGCCCATGTGAGCTAAAATGGTTTTTACCTTTTGAAAGGGTTGTTTTTAAAAAAAAAAAAGAAAGAAAAAAGAAAAGATGACGACTCAAAGATTTTATGCATCCTATAAAAGCCTAAAGCATTTACTACCTGGTTCCTTACACCAAAAGTTTCCTGACCACTGTTCTAGAGCACTATCCAACAGAGCTTTCTAATAACAGAAATGTTTTATAAATCCACACAATATGCATATATGTGCATATGGTACATTATGGTAGCCACTAGGCACATGTGCCACTGAAGAATGGAAATGTGGCTAGTACAAGTGAGGAAGTAAAATTTTTATTTTATTTAACATTTAATTTTAACCTTTAAATGATGACATGTGGCTAGTGCTAATTAGACGATACAGTGCCAGGAATGGCACACCTTGGGTGGTCCTCTCATGCTCTTACTACTCTGAGTAAGAAAGTATTGGAATTTTTATTACACAACTCTACTTCTCAGGAACTTTCAACTTGCATTGAAAGACTTATAAAAAGCCTCTTCTAGGACAGGCATCAACAAACTACAGCTGCTTGTCTTTGTAAATAAAGTTTTACTGGAACACAGCCAAGCTCATGTGTTTATGTCTTGTCTACAGCTGCTTTCATGCTATAATGTCAAAGGTGAGCAGCTGCGAAAGAGATTGTGTGACTCACAAGCCAAAAATATTTACAATCTGACCTTTTAAGAAAAAGTTTGCTGACCCCTATTCTAGACTAACGCCTAATGGTTTGACATCAGTGGTTTTTAATTTCCCCTTCTGCACTCATTTTCATTAAAAAAAGAGAAGTATTTAACAAGTTTTTTTTCTCTAATGAAAAAACTTGGCAGATGTGATTTTTTTTTAAGTATACTTCATACTTTCATTTGTATTATTTGCCCTCAGAAAGAGGAAGATAGGGTTTAAATGAAAGTCTGTACTTCCATAAGGGAAAGAGCACTGCAGAGCAAAGCTGCTGTCTCCTGCTTTAGGCTTTGCTCCCACTAGCTGGGTTATCTTGATTAACTTTTCTAGGACTCAGGTGATGATGCATCCATAGAACGGTAATAATGTTCTTTTACCACTGTGAGAGTTGAGAGCTGGACCAAACATTCTCTGCAGGTTTTTGCAAACTCTAAGTCACCAATTCTATGATTTTAATTTTCAAATGGACCGACTGACCTTGGAGTATATAGCCATCAACTTTACTAATCTGCTTTGATTTCTGGTCTTCCTCTTGCCCCAAATTATAGGCCTTAAACTTAAAAAACATTAGGAATATGACATTTCTAGTATATTCCTCTTATTACAGGCTTTCCTTGAAAAGTCAAAATAATAATTAACTCTCTCACATGACTTTTATATTTTTTTACTCTGTTTTTGTTTATGTGTGAAATAGCTACAACCTTCAGCACTTAAGGTTACTGCCCTCCATTCTGTCCCCCTTCAGGGGATACAGATATGACATCCTGAAGCCCATGCACTGCTCTGACCTAAAAAGATCTAAATATATAGTCCCAAAGCAAAGATTATCTGTTTCATATCCCCAAATTAAGGCAACTGACTTAAAAAGATACAAACAGCCATATTTACAATATACAGACTATTCATATTCAGTAAATACGAAGAAAAGATAAACCTAAAAAACCACTACCCCAACAGAACACTCCAAAGATAACTCTAGTTACCCCTTATTACCAAGCAAAAAGGCACTCCATTTGACAAATTTCTAGAGCAACAAAATGTATAATTTAGTTTCAATTACTTTTTATATAATTTTTAAATGTATTACAGTATAATAAAGGAATTATTGCAACCAAATATTACATTTTAGAACTATTAGACTAGTTGTATAACTGGAGCACCTGCCTTGAAACTTTCTCAGATCTCCAACTACTGCTTTCTAGTCACCTTCCATCCTCCCCTCTCTCAGATATATCTAACAGAATATGGCCACATGATCTACCTAGGGTACACAGATGACTTTCTGCATGCTGCTTTAATCAAAAATTTAAATTTGTGTCACCTTACGCTGTTTCTTTGAATTGAATAAAAGCAGTTTTCATCATCTTTTAAGGGGGTTTAGCATCTTTTTAGCAGGATTCAAAAACATTTATTTCAGTTTAGTATGTACTTAAAAACTTATTCTTCCTTGTACAACTTTGGTATGAAATTTTGCCTTTTTACAGATTTTTATACCACAATTAAGGCTATTCAGTCAAGTTGCTTTTCATTTTCTACTTTTCACCCCAGGCTAACAATGAAATGAGACCCTTAAGATTGGACAGAGGGTATAGTGGGTTTTAGACAATATAAAGTTGTACCATTATTTGAAATTAAAAAGGGAAAAAAACGAGAAAGATTCAGAAAGCTACTAAGAGTGACAATCACCCTCTTTCTCAAGCAGAGAGGGAAAAATATAAGCACGTATAAACACCTAACTAAGTTTAAGAGATGTTACTCCTTCAATCAACTCTCCTAATAACTATCTCTCTGAACTAATAAACAGGATGTAGCATGTGAGGCTACAGTATGATAGAGAACAAAACAAAGTCCAATTTCAAAGGAAATTTTCTTTCCTAAAAACTTGCATTAAATAAAATTAGGGATATTGGCGTAAAAAATCTCACTACACTATTGCTGTTTAGTTTACTTTAAAATTTGTTATTAAAATACAAAGTAATTATTGCAGTGCTTTAAAAATAATGGATACGTTAAAAAAAATACTTAGGCAGTATAAACATTAATTGGAAAGAAAGGTTAAATGGTACTTTACCAACAAACATTTCATGAGTAGGTGTCCTAGTAGTAAAAGTGGATACATCTGAAGAAATGGGAGGGTGAACATCACCACTACTTTTTGTGAGGAAAGGATTTAAGCTTGGAATGGCATCATCAACAGCATCTACAGTAGCAGAGAAAGGATCTGTGCAGTCCAAGTGCATTATAGCAAAATGAAGAAAGGAAGTAAATTAATTAGTATTGTAATCAGTCAAAAGATGCAACGTGAAAAGTAGTAGCTATATTATTATTAATCTAAATGCAAATGATCAAATCTAATCACCAAGATAGAAGAAATGCATTTAACATATTTCAAAATGAACCCTCAGAAAAAAATACTTATGTGTCCATAACAACAGTAGCATACGAAGGCTAGATCTGCTTTACATCAGAAAGCCAACAGTCATGTAGTTAAAAAAGAAGATATGTAAGAACAAAAACGTTTCTATAAAAGAGCCATCTACCCTGAACCGTGTTCCCACCCAAGGTGGGAGTGTATCAGTTCTGGTGGCATAGCTATGTTTACACACATAATTGATATAAATAATTAATTCAAATGTGGAATAAGCAGTATTTCAAAAGCCAAAGGGAATTAGGGGTTTCTAACATGTGAATATAAACTCTTGTATAGGTTCAGATGTAGGAAACAAAATAATAAAGATGAAGAAAAGGTCTAATGATGGGAAAGGAATTTTAGAAAAATTAAGAACAGAGACAAAAGACTGGCCATCCCAGTAGACTGGGATTAGCTTTGAAGGCCTAACTATGAGTTTTAAAGCCTAAATGATTTGGAAGGAATAACAAAAGTATTGTTCCCTACTAGAATGGTACCAAATATGTACTTTATTATCAAATTTAGAATCACGTATTTACTATACCTATACCTCATTCAAGATAACTGTCACTGTAATGATTGAAAGCCATTCATCATACTTTAAGTAAATGGGGAGAAGAAAAAATAAAGAGCAGCGAAAATATAGTGTCATAATTTTTTCTCTTATAACACAATTAAAAATGAAAAGATACTCCTGTACTTCCAACCAGCGCCTGTTCTTGCCTCTTCTAGTCTAGTTTGTGGTCCTTACTTAAGAAGACAGTATTAAGCACTGTATTTTACTCTAAGACTGTATGATAAAACAATAAGGAAGCAATGGCCTAAGGATCAGCTTCTGCAAAACAATTTAGGCACACTTTATCCTTAAAGTCAATAAATTCAAAGCTAGTGTTCCACAAATCCTGCAACTGCAACTTTAAAAAGAAAAATATCAAGATAATATTGAGGTCATTGTATGAAGTCCTACAAACATCAAAACTCACTGATGTACATTCTAACTCAAATGATCATGTTAAACATCTTTCCCACCCCTCCACTTCTCAATAAATGGAACAATGGGGGAAAAGAAACAGAAAAAATAATTCAGAAATAAAAAGCAGAAAATAGTCAAAAGCAGAAAATAGTCTAAAACAAGATTCACTTTTTTGTACTAAAATAAAAGTGTAATGATGACCGCTCTAACTCCTTCTTGTATAAGAAAGAGTTGCGTTAAGTTTAGAGTTGACCGTTTTGGTTGAAAGTACTACTTTTAAATATTTGATAGAGGCATGGAGTTTTTAAAGTACATCATACTTTGTTGGACAAGTAACACAAAACTTCTCTCTGGTTTTCCATGCAAAAGAAGTCATGAGAGAAGTCATTCAAAAAGAGTACACACATTTCTACAACAGATCTATTAGGTTCATGAGAAAAGACATGTTTGGAAAAAGTTACTAGTTATCTGCTATTCTATTGATTGGCACTTTTTACCTAAGCACTTAGTATCAATCATTTCCTATTATATGAAACATCCTAAAGAAGAATATGCAGAAATGCATTAAGTGAATCTGTATATTTAGATCAGTCAGACAATAAGAAAAAATAGCTCTTAATCTACCTTGACAAAACACTACTACTATGGGTAGCAGATTAACATCATTTAGATTAGATGATGATATTTAAATCTAAATGATGTTAGTCTACTATACCATAAATGATTAATTCAAATTCATTAAAGATAAAAAAATATAGTAATAATGTTATAGCTATTCCAACTTAAACTGTACTTATCAGACTGGCAACTCTAAAATTCCTTATACTTTTAATAAATACTTTTTTCCATTATTTTTATCATTATTCACTTGAAAGTTTAATTTTATGTTACATTAGAGTCATCGAAAAATAATCCAAAAATTAAAACAAAAATAGTACCAGTCATATTACAGTCTTGAGGTAAATATTTGATATCTACATTCATTCACAGAAAATTGAGTGTTTTCACAGTGTTGTGTGTCTCATGCCAGCTGAGGCTAAAACAAATTCAACTTCAGAAAGGGTCATTCTTTTTTGCCTGAATTAAATTCTGAAATCTTGCTTAAAATATACAACAGCATACTTAACCTGGTAATACTGTATATTTTTAGATTTGCTGTAATTCAAAGTTTTCAAGGTGATGAAAACTGATATCTCAAGATATTAGTATTCAACACCAAGTGCTTGTTTAGATGCCAGACCATTTCTTGAAAAATCAAAGGCTCACTAATAATGCAATGAGAGAAGCAGGAGAGCTTGTGTTCTCTCTCTTCAATGTTCATTTTTAGGTGGAACCTTAAAATGCCTCTCACATTAAACATACGAACTTTACCTCCTCTTAACTCTGTATCACTAACCTAGCTGTGATTGGGAATACACATTGTTTCTGTGGTGCTTATGATAAGAACTAAATTAAATACCAAATCTGTTGTTAACACCCATTTTTAGCAAATGAGAGCAAGGAAAGCATAGAATAAGATTTTAGAATTATTAAAAAAAAAGGATACCTTTGTTTTGTCACATACTATAAAAAAGCATGATGTAAAATGCTACATATTTCAAATGTTCAGGTAAATGGTTAACGTCAAAAGAAATGCCTTTTAGAATTTACTGTTATGATCAAAGCTTTTTATATAAAAGATTTGTTCATTTATCTTAGTAACTTTAATTTTTAAAATAAAGTAAAACGTCTTAATCTGAATGTCATGGGTATGAACAATACAATGACTAAATTAGGAAGTATTCAAAGTTCTTGGCTTAAAATACTCTTCCACTATCCAATTATGCAGAAGTCAAAACTCTGAAATTATCACCAACTCAGAAACCAAATATCTTTATATGAAATATAAGACAAGACTTCATTCTTAAATTGAGGGGTTTATATAAGATCACTGTCCTTTCCTCATATGTAATTGTAAGCTTTTGGAAAAACAGTAGTCAGTTGCTACTGCCTCTGCTCTCAACTATACTTGATAATACTTTTTTTTTTTCTAAACAGTTTAACAGTGTCACTTGGACACAGCAAGCTTAATGTTAAAATATGGGAGAAATTTTGATGAAAATAGTACATAAACCAAAATAACCTAAAATAGAAAAGGAAATCATGATTAAATGTACTCCCACACTGTATTCACACACAAATTGCCATGGAATATTTCTTCTAACAGAATATAAAACAATTTTTATAGGCTGAAATTACTTAAAATTATTCTCCCACAGTAACAGTCTATCTGCCTTCATATACGAGCTCAATAATTCCAAGCAGAAACTTAAATTTGTCATTGTTAGAATTAATTGTACATGGTATCCAGACAAAACAATTTCACAGCTCAGTTTCATTGAAATGTTATATTAGTTCTCATTAAACCTTCTGTAAAATTTTTCATCTATCTAAAAATATAACTTTTCAGCCTTAGTTTTAGAAAAGCTGGTTTGTCTTTTTAAAAGGTGAGCAAGCTAAAACTGCTTAAACGGTCATGTTAATCCTACTAATGTTTCCTAAAGCAATTCACAATAAGCAGTAAATAAGCATGTAAATTTTGGCAGATTAAAAATCCTAAAATTGTAATGACCATTAGGATATTAAGAAACTGCTTTCTTAACCTTAATTTGCTGTCTACAGATCATTCAGATAAATAATTCTAAAATATTTACTGACTTTAAACTAGCTTATCACTTTTAGAAATTACTCCCAGATCTTAAGATTTAGCTAAATTAAACTAGCTTTCAAAATCAATTAGTTTTAAAAATCAAGTTATGGCTCACAAAATTAGTCTAAAAATCTAGTATTTTAGTGTTTCACTATTCCTGTTCCCTGCCCTGTCTTGAACCAGAAATAACCTGCCCCCCAAAAAAGAAAATGTCTAATCATTCAACAAATATTTACAAAGTACATGTTATATATCAGTAAGTATTCTAGGCATCAGGGATATATCACTCAACAAAATATTTTAGAGCTCTTCCCTTCACATAGTTTACATTCTATTATATAAAATATAGTCTTAAGAAATAACTATTAAAAAACCCCAAAAAAGTTATTAACTCAAATCATTAAAATAAAGATGAAAAAGTCTAATACACCATAAAAACTCACTAGAACAATGAATCCCGCTATGAGAAGTAAGCCAGTCAATTCAGATTTTACATGTGAGCCAACATAAATTTTAAGGTAGCTTGCCATTCTCTAACGGTTCTCTAGACAGTGTCCTTCCTCAGAGTATCTTTCCCTCCCAAATAATTTTTCAGTGTTTATAAAATAATATTGATACTTACATAAAAACAAACAGAAGTACCAAAACCAAACAAAGGAAATGATTTGAAAACATACTAAATGTCTAAGCAAAACTGCTTAAAAACTGACATGGACTAGGCTCATTCCTTCAAAGATGCCAGGTCATGATCATTATATGGTCACCTTAAGATCAAAGAACTACTCAAGGTGAGCAAACCTTCCTGTTGGTACTAGGGGAAAATTTCTTTGAATACCAAAATCTTACAGGTCTGAATTAAATCAACATTTTAGATACAAGTAGCATAAAGTCTGTCATGACATTCCTGCAGAGAAGATAGTGCACTGCCTGATAACACCATCCGAATTTTATTAGAACTTTATTAGATGAGCTTTCCCCTCTGCAAGTAAATTTTTTTCTATACCAAAGGTAAGATAACCATTACACGTTTTTGGGTAATAGAACAGAAATCCAACACTGAAAGAATGATTTCACAATTAAACATATATTTGGTCCTTTTTCATCTTCATTAAACTTCATTTCATAATTTAATTGAACATACATTCCAAAACTGCATTTATAAATGAATGGAAATGTCTTCAAGGGGCAAAACAACTTCACTGTCATATTAATATTTTTCAAGTACTCATGTATCAAGTGTAAGGCAAGTAAACCTCACAGAATGGGGAAGGGAGATGCCTATACAACATACAAAGTAGGTTCATTAATGCTTACCTCCCCATGTACTTGCTACCTGAGAAGCAGCTGACATAGGAAGTACAGATGGGTGAAAAGTTGGCTGTTGCAAATCCAGCAGATCATTTGGTAGCTTTGATGTGCTAGGAAGATATTTTGAAAAGATGCTTTATTTATTAGATAAACTTTGCTACATTAGCCACTCCCCTCATCCACCCCAGTAAATAAAAACATTAAAAAGAAAAGTGAAAAAAAAAGTCCCAATAATATAAATCTCCAAAGGAAGAACAGGTGCAGCAAGCTAACAGCTGCATACCCCTCATGTAATAGCGTATTTCTAAGGAGGCCTGGAAAATTATTCAAGTACCATATCTTAAGTTTACATAGGATTCAAATAATAATAGCCCTTCTGGAAAGAATCAATGACTTCCGCAGGAAAAAACTAATTTCTTTATCGAAAAGAACCTAGAACCTAAACAACATAATTTTAAAATATGAAACGTCGTGGCAATTAATTTTTTTTTAAAGAAATTTGTTTTCTTACTCTTAATCTTCAAAAAACTTCAATTACATTTGCAACACCAATACCCCTACAAAGTAAAATACCTGTTAACCTTACCTTTATTGCTTCAAATATCAAACATATCAACAATACATGGAAAAAATTATACATGCATATATGATATAAATTTATAACAAAGCCATCCCATTACACAACTCTAGGGGAGTACCACTTACGTAATATATTTCGTGTTACGTGATTAAGGAACAACACAAAAAAAGACCCCAGTTTCCATGAATTGAGGCATTATGTGTATCTCAGCATAGATTATTTTTAACTTACACTTACTCAGAAACAAAAGTTTTGAAGACATATCTTTCAGATGTAAAACATAGTTTTATAAGTATATAAATCAAAATACAAAAGCATTTAGTGCTTTGGGGAAAAGTACAGAATATGCAATAAGCATTCTGTAATAGGCTGTTGGTTTGTCCTCAATTACTATTAAAAAGGTGAAAATGTTGAGGGTATTAAGTGAAATAAAAAGATTCGTTCTTTATCTAATAATTTGTTTCATCCTCAAACCATCAACATTCTTTTCCATTTACCCCCATCCCCCCACCCCACTAAGACAGACTCCTTTTTAAGGTCCCTAAGTGAAAAACTTGACACTTAATGGTTCAATGTTATTGGGGACTAAGGAAGGTATTATACAAAAATCAAAACAAACAAAAAGATAAAGCTGAAAGAGAAACACATAGCTAAATTCAACATCTACTAAGACTTCAGGGAGCAGGTAGCAGCTGAGTTAGTAAAAGTTACACTGAGCTGTGACGGGAGTCGGTAGGTGGAAGGGAAGACCGTTTAAGGATGAGTTAATAAAATAAACAGCAACAACAACAAAATCAAAGAAAAACAAGCAAACAAAACACCCCATCACTCTCTATGTAGCATTTACCATGCACTAAGCACTGTGTTAAACCCTATACTAGTGATCCTGTGACCCTGGCAGAAATGAAAATTCTTGGGCCTTACCCTGCAGGTGGGGCTCAGAAATCTATGGTTTAATAAACCCTCCAGGTGATTCTAACGTTAGGTAAAGACTGAGAACCACTGACCTATACCATACATTATCTTGCTTGGCAACTGAGGTTTTAAAAAAAAAAAAAGAAAAGAAAAGATTAAGAAATAAATGAACCAGGATTCAAACCAGAATCTGAACTTCAAATTTCTCTAAACCACTCTGAGGTAAAACATAGGAGGAATTTAGAAAAATCCAGTTATTCTAATTTGCCTGGAAATATAATATTCCTATTGTTAAGTAGCTTGAAGTTGGGCTGGTAGGCTTCAATACCATAGAAATCTGGCAACTAAACTCTTATTGTGTTCCAAATTACTGAGTTTAACACCAGGGACTAGAAATGAAAAACATTTAACATGTTATACACAGGGTCTTGAACCATTAGACACTTCACAAATGTGTTTAACTATAGTTAATTTTTTTTACAATGAAACGTTTGCCCAGATAACCCACCAGCTTTCCAATTGGTATACCACCACCTTTCCAATTGGTGTAAGTCTATCATTTAGCCATATCCCATTTCTTAAATATTTGAAATATAAAGTCTATCACTTTATATTTAGCTATTATACCACTACCACCATTTATCACTACCTCCTTTGTGTGAATTTATGATTACAAAATCATGTATCAAACTAAACCTGAAAAACTCTGCAAAATTTCTGTTAGAAGTCTTTAAGCCTAAGTATTCAAAGGTAATCATTAACCACTCCACCTACCTGTTAGAAGAACTAGGGGTAGAAAATATGTCAATGGCTGGTGCAGTCACTATACCCCCTGCTGAGGTGGATACAGGAGAGGCTGCAGTTGTTAAAGAGGTATGAGGTTTCTTTGCAAGTTCTTTTAGGCGCTGTTCCTGTTGAGAAAGGGAATTACCATAAGGAATCCAGAAACCAGATATGTTTGTATGGCCTCTGGAAAAAAAAGGCATTTTCTAATTTTGTTTTGATAGCAGAAAGGTATTCTCTGTTTTGCTAGTCACTCAATGTCAGGATGAAAAATTAGACTACTGAATTTCACCCCATTTGTACAAATATTTATTAAATACTGTTAGTCTGTACAGAAGTCCCAATTACTTTATGAACTCCTATACTTGGTTTTCCAAATAAAGAGAATGCACACACCTACCTTTAAAGCTTTTAAACGAGCCTGTTCTTCCTCTAATGCTGCCTGCTTTTCCCTTTCATCCACTTTGGTAAGAGACAGGCCAGTGCTTGCCAGGGAAGAGACTGCATTGGAAAGTGTTGTCGCCCTAGGATAATCAGACAAAGGGAATTTGGTTTTTTGCCAAACATTTATTTCACTGGTTATGAAATGGTCTAGCAAGCTAGCCATGGATAAGCACCATAATTATGAAATAAACTTATGGAGTCAAAACCCATACTTCAGATGAAATATTCTACCCACTGACCTAGAGGATTATTAGAAATTAGTTGATCTACACATACATTCATTTATTTTTTTAAAGTAAGTGTTAGACTTTGGAAAGGGTTCACAGTAAAGGTGAGGGACATTGCCTCTTCCAAGCCCCAAGGGAGGGAACCAATGCAATTAGAGAAGAGCTTACATACTTCTAGGAAAACCCTGATGTGTAAAAAGTATTGAATTTCTCATAGGAAATGATCTTCTGCTAATTTACAGCCTGGGTTTGGCAGTACTACTACAGAATACTAAAACATAAGTACCAGCAATAAATAATGTATGTCTAGGTATGTTTCCCTTATAATAACACCCAAAGATGTCATTCCCAGAGGACCCACAGGTTCTCTCAAAGGAAGATCAGTTTCATTCCAGTCACTGGTCCATCTGGCACCCCCTTTCTGTCTGCTACTCTTTTGCCAAGCTAGAATTTTCTTTTCAAACATATTATATATGCACAATACATCATCCCTTACTGGTGGATTCACAGCAAACCACCTCGTTTCCCTTATATCAAAACCTTATCCAGATCATAAACCCCAACATTTAATTCCCAAATGTTAATTCTAGGCAAAATAAACAAGTGTGGTAAAGAATTCTAACAGGAAACTACTCAGTGACTGCTATTAATTTTCCTTTTCTCACACACCAAACACCATTAATTTCTACTCTAAGCACACAAGTGGAAAAACTAAGTTTCATGTAAAATAAATTTTATAAATGAGCCAATATAAAGATATAACTCAGAAGACAAAGGAAGAGTAATACTGTAGTGAAGAAATACAAGAAACCCAGAATATGTTATGTTAAAAAACATACGAAGGGGCTTCCCTGGTGGCGCAGTGGTTGAGAGTCCGCCTGCCGATGCAGGGGACACGAGTTCGTGTCCCGGTCCGGGAAGATCCCATATGCCGCGGAGCGGCTGGGCCCGTGAGCCATGGCCGCTGAGCCTGCGCGTCCGGAGCCTGTGCTCCGCAACGGGAGAGGCCACAACAGTGAGAGGCCCGCGTACCGCCAAAAAAAAAAAAAAAAAAAAAAAACCATATGAGGTAAATCGGTGTACCTGAGCTACCTGGCTATATTTTTCATTACTTTCTCAAATA
This sequence comes from Mesoplodon densirostris, assembly GCF_025265405.1. NCBI lineage: Eukaryota > Metazoa > Chordata > Mammalia > Artiodactyla > Ziphiidae > Mesoplodon > Mesoplodon densirostris. Next base: position 47,664,304 of record NC_082667.1, on the reverse strand, counting down.
ATCAGGCCTTATAACTTGGTTTATACTTCTAAAAACCTACTAGAAAATTCAAAGAACAAATCGGCAATTAAAAAGCATTAAAGGGCTTCCCTGGTGGCGCAGTGGTTGAGAGTCCGCCTGCCGATGCAGGGGGCACAGGTTCGTGCCCCGGTCCGGGAAAATCCCACATGCTGCGGAGCAGCTGGGCCCGTGAGCCATGGCCGCTGAGCCTGTGCGTCCGGAGCCTGTGCTCCGCAATGGGAGAGGCCACAACAGTGAGAGGCCCGCGTACCGCAAAAAAAAAAAAAAAGAATGACTAATAAGAACGTGTTGTATAAAAAAATAAATAAATTAAAAAAAAAAAAGCATTAAAATCCAGTAATGACATTTTCCTTTACAAATTACTTAAATTTTGTTGCTAAAAAAAAAAAAAGTTCTGGGGCCTCCCTGGTGGCGCGGTGGTTGGGAGTCCGCCTGCCGATGCGGGGGACGCGGGTTCGTGCCCCGGTCCCGGAGGATCCCACGTGCCGCGGAGCGGCTGGGCCCGCGAGCCATGGCCGCGGAGCCTGTGTGTCCGGAGCCTGTGCTCCGCAACGGGAGAGGCCACAGCAGTGAGAGGCCCGCGTACAGCAAAAAAAAAAAAAAAAAAAAAGTTCTGAAACAACAATCAAAAAGAATTCTCATTATACTTCATACAAATTTCTTCTTCATACTGCTAAAAGGAAATCTTCATAAGAAAACATGAGAATTACTCAAGTTACTAACCAACACAAAAATCACGTTACAAGGTCAATAAGCAATGATCTATATTACTTTCAATTTGCTGGTCTTGGTCTTGGAAATCAGCTAAAAGTCTAATAGAATGATTAAAATATGTCCACAATCAACCCCATGAACTGGCATTAGAGAAAGATGATGAAATCTTATGTCAGACATCCTAGGTTTGAGTCCCAGAATTACTACTGCATACTTCACAGGGCTATTGTGAGGGTTAGTCAAATCTGTAAAAAAAGGCATCTTGTAATTATAATACACCATATGAACCTATGCATTTCATCTTCAAGAGAAATACTGACATTATGAACACCATTCTAAACCACGTAGTTTTCACTGTCATCATATTAACAGATGCTGACATTTACTGAAAATTACGAACTATCCCCAAAACTTACATGTGTTAATCCTTAACAGCTCTGAGGTTGATACTATTATTAAACCAACTTACAAATGGTTAAATCAAGATAGAGAGAAGTTCAATAACTTGGAACTTCAGCTAGACCCATCTACGTTCTCAGAAACATCACTACTGTTCTTTGCCCCACAAAGAATAATGTACCTGCTTGCAGCTGTAGAATCTTTGATTTTCTTTCCTTCCAAGGAAGCTAAATGTTGCTCCAAAGCATCAAGAAGACTGCTGGGGGCCTAAAATTGTACAAATATTAAGACTTTCTTTCATCAGAATAAATCAAGTATTGTCTAACACAGGAGAACAATAAAAATAAATAGGTATATTCCTCATGATCTAATTAACAGTGCAGTTTCAGCCACCTAAGAATGACACTATTATTTTTATTACATAAGCATGACCTGGAAAGGGGTATTAACAAACATAAAGATATAAAAACTAAGACTATGTGAACATGAAACATTAAGAGAATCTTAGAATTTTCTATATTTAACTTATTTAAATTTTAAATAGAAACACAACCCTAAAAATCAGACATACTGTTGAGCATGGTCCTGGTACTTAATAACTACTCAATGAGTAACTGAAAATGTCCAAACACTATTTCTGAATAGTTATTGACAAATGAAACTGAAGACTAACATCAAGGAAACACAAACTGAAATCACAGTGAGATATAACTTCTTACCCACTAGAATGGTTAAAGTTAGATAGACTAGTAATATCAAATGTTGATGAAGATATAGAACAAATGCAACTGTCATACAATGCTGGTGGGAGTACATCCACCTTGAAAAAAGCTATGGGTTTTTTAAAAAAATAAAGTTAAATATACAACTACCTTAATTACCCAATTCTATTCCTAGCTATTTATTCAAGAGAGAGACAAACGTTATCTCCACAAGACTTGTTCAAGAATGTTTCAAGCAGCTTTATTTATGATAGTTAAAAAACTGCAAATAATCCAAAACTTTCCAAATTTTCCAATTTAGAAAATAGATAAAATTGTGGTAAATTCACATGATGGAATACTATTCAGCAATTAAAGAGAATTAATCAATGGTATATTCAACAATATGGACAGATCTCAAAACATTATGATGAGCAAAAGAAGCCAGATATGAAAATAGTTGCATGATTCCATTTATATTAAATTCAAAATCTGATACAAATTATTCTATTAGAATTCAAAATAGTGACTTGTGTGGAGCAGATTAGGGAGTGACTGGAGGGGGACAGGAGGATTGGGGTGATGGAACTGATTTATATCTTGAATGGGGTGTTGATTACACAAGTGTTAATGGTTATCAATCCTCATTCAAATAGATATTTACCTCAATTTTTTTTAAAGACTAGCTTTAAACCTTCAGTCTATATGTCAAATCTCAACTTAATATGAACAGTTAATTACTTTCAAAAGGAAATCTTTTCTGTGAATTGAAAAGGAATTGTTCACTATTTTTAAGTGAAGCAAATACATCAGTGGCATTCACTTACATCAAATATTCTTTAGGATTTCAGATAGAGTTTCTCAATTACAGGGATCCAAAAGCAGTCGGAAGAGACAAGACTAGCCAACTTCTCTGCCAGTTATGACCTGAACAATTTCCTTCATCCTGTATTTTCTCTCTACATATCAAGACCTTAGCACAAGAAAGATATGGTAGAAAACACTGACTTCTTTGTTGATCTGAGAACACATGTGCATTCCCTCACCCCCAACGAATCAGCAGGCCAACTACTGTCCCAAGAGCTATTGTCGGAGATGATGATGGGAATGTTAACAATAGCGGTTAACATTTTAAAAGCTCCTGTAACACCACAGGCACTGTGCAAGCTACCTTGTATGTAATCACTGACTCTATGAGAAAGACACTACTACATATCCATTTTACAAATAAACAACCTGAAACTGAAAATTAAGCAACTTGTCCCAGATCACATATCTGATACATAGCAGGAGCTAACACAGTGTGCAAGGTTTGTCTGATCTGAAAGCCTGGATACTAACTACTATGCTACAGAATCCTAAATTAAAACTGTGGTCATTTAAACTGTACTTTATTTTCTTCTGAAGGGTTTAAGCTGTGCTTACAAATATTAAACTACCTAGTTATGATAATTAATAAACTACTTCCCAAATCCCTTCTAAATGTATCTGGCTATTCTTTAAAAGTCAAACCCACATTACAAAGAGTGAAGGAAATTTGATGCTTCACATCCTAAAAAGAGCAATTTATAACAAACAAAAAAAGAATAATCTCAAATTTCCTCTTTTGTGTTTAACTACCATCTTCCCTAAAGTATAAAAAGCTTTGTTTTAATTCACTTGAAAATTTTCTGAATCATTCACAGATCATCAATGAAGAGGGAGGGACAGAGGGTCAGAGGCTGGCCAACCCTACCCAATCACAATACCATGAATGTTAAAGTACAGACCGATGATAACAGTCTGGCCTGAGGCTGATGCTTTTTAAACAAAGATAGGTGAAGCTGACATGACAAATGGGGTAATGGCTTATCTGAAACTGCCAAATCAGCTTATAGTACATACTGTTCAAACAATGACTCTTCTCACATTTAGCCTACAGTAATGTGCTTAATCTTAATGACATCAATTATCTCATGTGGGCATATGCAGAAATTTTTTATTTACATACAATCCATAACTAGATCTAGTGCATACTCTTAGCCTGGTGATCAAAGGGATGAATCAGAACAAATGAGTAGAGAGAAAAACAGTAAGAACCTTGATACATAAGGATAGTTTATTCCAGGTACTTTCATTCTTAATACTCAGTAAACAAACACCAGAAAAGGCCAGAACTTCAGGTTTAAAGTTTCCTTCCCAGAAATTTTTAGAAGATAATGATGATAAAAATAATATTATAATAGCTAACACTGAGTACTTAATGCTCTAAATGTTTTTTAGGAATTAACTCATTTAATCCTCCCAACTACCTAATGAGATGGGTATTGTAATATCTGCATTTTAGAGATGAAACTGAAGCACAGAGAGTAACTTCTCCAAATCACAGGGCCAGCTAGTGGAACAGCCAGGACTCAAACTTAGACAAAGCCTGCTCTCTTAACCCAACATCATGTTTTGAGGTTTATCCCATTTAATATATTTACCTGAGCCAAAGAGCCAAAGTGGAAGGTTTAAAACAGGAAAAATAAATCCTGTATAAGATAATTCTCTACCAACAGTATACTGAAAATTTTGTTTTTAAAATACCATTCTCTAAGTTCAGTTCTTTCTTTTTTTTTTTGATAATGATAATGATGAGAAACAAAGAGAGATTAAAGAGAATAAACTAAAGGAATAGTAGAGTAGTGGCTAGCTCCACCAATATAAGAGATGAGTAGATTTTATACGGTAATAATGTTAGAACAATTGTCAGGAATGCATCAGAATGTTAAAATCTGTCAAGAAAAATTACACTGATCTCCTTGACAGCGGGGGCTAAATATTATTCATCTTTGTACCCTTCATACCTAGCAGAATATAGCAGGCAGTGATTGGTATTATAACAATACTTACCTGTGAAAGGTCTGGTATATCACCTCTGTCAATTCCAACTTGCTGTAAGAAGAAGCAGCATTGTATTTAATAGATAAAATTACAATAGGGTGTTTTATAAGTAAAATTTAGAAAATGACATTTATGACTAGTACTATGAGCAATATTTTAGAAAGAATTCTTTAAAATTAGAAGAATATTTAATCCCCACAGATATCATTCAGTACTTCCAAGGACTCAGATGTTGTCTGATGGCTCTAAAAGTTCTAACAGGAGGGGAGCAAGAGCTGGAAATTCAACAAGGCTATTAAGTTACCATCTCCACATCTTCTAAGCACCTATATAAACTACCTTGTCACAATCTGAAAAATCTATCACTTCTATGACAAAAACATTACACCAAGAATGAGCAAGGCTGACCATGAACAAGTCCCCTGGGGCATAAGAAGTTAAGGAACAAACCTAATGACAATGACTCTCTCTCCATATAGTATGCTTTCCCTGGCAATCACCACAGATAACAATTTTTAAAACCTATGTTCACTCAAGCAGGTCAGGTTTTATACAAATACCAAGTGATATTTAACCAGGATATAACTGTCCTCACAAAGCAATCCCCATACACTTTCATGATGTTCAGGTACTAGGTAATTTCTAGCAAAAAAGATAAGAACCATTTCTATTTATTCCAACACCCAAATTTAAAAATTCTTTTCCCTCCCATGACTATATGACTATATTTCATCTTCTAATCATTCTCTCTTCCTTTTCTCAACCTCTCAAGGGCCAGTCCCAGAATGACAGCAGTAGAAAATTTGATAAAATAATTCATACTAAGATCTTAAGAGCTAATCACTAATTGATATATTTGTCCTCTTCAAACACATTTGAAAAGGTTACTTGCGTCTTTTTTCATTTTTAAGTATCATTTTGACTTTTTTATTTTGGTTGCGCTGTGTCTTCGTTGCTGCGTGTGGGCTTTCTCTAGTTGCGGGCAGCGGGGGCTACCCTTTGTTGCGGTGCGCGGGCTTCTCATTGCAGTGGCTTCTCTTGTTGCGGAGCATGGGCTCTAGGCACGCAGGCTCAGTAGTTGTGGCTCGCGGGCTCTAGAGCACAGGCTCAGTAGTTGTGGCGCACAGGCTTAGTTGCTCTGCAGCATGTGGGATCTTCCCGGACCAGGGATCAAACCCACGTCCCCTGCATTGGCAGGCATACTCTTAACCACCAGGGAAGTCCCAGTTATTTGTGTCTTTACTCCAAGAACTAAGGTCTCATAACGAAATTGCTAGCCCAAAGACCGCCTCATGAAAGAACAAAAGAAGCCGAAGGGAAAAGCCAACAAACTAAAACTTTATTTAAAGAATTTACTAGAATCATAGCATAAACACTACCTTTTTCTGGTTTTAGTATGTGACTGACCCTAAAGAACTGGGGGAAAAAACATGGATTTCTCCTTGAGAGATACTTTAAATCCAAAATAAATTTCAGTACACTTCATAAAATAGCTGATTAACACCACAAAGCTATTTTCTTCAAAGGTCTCATCATCCTTTTCTCCTATTCCTCCATCTGCTACAGAATAAAACATCACTGTGGTAATAGAGCTAGAATCACCAACTTGCTAGTTTCAGATTAACTACTTTGATATTATTAATCAGTTATACAGTCTATTCATCTTCTAGAATTAGCCTAGCAAGACACCTCTGGTGGTAATGCATAGAGGGCAGAGAAAGGGAGAACAAACAAAACACTTCAAGTGCTGCCTCTGTGCAAGAGAGATAATGCCCACAAGCATTATGACAACTACCTTCTGTGACAGTCTCAGAAAATTATTTTTTAAACAGATTTGTAAAATTAGATTATCCTATAACCTACGTTCATGGTTTTCATAATCAATGACAAACAATAAATGCACTATTTTCACTTCTGAAGGGAACAAAACATTTTGAACCATGTGGCTCCAGCTGCAATTCTCGCTGGAGAAAAGAGACTTGCACTAACATAGAATATTCTCTACCACATTGAATAGAATAAATCTTCTACAATACATGGCCAATTCCAAACATAAAAGTCACTGCCACCTACCTGATTTTATAGAGAAATAAACAATTTAAAAATAGATTACCTTTCAGTATTCAATACTGAATTAAATATAGAGGATATTTTTTATTCAATATTATATCATATTCATACCATAGCACAGAATTCAATATAGCATAGTGATATAATTGAATATATACCTTACTATACTTAAGACACTTCTTTCACTTGGATATAGACTGATTTCTTTGAAATGCACACTTAAAGACAAAAAAAGCAACTTAAGAGATACAGTCATTTAAAGACAGTTTACCTCTGCAACTTTGAGAAACTCTGAGATTCTTGTCATCCTAGTCAGGAACTTCTTATAGATGTCAAGACCTTCTTTGCACTGGTTCTTTTTCATATCGAAATATTTTTCTGCCAAAAGTAGATGTAAATATACTTTTATTCACTTCAAAATATAACACTCAAAAAGGAAAAAGATTTAAAACAGCTCCAAAGAGATTATATTGATGTCTCAGAGAACACATTCACCCTACAGAAAAAAAGTGTTAAATAAGCTTAGATATTTAAAGCAAATTAAAATAGAGATGCTGTTATATTAAAAATTAAGAAATTATAACTTTACTCATATTACTAGTATGTTCTACAATATTTCTTCCCTCACAATTCCCTAAATATATACTTGCATGTTAATACAGATCACATTTGACTCCATTTAAAACAGTGCTAACATCTATTTCCAAATATTCTTACTAATGATAAAGAAACATGGGGGCTTCCCTGGTGGCGCAGTGGTTAAGAATCCACCTGCCAATGCAGGAGACATGGGTTCGATCCCTGGTCCGGGTAAATCCCACATGCCACAGAGCAACTAAGCCCGTGAGCCACAAGTACTGAAGCCCGCGCTCTAGAGCACACGAGCCACAACTACTGAGACCGTGTGCCACAACTACTGAAGCCGGCGCTCCTAGAGCCCATGCTCCTCAACAAGAGAAGCCACTGCAACGAGAAGCCTGCGCACCGCAACATAGAGCAGCCCCCGCTCACTGCAACTAGAGAAAGCCTGCGCGCAGCAACAAACACGCAACGCAGCCAAAAATAAATTAATTTAAGAAAAAAAAAAGAAAGATGGCAACTTTTCCATGTCCAAATGTCACTTGGAAAGCTAATTTAACTTAATATATAAACAGCAGTAAAGAGCTTAATTTATACCAATCACAGGGTGGGAGACTATGCCTTCCAAAACTTTGTAGAAAAGAAAACTTTCCATTTTTCACTTGTTAAAAAAAACCCAACCCTCTTCCCCTATCTCCATAGATTAAAGCATCCCTGAATGAGTCTGTATTAAGCCAGACTATGAAAAACAAATTTAAATAAATTCTAAAAAAAAAAAAAGGAATGAAAAGGGAGAACAATTACATTGGAATATTTGACATCTGACACTTGATACTTTGGCACACTTGGCAGACTGTTAATTGTCTACTCCAACCAAATCCCATTAAAAAAATTAGCATCTCTACGCAAAATTAACTGCATTCCATATATACTGAATACACAGTAAAGCACCACATTCCTAAAATGCCTCAAAAGTAAAAAGCATCCTTAAAAATGCGTGTTTAATTATTTTAAAATAATTTGCAATCTGAAAATTAAGTTTAGAAAAAAATACCAATTTTACAGTTAAAGTTCATTTTGGAGTAAATTATGAGGAAATGATTTTCCTGCGACAGAAAATTCCAACTTAATTTTTACGAAATTTTTGTATTTCTAAAAATAATAAAACTGATAGAAAAAAACAGATATATCTAAAAAATACAAAATTCATCTAGCTGAATATTCTAGTTGTGTAAGTATTTAATCACTTAGCATGTGTAGTCAGATATAAAATTCTTTTCTCCAAATTGTTACAACGAATGACTATATCTCAGTGGATTTTTAGGCAGCTTTAAGTAACAACTTAGACAATATTATTTACTATATGACACAAGATAAGAAATAAAATGTTATTAAACTATAGAAATATGTACCCAACAGGTTAATAATTCCTTCATTGTATGCTGCAAACAGTCTAATGGCATCTTTGAACAGGAGCATGAAGGCAGCATTTATTACCCCATTTGTAAGTTCATTGCTATTAACCTGGAAAAAAAAAAAAAAAGGAAAGATTAGCTAATGTTTTGTTTTAAAATGACAATTACTTCCTTCAAATTAAAATACAATGAATTCAAACATTTAGGTGTATGAGAGGAAGACATTTATCTCTAGCAATCAGAGTTATAGCCATATAGTACAAAAATCTTGATCAAAGAGTTCAGATTTATTTAAAAGCTACAAACACAAATCCTACAACATTCAATTTAGTTCAGAAATAAGTCATTGAGCACAAAAGTACCCTTTAACTCTTGAAATTCTTAGGTTACATCTCGAAAGTCTTTTAAGTTCATTTCAACATTAAATACTTCTTATTGCAAAATAAAGGCCATTTCTAGGTAGAAGTTCACTCTGAGTCATGAAGAATTTACTGAATATTTTTAAATCAAAAAATATTTATTAAATGGCTACTACAATCATCAAGGCACTGAGTTAAGCTAGGCAGAATATGTATTTTTTAAAAAATATAGCTTTTCCCAATATTACAAACAAGCTCACCTTCAAAATGTATATAATAATATTTCTACCTCACACGGTTACTGGGAGAATTAAATGATATACTGAGTGTAAAGAGCCTGATGCAGTACTTTACAAATAAATGATCAATATTTATTATTATTAGTGAATTATGCTTTAACAAAAAAAGCACTTGTTTACCAAGAAATACAAGAAATACCTTTAGTTTTATCTTAAAGAATCAAAAGGATAAACCAAATTTATCTTAAATTCCTTTTTAGATATCTAAGTACATGACAGTTACCTTGTTAAGTATAGAAAAATATAAGCACAAAGCTGTAGGGTAAGCAACCAACTGGTAAATATTTGCAGAATATCTGACAAGGTTGACTTCCATTATAGAGAGAATTCTATAAGACAATTCACAAAATAAAAAATACATATAGCTAATAACATGTGAAAAGAAGTTCAACTTCACTGATCAAGTAAATTAAAATAATCAAATTAAATTACTGATCTATCCTTTTTTGAGCACCAGACTAGTAGGTATCAAGATAATCAAAACCAAGGTATTATTCTATACAGAAAAGGATGAAGAAAAACAGGCACCTATTGACAAGTGACTGGCTCAACCCTTCTGGAGTGTTAAGTTGGCAAGATTTAAAATTTAAATTTCTTAAAAATTTAAATGCTGAGACTTCCCTGGTGGCGCAGTGGTTAAGAATCCACCTGCCAATGCAGAGGACACAGGTTTGATCCCTGGTCCGGGAAGATCCCACATGCCGCAGAGCAACTAAGCCCATGCGCCACAACTACTGAGCCTGCGTTCTACAGCCCACGAGCCCCAACTACTGAGCCTGGGCAGCACAACTACTGAACCTGTGAGCTGCAACTACTGAGGCCACACTCGGCAACTACTGAAGCACGCACACCTAGAGACAGTGCTCCGCAACAAGAGAAGCCACCTCAATGAGAAGCCCGCGTACCACGACAAAGAGTAGCCCCAGCTCGCCCCAACCACAGAAAGCCCCTGCGCAGCAATGAAGACCCAACACAGACAAAATAAATAAAAAATAAATAAAGTTTGTATTCCTTAAAAAAAAAAAAAATTTAATGTTTATGTCCTTGAACCACCAAATTCTTTTTCTAGGCATTAACCCTACAGAAATAGGTTTATAATTGTGTAGATACACTATTATCTAACACACACAGAGTATGCAGTGTCCCTCCCTCTTGTTTCTTTTCTCCACTTATTTTCTGAATTAAAAAACCAAAATACCCTGAATATTTATCAACAGGAGGATCAGATAAGTTGTTACACACAATGCAGGATAATAGACACTGAAAAGAATATGCAATTTTATAAAGGTACCCACAATAAATTAAGTGAAAAAAAAATTCATGGTTGGACCCTTTCTCTATAAAAACCAAAATAAAGCTCAGTAGTTACATTAATCCCCTGTCATCTAGACTAGGGGCCAGCAAACTTTTTGGTAAAGGGCCTGTTCGTGAGTATTTTAGACTTGCAGGCCATATGGTCTCTGTCACAACTACTCAACCCTGTTATTACATCAAAAAAAGCAGCCACAGGCAACATGTAACCAATGAGCCTGTTCTAAAAACACAATTGTGGACACTGAAAAATAAACTTCATATACTTTTCACCTGTTAAAAATATTCTTTTCTTTTTATTATTTGCAACTATTTAAAAATGTAAAAATATTTTTTATTATTTGCAACCATTTAAAAATGTTCTCAGTTCACAAGCCTATAAAAAAATACTAGTTTGAGAACCTGTCCTAGTCTATAAAGCACCTTCAGGATTCATTTATTGAATGTTTACTGAACACTATCTATGTGCCACACACTACTGACAATGGGGACACAGCAGGGAAAAAGAAGACCTGGTCCCTGCCCTCCAGAAGCTTAAAGATTACCAATTAATAGCACACCATTAAAGGAAAATCAATTTCAGCATAAAACTGTCACAGTTCCAATCACTAACTTGCACTTACAAGCTCAATAATACAATGTCTTTAAGCTAGATGCACCAAAAAAGAAAAGACTTGTAAATGCTAACACCTAACATATTACAAACAAATGACAAAGCTGGCAACTTGGTTCAAGTAACAGTCAGTAAAACAAAAATCCCAGGGAACACAATGTCCTTGGGCAATAGCTATATTTGAACTTCCCTTTATTTCTCAATAACTGTCATGCTTTGAGTTCTACAATGCAGACAAAAAGTGAAATATTAAGTTAGCTCATCATAAAGAAAATCTTTATATATTTTTAATATCTAAAAACCATTATCAAAAGAAAGTAGATTTTCACATCAATCTCTTCATCTCTCCATCACTTTCTTTAGTATACCCTGTAATTTGGGGGTTAGAGAAGCACCACCAAAGAAATCAGAGTAAATCTAAAACAATTATAAAAATGGAAAGTAATCTGATTTGGGACCACATTTATAGAAAATCCTTAGGCAAATAGGATATTAGTGTGAAAAAATTAGTCTATGATAACTCGAGAATAAAAACTCTAACCAATTAAAATGATATAATTTTTAAAATCTCAAATTATAAAAGCATTTACGCAATGAACTTACATTAAAATCAAGAAGGGCATCCATTTGATTTTGAATAATTGGTACAGTTTTTAGGAGTTTTTCTGTGTTCATTGTTCTCATAACTCCATCAGCCCTGTTTAAAACAAAAAAACAAAAACAATTGAGTTTGTTATTAAATCTACATTTTGAACTCCCATCTGGTTCTCTATTTAAACAGAGAACAAGGTGCTACAAAACATCACACGTTTTTAAGTCATTATTGAACCTGAAACCTCAAGTATCAATAGAAATCACATAGAAAAAACAAAAGCAGCAAACACCGCTATGTCCAATATCAAGGTGCTCATTTATAACTAAAAAGAAGATGTAAAGCATGAGACATAAAAATAAAAGCTTACATTATATAGCCAAGTTTATACTACACTTTTTACATGAGAAAATCATCTGATCCTCACACCACTCATGTGTGTAAAGGGCAGTTTTACAGATTTTATTTTTTAATTATAAATTTAAAAAAATCATTTCCCTCAAATCACTAAATAGGACACAATGGAGTCTGCAGTTGAACACAAGTCTTGGTGAGCACCACTTTATTTAACGTACTTTATTTGTGACTCAAATCAAAATAAAATTATTTTATTATAAAATAAAGGACAATTTTACCAAGTCATTCTAATCTGGCCATTAAAATAAGTGATAATTAAGAGGAATGGTTTTTAATAAAATGTTCTGTTAAATATTTCCAAAAAGATTTCTTTAAATATTTCTTTAGATATTTCTAAAAATAGAGAAATATCAGCAGTACCAAATAAACTAGAATTTTACAAAACTGACACCAAAAACACTACATAAGAGGTACTGGGGTTAAGGTGCAGAACTAACACTAAGTCTTTATTATATATCAGGCTCCATATTAAGGGCCTGATGTATGTTTTTCAAATCCTCACAAAAATCCTGTGGACAGTCTTGTTCCATTTTATAGACAATGAAATTTTAGGTTCAGGAAGGTTATGACTATCTAAGTTCAGAAAACAAATTCATTTTAGGGCCAGTATGTAAACCCAGGTGTATGAGGCTCCAAAACAGTGCTTTTCTTAACCTTTTGGCAGAGGAACAAGACCCTTTCAAAAAATATATAGGCTTTCGCTAATTCACAAATGATCCATACTTATAAACAGCTGTTCTACCCTAAGCTACCCCTTCAACCACAAATCCAGATACCAGAAAAACAATTAAGCTATGAAAAGCAAAAACAGTGCTTTGCAGGGCAAAACAAGAGTTTAAAGAACAAACACTGGACTGCCTTACATAGGCAGCTATTGACCAGCTTTAGTCCAACAACTCTCCCACATAAGATGTGTTAACCCACGAACACCTATATCCTCTCAGGTATTAAACTACATTGACTGGAGTTTGGGATAAGGACACCACTCCCTCTTTGTAACCCTTTCTTTATACTCATACACATCACACTCTCATTTTATCAGTCACCGTTAGTCCCCTTTTAGTTCTTCCTCGCTCTCCTTGCTGAAGTAATTTTTGACCTCCTGGTCACTTCCCCTCCATCACAGAAGACTTGAATACTGGCTCAGTTTTTCTCAGTTAACTTCAACATCTTAACATGCACAACCAATCCAACATCTTGATCGCAAAATCCCTTAACCACAACCCCTATTCCCATAGTCAGATCCTGACCTTAACTGCCCATCCCCCCAAGAAACAACATTATCCCTACTCCCACTCCTACTCCCTTATCCCCACCTTAAGAAAAAGACAAAATTCAGACACCTTATCCTGACAATAACCTTTTAACTTTCCAGCTGCCTTGGTCAAGTGCCCCATGGCAAAAACTATTTGACTTTATCATAAACTTCAATGCATCAACCCCACCACTACCCACATTGATCCCTTTTCATTTTTCCTTCTTTAATCTAGCTTATAATTCCACAGATCATTATTATAATCACTCCCTTGCTAATACCCTAACTCTCTTATACCTCTCATTCCCTTGCAGTCACCTGGCAAATTCACAATCCTGGGTGAACACACATTTATCTTCTCCATGCCTGTACACATGCAGCTGAGTGCTAGTAAAGAAAACTGGGTAAACTGGTAAAACTACAAATTCTTGATCATCAGCCTCAAATGGGGACTCAGCATTGCCAGCAGCCCTCTCAGCCTCTCTAGTGAATCCCTCCCCTGAGTACTTTCAAACCACCTTCTCCCACCTGTCCTTCTCCACCCCTCCCCCACATCCAACACACAAACTCTCAGCTCATAACTCTCAAAGTATTTCATTCAGAAATAGAAAATGACAAAAAGAGACTGTCTGATTAACTTGCCACCAAAACTACATTTATCTGATCTGCTCATATTACATTGGAGGAAGTCTATTTCTTTCTATCAAATGTAAATATCACTCACACAGATCCTTTGGATCCCACTCCGTCACAATCTTTGGTTATCCTCTTTCTCTCTAACACAGCAGTGTCCAACAGAACAATGTGCAATGGTAGAAATGTTCTACACCTACACTGTTCAGTATAGTAGCCACTAGCCACATGTGGCTACTGAGCACCTGAAATGTGGTTGATGCAACTGAGGAAATGAATTTTTAATTTTATTTCAGGTGAATTTAAACAGCCACACGTAGCAAACAGCTACCATATTGGACAGTGCAGATCATTAATCTCTTTTACACTAGATCATTCCCATGAACATGCAAGTGAAGTCTACCACACTTTAAAGATTACCACACTTTAAACACCAACACACACACACTTGCACTAACCCCACATTCCCATTCAGCTACCACTTCTATTGCATAGTCAAGCATACTTCTTAAAAGAGTTGCCACTTCCTTGCTTTTCATTCATTATTCAATTCACTCCAGTATAAGATCCACTCTTGCCTCTCCAATGGGTACTTGTCTAACATTACCTGACTAGATTTCTCAGCATCATTCAAAAGTTTCCCTCATTCTTGTAATACTCTGCCTTAGCATCCCCTATATCCCCCACTCCTTGTTTTCTTCCTACCTCACTATCACTTATTTAGTCTCTTTCATTGACTCCTCATCCTCTACTCATTCTCTAAAATAAATGCTGTGTATCTCAAGATGTTTCTAGGCCCTCTCCTCTCATTCTGTATTTATTCCCTAGGATACTGTCATTCCCAAGGCAGAAATTACCAAACTGCCACTGATGTATTTATATTCCCAGACTAGAAATCTCAAAGTTCCTAGTTCGTATTGTTGAACTGCCTAATTGATACCTTAACTTATAAAAATCACAGGCATCTAAAAACTAATATTTCAAAAATGAAATCCTTAATTTTTAACCACTATACCCTACCCTACCCTGTTCCCAAAAACCTTCCCAGTAAAAGGTAATATCTCCCCAATGACTTAGGCCAGAAACTATGGGGATGTTTTTTTATTCTCACTAGCCTACACATCATTTCATCCCAGAGAACTTAAAATTTTTCAATTAAGAAAAATCCTAAGTTATCACATGCTTACATCAGACTTCAAAAAACTCAACTCATGGGCCTCCCTGGTGGCGCAGTGGTTGAGAGTCCGCCTGCCGATGCAGGGGATACGGGTTCGTGCCCCGGTCCGGGAGGATCCCATATGCCGCGGAGCGGCTGGGCCCGTGAGCCATGGCCGCTGAGCCTGCGCGTCCGGAGCCTGTGCTCCACAAGGGGAGAGGCCACAACAGCGAGAGGCCCGCGTACCGCAAAAAAAAAAAAAAAAAAAAAAAAAACCTCAACTCACAAACCCAAATGCTTAAATATGATTCAGACCAAATGTATGACAATTCATACTCCATGCAGAACACAAGTTTTTATTACTTCTTAAATAGATTATAATTAAATTCAGATACTTGCTTCCCAAATATAAGAGCAACGAGTTAAAGGATGATCATCCATATCCTTACTCACAGACAATACCTCTATTATTCTTTCTTTTGCTTGTTATGTAACAATGTCTTGTTACTTTGAACTGTACTAATTTAGAATTCAAGATAATTCAACATGGTAAGTTAACACTATCAAAAAATGGAATATTAAACAAATAGAAAATGAAGGGACCAATCTTTAACACAACCAACTAAAAAGATAAATCTTCAGGCAATTTATTAGATCCATTTTTCATAGAACCATTTAATGTACTATTTAGAAACACTTAGTCATCTTTTCAAAAACTACTACATATCTACTATGCTTAGATACTGTGGAAAGTCCTGAAGATATGAATCTGAGTAAGACTATATTGTCTTCATGGATGGACAATCTCATATAAAATCTAACAGAAATAAGGCTTCCTCAACAAAATTATGTTTGAGTGAATTCTTGAAGAATGACTAAGAATTTGCCAGAATAACGAATAAGGGGCTAGATAAAAGAAGTATATTTAAGTGAAAAGTCATTTAACCATACAAGGGTAATAATTCATTCTGCTTTTGAATATCCTATATTTCTATTTAAAATTACAGCTAATCTCCACCTCAATTTCTAAATACCAAGATATATTCTAAATGAATTAAAGATTTAAATATAAAATACTGGATCCATAAAAATATTCAATGAAAATATAAATAGCTAGTTGATCACTTTGGGGTAGAAAACCCCACTCCAAGTTTGCTTAAAAGACAACAGCCATAAAAATAAAGATAACAGGGGCCTCCCTGGTGGCGCAGTGGTTGAGAGTCCGCCTGCCGATGCAGGGGACACGGGTTCGTGCCCCGGTCCCGGAGGATCCCACATGCCGCGGAGCGGCTGGGCCCGCGAGCCATGGCCGCGGGGCCTGTGTGTCCGGAGCCTGTGCTCCGCAACGGGAGAGGCCACAGCAGTGAGAGGCCCGCGTACAGCAAAAAAAAAAAAATAATAATAAATAAATAAATAAATAAAGATAACAGGCTTTCCTGGTGGCGCAGTGGTTGAGAGTCCACCTGCCGATGCAGGGGACACAGGTTCGTGCCCCGGTCCGGGAACATCCCACATGCCGCAGAGCAGCTGGGCCCGAGAGCCATGGCCGCTGAGCCTGCGTGTCCGGAGCCTGTGCTCCGCAACGGGAGAAGCCACAACAGTGAGAGGCCCGCGTACCGCAAAAAAAATAAATAAATAAATAAAGAGAACAATTTTTAACACATAAGAATTTTTTTAAGTTTCAATACTGCTAAAATAAAACCAGGAGCAGTATTTGTAACCTGTGACAGTTTATTTTCCCAATAAAACCAAAAGCTTATTTGTTAGTTTGCCATGTGCTATAAGCATTACATAAAATGTATCATTTAATTCTCATAACAATCCTAATAGATAAGTGCTATTAACATCACCATTCTACAGATGAAAAAATATTTACAGATGAAATAACTTGGAGCTTAAGTCAAGGCTTCCCAGTTGTGCCACAGCAGACTACTATGGTACAACTGGATCATATGTATGCCAACACATTAATGCCTAACCCTTCAGCCTCAAACAGTCTTCTCCATGTAACTAACCCACTGTCCTGTACAAATAACATAAGTTTGTGTGGTATAAATAGTTAGCAAACTGATGGATATGTAAAAAGAAGATACTTGTTCTTAGGAAATAGACACTGAAGTATTAAGAGCTATACAATGTAAAAAGGCATGAGGTATGTAATCCACTTTCAAATGGATCAAAAAAAGAAGTATACAAACACACATACACAAAGAATGTGACAAATGTGACAAAATATTAAAGCCTGGTAAATCTGAGTAGAGTATATAGGAGTTATCTGTATTATCCTTGCAGCATTTCAGGAAGTGAAATTATTTCAAAATAAAATTATTTTTTAAAACTTAACAAGCTGGCTGAAGTATCCTACTAAAATCTTTCATCTAACTGGAGTGAAGCTAGAAATCAAACCTAAATTTATCTGATTAAACAGCCAGTTAGTCTTAAGACAAAAGAAAAGAATTGTAAAAGCCCAACAGAGAAGTGGGCAAAGGACATTGAAAAGCAATTAACAAAGCATGAATGCCATTTTTAAAAAGAGAGAAAGAGGCTCAATATCACCACTTAAAAATTAGTTGGTCAACCAACATAAAATGAACATCTAATGAGATACATTTTCACGATGATGGAAGAAAACAGAGGAAGAGATATTTATAACTGTAATTAACTCAATAATCTGGTACCACTTTTATCCAGGGCAACTTAATATTTTCTAATAAAATGGTAAACGTCTATAATGTTTGACTTGTCAACTCTAAGAATTTATTCTATAGGAAACTTCACTTAATGCAACCAGAGAGAGGACAGACAGAAGAATTACAATCCTGCAGCCTGCAGAATGAAAACCACAATCACAGAAAGACAGACAAAATGAAAAGGCAGAGGACTATGTCCCAGATGAAGGAACAAGATAAAACCCCAGAAAAACAACTAAATGAAGTGGAGACAGGCAACATTCCAGAAAAACAATTCAGAATAATGATAGTGAAGATGATCCAGGACCTCAGAAAAAGAATGAAGGCAAAGATCGAGAAGATGCAAGAAATGATTAACAAAGACCTAGAAGAATTAAAGAGCCAACAAACAGACATGAACAATAAAATAACTGAAATGAAAAACACACTAGAAGCAATCAACAGCAGAATAACTGAGGCAGAAGAAAGGATAAGTGACCTGGAAGACAGAATGGTGGAAATCACTGCTACAGAACAAAATAAAGAAAAAAGAATGAAAAGAAATGAAGACAGCCTAAGAGACCGCTGGGACAACATTAAACGCACCAACATTCACATTATAGGAGTCCCAGAAGGAGAGAAAGAGAAAGGACCCGAGAAAATATTTGAAGAGATTATAGTCAAAAACTTCCTTAACATGGGAAAGGAAATAGGCACCCAAGTCCAGGAAGCACAGAGAGTTCCAGGCAGGATAAACCCAAGCAGAAACACGCCGAGACACATAATATCAAACTGACATAATTAAAGACAAAGAAAAATTATTAAAAGCAACAAGGGAAAAATGACAACATACAAGGGAACTCCCATAAGGTTAACAGCTGATTTCTCAGCATAAACTCTGCAAGCCAGAAGGGAGTGGCACAACATATTTAAAGTGATAGAAGGGAAGAACCTACAACCAATACTCTACCTAGCAATGATCTCATTCAGATTCAATGGAGAAATCAAAAGCTTTACAAACAAGCAAAAGCTAAAAGAATTCAGCACCACCAAACCAGCTCTACAACAAATGATAAAGGAACTTCTCTAAGTGGGAAACACAAGAGAAGAAAATGACCTACAAAAACAAACCCAAAACAATTAAGAAAATGGTAATAGGGACATATATATCGATAATTACCTTAAATGTAAATGGATTAAATTCTCCAGCCAAAAGACACAGACTGGCTGAATGGATACAAAAACAAGACCCATATATATGCTGTCTACAAGAGACCCACTTCAGACCTAGGGACACATACACCCTGAAACTGAGGGAATGGAAACAGATATTCCATGCAACTGGAAATCAAAAGAAAGCTGCAGTAGCAATACTCACAGCAGATAAAATAGACTTTAAAATAAAGAATGTTACAAGAGACAAGGAAGGACACTACATAATGATCAAGGGATCAATCCAAGAAGAAGATATAACAATTATAAATATATATGCACCCAACAAACAAGCACCTCAATACATAAGGCAACTGCTAACAGCTCTAAAAGAGGAGATCAACAGTAACATAATAATAGCGGGGAATTTTAACACCTCACTTACACCAATGGACAGATCATCCAGACAGAAAATTAATAAGGAAACACAAGCTTTCAATGACACAACAGACCAGACAGAACTGATTGATATTTATAGGACAGTCCATCCAAAAACAGCAGATCACACTTTCTTCTCAAGGGCACACAGAACATTCTCCAGGACAGATCGCATCTTGGGTCACAAATCAAGCCTCAGTAAATTTAAGAAAATTGAAATCATATCAAGCTTCTTTTCTGACCACAATGCTATGAGATTAGAAATAAATTACAGGAAAAAAAACGTGAAAAACACAAACACATGGAGGCTAAACAATACATTACTAAATAACCAAGAGATCACTGAAGAAATCAAAGAGGAAATCAAAAAGTACCTAGAGACAAATGACAATGAAAACACGATGATCCAAAATCTATGGGATGCAGCAGAAGCAGTTATAAGAGGGAAGTTTATAGCAATACAATCCTACCTCAAGAAACAAGAGAACTATCAAATAAACAATCTAACCTTACACCTAAAGGAACCAGAGAAAGAACAAACAAAGCCCAAAGTTAGTAGAAGGAAAGAAATCATAAAGATCAGAGCAGAAATAAATGAAATAGAAACAAAGAAAACAATAGCAAAGATCAATAAAACTAAAATCTGGTTCTTTGAGAAGATAAACAAAATTGATAAACCTTTAGCCAGACCCATCAAGAAAAAGAGGGAGAGGACTCAAATCAATAAAATTGGAAATGAAAAAGGAGAAGTTACCACAGACACCACAGAAATACAAAGCATCCTAAGAGACTACTACAAGCAACTCTATGCCAGCAAAATGGACAACCTGGAAGAAATGGACAAATTCTTAGAAAGGTATAAACTTCTAAGACTGAACCAGGAAGAAACAGAAAATATGAACTGACCAATCACAAGTAATGAAATTGAAACTGTGATTAAAAAATCTTCCAACAGGGCTTCCCTGGTGGCTCAGTCGTTGAGAGTCCACCTGCCGATGCAGGGGACGCGGGTTCGTGCCCCGGTCCGGGAAGATCCCACATGCCGTGGAGCAGCTGGGCCCGTGAGCCATAGCCACTGAGCCTGTGCATCCAGAGCCTGTGCTCTACAACGCGAGAGGCCACAACAGTGAGAGGCCTGCGTACTGCAAAAAAAAAAAAAAAATCTTCCAACAAACAAAAGTCCAGGACCAGATGCCTTCACAGGTGAATTCTTTCAAACATTTAGAGAAGAGCTAACACCCATCCTTGTCAAACTCTTCCAAAAAACTGCAGAGGAAGGAACACTTCCAAACTCATTCTATGAGACCATCATCACCCTGATACCAAAACCAGGGAAAGATACTACAAAAAAAGAAAATTACAGACCAATATCACTGATGAATATAGATGCAAAAACCCTCAGCAAAATACTAGCAAACAGAATCCAACAATACATTAAAAGGATCATAAACCATGATCAAGTGGGATTTATCCCAGGGATGCAAGGATTTGGATACTGTAAAACTCTTAGAGTAAAATATATGCGGAACACTCTCTGACATTAACTGCAGCAATATCTTTTTTAATCCACCTCCTTGAGTAACAGAAATAACAACAAATATCGACAATACTTAAAAGCTTTTTCACAACAAAGGAAACCATAAACAAAACAGAAAGACAACCAACAGAATCGGATAAAAATGTTTGCAAATGAAGCAACCAACAAGGGATTAATCTCCAAAATATACAAACAGCTCATGCAACTCTACGTCAGAAAAACAAACAACCCAAGCGAAAAATGTGCAGGAGATCAAACCAGACATTTCTTCAAAGAAGACATACAGATGGCCAAGAGGCACATGAAAAGCTGCTCAACATCACTAATTATTAGAGAAATGCAAATCAAAACTACGAGGCATCACCTCACACTTGTTAGAATAGGCATCATCAGAAAATCTACAAACAAATGCTAGAGAGGGTGTGGAGAAAAAGGAACCCTCCTGCCTGTTGGTGGGAATGTAAATTGATACAGCCACTATGGAGAACAGTATGGACGTTCCTTAAAAAACAAAAAACAGAACAACCATATGACCCAGCAATCCCACTACTGAGCATATAGCCAGAGAAAACCGTAATTAAAAAAGACACATGGGGCTTCCCTGGTGGCGCAGTGGTTGAGAGTCCGCCTGCCAATGCAGGGGACACGGGTTCGTGCCCCGGTCTGGGAGAATCCCACATGCCGCGGAGCGGCTGGGCCCGTGAACCATGGCCGCTGAGCCTGCGCATCCAGAGCCTGTGCTCCGCAACGGGAGAGGCCACAACAGTGAGAGGCCCATGTACCGCAAAAAGAAAAAAGACACATGCACCCCAGTGTTCATTGTAGCACTATTTACAATAGCCAAGTCATGTTAGCAACCTCAATGTCCATCAACAGACGAATGGATAAAGAAGATGTGGTATATATGTACAATGGAATATTACTTGGCCATAAAAAGGAACGAAATTGGATCCTTTGTAGAGACGTGGATGGACCTAGAGACTGTCACACAGAGTGAAGAAAGTCACAAAGAGAAAAACAAATATCGTATGTTAACGCAGGTATGTGGAATCTAGAAAAATTGTACAGATGAACCGGTTTGCAAGGCAGAAATAGAGACACAGAAGTAGAAAACAAACATATGGACACCAAGGGAGGAAAGCAGCTGGGGGTGGGGGAGGGTGGGATGAATTGGGAGATTGGGATTGACATATATACACTAGTATGTATAAAATAGATAACTAACAAGAACCTGCTGTATAGCACAGGGAACTCCACTTTGCTGTAGAGTAGAAACTAACACAACATTGTGAAATGACTATATTCTAATTAAAAAAAACAAAAACAAACAAACAAACAAAAAAACTGCCCAGTCATATGGTTTGGTCCTCTTTAGGCAGAAGAATGGATCTTCTCCAGGGATCTCTGATCAGATCCCTGGAAGCTAATTTATAACAAAGCCCAAAGCTAATGGCTCCCTGGGGCCACAGCAGCATCCACATACAAGGTGTCAAGAGCATCCACATACAAGGTGTCAAGATGAGGAGTGGGCCTTTGGTAAATCATAGAACTACTATGCTGATTAATCCTTCTGCCCACAGTTTTCTTGTTGAAAGCCCTGCCATACATTCCGATGCTGTGTAAAGGTTCCTATTCCGCATGTCCATTACTAGGGAGTAAGCCCAAATCTAGTTTGTTATTCCCCCTTATTCTCTAAAACAGTAATACTTGTATATACATCTAACATATAATTAAATGTTACTTACATAAGAAAAAATGCAACCATATGTAAAAGAATGGTCAATGTGTTACTTTTGTAAGCTAAAAAAAATGGGAATAAATCAAATGTACATCTAGAACATAATTCTAAAGCCATTCAAAAGAATGAGATGGGGATTTCCCTGGTGGCACAGTGGTTAAGAATCCACCTGCCAATGCAGGGGACACGGGTTTGAGCCCCAGTTCGGGAAAATCCCACATGCCACAGAGCAACTAAGCCCGTACGCCACAACTACTGAGCCTGTGCTCTAGAGCCCGCAAGCCACAACTACTGAAGCCAATGTGGCCTAGAGCTTGTGCTCCTCAACAAGAGAAGCCTCCGCGGTGAGAAGCCCCGCACCACAACGAAGAGTAGCCCCCGCTCACTGCAACTAGAGAAAGCCTGTGTGCAGCAATGAAGACCCAATGCAGCCAAAATAAATAATTAAAAAAAAAAAGAAGAATGTGATGGATCTATGTGTACTATGTGTACAGACATTGAAAATACCTAAAATATATATTAGGGGAGGGAAGCAGTCTTCAAATAATGTGATTATGTAATTTTCTGTGTCCCTTCATACATGTATTTACACACAGAAAACTGATTAGATACACCAAAATATTGTTTCTTTAAGTCAGAATGCTAGGTTGCCTGAAATTTTGTAATAGTTTATTACCTTTGTAAACATAAAAATTCGTTACCCTAGTAAATAAAACTTTACTACTTACTACACAAACCCTCTCCAAAACTGAAACAGTCTACTCAGGTTTTTGCCATCATATAATAAATTTCACGCCTTCATCTTATATTCTTATGTTCTATATTTTTCTTTCTTATTTATACTGATATATATGTGTATGTGTAGGTATCTGGGTATTTTATACACCCAGATACATACACATGTTGTGCTATTCTTGATTCCATTCAATCATAGGTCCTCTTTGATTCACTTTTCTTTTCCTTAGCATTAAATAAGAGCAATTTCCTTTAAATCAGTACTAATTACATTGTGTATAATCAAGGGCTGTTCTCATCCAAGTAATAAAAGTTTGCTGTACTAAATATAAAAATGCAGCAACACTCCTCAATCGCGAAACTGGCCTTTCAGATTAGAAAAAAAGTTACAATTTTAAAAATATATTAATCTGGGACTTCCCTGGTGGCACAGTGGTTAAGACTCCATGCTCCCAAAGCCAGGGGCCCAGGTTCGATGCCTCGTCAGGGAACTAGATTCCACGTGCATGTCACAACTAACAGTTCACATGCCACAAAAAAGGAGACCGTGTGCCACAACTAAGGAGCCAGCGAGCCGCAACTAAGGAACCCGTGAGCAGCAACTAAGATACAGTGCAACCAAATAAATATTTTATATATATATATATATATATATATATATATATATATATATATATATGATGTGAAATCTACAAATATCTTGATCAGTTTTATCTGAACATGCTTTACAGGAAGTATTAATATAAACCCAGCTGGAAAGTGGTTTACTGGACAGAATACTGAGGGTTAAGAATCAGACCTCTAATATGACCTCCTTTATCATAATCACCTACAAAGTACCTAAATATATGAAACAAAAAATCTGTGGAATTCAGTTTTGGTAGGTTCCAAACTCATCACCTCCCAATTAATTTGAAACAGTGACACAGAAACATTTAAATTCAGCTTTAAAACTTCTTGAATAACTGAGAGGTTACTTTACATTTGTATTAAATTTTCCATTTCAGTCTAGTAATTTAACATGTCAAGAGAACAATTTAAAGGAACATATTAATTGCGTAGATCTTTGGGATCTTTAAAGAGCAGGGAAATTCAGAAACTCAGAGTATTTCCGCAGAAGCCAGATTCCCTCAGGGCAGGCTTCCATAGTTACAAGGGTCATTGATGCCCCTTAAGAATGTCTTCTTTCCTGGGCTTCCCTGGTGGCGCAGTGGTTGAGAGTCCGCCTGCCGATGCAGGGGACACGGGTTCGTGCCCCGGTCCAGGAAGATCCCACATGCGTGGAGCGGCTAGGCCCATGAGCCATGGCCACTGAGCCTGAGCGTCCAGAGCCTGTGCTCCACAACGGGAGAGGCCACAACAGTGAGAGGCCCACGTACCGCAAAAAAAAAAAAAAAAAAAAAAAAAAGAATGTCTTCTTTCCTGAGGACTCATTATATATCCTAAAAAAAAGCCTGTACACCAGACTTTTTATCAGGTATAGAAGCACTGATTCTATCATTCATGAGATTAGTTCTTATGACAAGAAGACTGTGATTTAGGGCATAGCAAGAAATAAATTCAACCTCTGCGTTCAAGATTAAAAAGAACCTTAAATACAAAACAGCAATGAAAGAAATTACACGAGATAAACAGAAAGACATCCTGTATTTATGGATTAGAAACAATGTGTTAAGACACTTAACACTTCGCAATTTGATCTACAGATTAAATGCAATCTTTATCAAAATCCAGCTACCATTTCTGCAAAAATTGATAAGCTAATCCTAAAATTCATACGAAAATGCAAGAGATACAGAATCGCAAAACAATCTTGAAAATTAAGAAGAGAGCCAGAGAACTCACACTCCTTAATTTCAAAACTTACTACCAAGCAACATTCTTTAAGACAAGTGTGGTACTGGCATGAGGACAGACATAGATCAACAGAATAGAATTGAGAGCCCAGAAATTAGCCTTTACATTTATGATCAATACATTTTCATCAAGACCATTCAATGGGAAAAGAAAAGACTTCAACAAATGGTGCTGGGATAACAGAATATCCACATACAAAAGAATGAATTTACACCCATACCTCATACCACATACAAAAATTAATTCAAAATGGATCAAAACCTAAATGTAAGAGCTAAAACTACAAAACAGAAAAAATGTAGGAGTATATCTTTGTGATCTTGGATTAAGCAATGCTTTCTTACACATGATGCCAAAAGTACAAGCAACCAAAGAAAAATAAATAAATAAAATTGGAATCCATCAAAATTAAAAACTTACGTTTTTCAAAGAATACCATTAAGAAAGTGAAGACAAGCCATGGGAGGTGAGAAAATATTTGCAAATTATATATATGATAAGGAACTGATGTCCAGAATATATTAAAAAACTCTTGCAATTCAACAGTAAAAGGACAACCCAATTAAAAAACAAGCAAAGGACTTGAACAGACATTTCTCCATAGAAGATATACAAATGGCCAATAAGCACATAAAAAGACACTCAACATTATTAGCCATCAGGAAAATGCAAACCAAAACACGATACATCACTTCACACCCACTAGGACGGTTATAATCAAAGACAGAAAATAACAAGCACTGACAAGAACGTGGAGACATTGGAACCTGTATACATTGCTGGTGGGAATGTAAAATGGTTCAACTACTTTGAAAAACAGTTTGCTACCTAAGGAGGCAAAAGACCTGTACTCCAAAAACTATAAGACACTGATGAAAGAAACTGAAGATGATGCAAACAGATGTAAAGATATACTGTGTTCTTGGATTGGAAGAATCAATATTCTTAAAATGACCTTACTAACCAAAGCAATCTGTGGATTCACTGCAATCCCTATCAAATTACCAATGGCATTTTTCACAGAATTAGAACAAAAAATTTTAAAATTTGCATGGCAACACAAAAGATCCCAAATAGCCAAAACAATTTTGAGAAAGAAGAATGGAGCTGGAGGAATCATGCTCCCTGACTTCAGACTATAAAACAAAGCTACAGTAATCAAAACAGTATGGTACCAGCACAAAAAGAGACATATAGATCAATGAAACAGGATAGAAAGCCCAGAAATAAACCCATGCACTTATGGTCAATTAATCTATGACAAAGGATGCAAGAAGATACAATGGAGAAAAGACAATCTCTTCAGTAAGTGATGCTGGGAAAACTGGACAGCTACATGGAAAGAAAAAAATTAGAACATTCTCTAACACCATATACAAAAATAAACTCAAAATGGATTAATCACCTAAATGTAAGACCAGATACTATAAAAACTCCTAGAAGAAAACTCAGGCAGAACACTCTTTGACATAAATTGTAGCAATATTTTTTTGGATCCATCTCCTAGAGTAACAGAGATAAGAACAAAAATAAACAAATGGACCTAATTAAATTTAAAAGCTTTTGCACAGAAAAGGAAACCATAAACAAAAAAAAAAGACAACCTATGGACTGGAAGAAATTATTTGCAAACAATGCTACCAACAATGGATTAATTTCCAAAGTACACAAACAGTTCATACAGCTTAACATCAAAAAAAGAAAACTCAATCAGGACTTCCCTGGTGGCGCAGTGGTTAAAAGCTGCCTGCCAATGCAGGGGACACGGCTTTGTCCCCTGGTCCTGGGAAGATCCCACCTGCACGGAGCAACTAAGCCCATGCACCACAACTACTGAGCCTGCAAGCCCTAGAGCCCGCACACCACAACTACTGAGCCCACGCACAGCAACTACAGAAGCCCGCATGCTCGAGGCCTTGCGTGCAGCAACTACTGAAGCCCATGTGCTTAGAGCCCATGCTCCACAACAAGAGAAGCCACCTCAACGAGAAGCCCACACACCACAATGAAGAGTAGTCCCCACTCGCCGCAACTAGAGAAAGCCCTTGTGCAGCAACAAAGACCCAATGTAGCCAAAAATAAACTAATTAAATTTTAAAAATAAAATCCAAAAATGGGCAGAATAAAAAAAAAATTTTTTTTAAGGGCAAAAGACCTAAATAGACATTTCTCCAAAGAAGACATACAGATGGCCAACAGGCACATGAAAAGATGCTCAATATCACTCATAATTAGAGAAATGCAAATCAAAACTACAACGAGGTATCACCTTACACCAGTCAAAATGCCCATCATTAAAGTCTACAAACAATAAATGCTGGAGAGGGTGTGGAGAAAAAGGAACCCTCCTACACTGCTGGTGGGAATATAAACTGGAGCAGCCACTATGGAGAATAGTATGGAGGTTCCTTAAAAAATGATCCAGCAATCCTATCCTGGGCATATATTCAGACAAAACTCTAACTCAAAAAGATACATGAACCCCAATGTTCACAGCAGCACTATGTACAATAGCTAAGACATGGAAGCAACCTAAGTGTCCATCAAGGACAGATGAATGTATAAAGATGTGGTATGTATATACATATGGTGTCTCTATATGATAGAATATTATTTGGGCATAAAAAGGAATGAAGTACTGATGCATGCTACAACAAAGATGCTAAAACTTGAATACATTATGCTGAATGAAAGAAGTCAGACACAAAAGGCCACATATTGCATGATTCCACTTATACGAAATGTTCAGAACAGACAAATCCATAGAGATATAAAGTAGATTTGTCGTTGCCAGGGTCTAGAGGAAGAAGAAAATGGGAAGCAATGAAATGTTTTGGGATTAGATAGCAGTGACACTGCACAACTTTGTAAATATACAAAAAACCACTTAATTGTACACTTCAAAAGGGTGAATTTTATGTTGTATGAATTGTCTCAATAAAGCTGTTATAAAATTGAAAAGAACTTTGAAAATCCTAGTGCAAAAAGTATCTGATATACTTCTTCAGAGAAAAATGAAGTTCACCTTTTAAAACTGGCCTGAAATTCAATAATTCATAATCAATAATGCCTATGATATATATTTTAAAATATTCAAATACATCAGATGTCAAAAAAAAAAGCAAGCTTAACTCACCCTCTTTTCACTTTTGTGAAATCAAATGCAACTTGTCTGTATGAAACTGCTTTTTCATTTAGATATCTACTATACCGCCTAATAAAGGTAGACATATCATATCCTGTAAGAAAAGAAACAGAAAAGGTTTCATAAATTATTAAAATCCCAATTAGCTTAGAAAACTAACTCATTTCATCCAATGGCCATATTGTCTTGTTATCCCACCTTCAATTTAGTGATGTAAATTAAGTGACATTAAAATCTCTAATACTTAACATTTTTAAAGTCAGTTATGTCATATGTGGCTTAGAAAAATCTTCCCCCTTAGAATTTCACTAAAATAATAATTCTGTTTTACTTCTGACCAATATTCCTATCTTTTAGTTATCATGAATTGAAAAGCCTGTTTTCTTATACTACCTGATAAACTCATAACTCAAATTTAATGTCCTATGGAACCACAACCCCACTCCTTAAATCATTAATCAATTTAATAATTTTCATACTTACCAATCTTTAGTTGCACATGACTTAGAACAATTATAACTTATGTGTGCCAACCTTATAAGTAGTAGAGAAAATTACTGCATAGTACAATGAAAGAAATGGCAATATGCAAGTTTAAGGCCCAACAAAAAACAATTATGTGAATGTTTTCAACTAAACTTTCAAAATGAATACCTAAATCATTCTAAGATTTTGTTTCATCACAATCATGAGATTTGAAAACTTCAGCACCATAAAATCTAATCAATATTATTAAAAAAAAAACAACAACTTGTGTTTTAGCTATTGCCTGGCTCAGTGAGGTCTACAAATTTTTGCTTCTCATTGTAAAAGCAGGTCCATTCTATCATTCTATTTTAGGTCATCTTCATCTAACACATTCAACTTTAGTTGTTGATGGTCTCTGCTACTTTAAAAAGATAATACCAAAACAAGCAAAAAAAAAAAAAAAAAAAAAGAAAGAAAAGTAAAGTGACTGGATTTAATGTTATCACCAATTCATTTATTCAGCAAATATTTCTTGAGTGGCTACTAACTTGCCACTGGAGAAAAATCAGTAAATAGAAAAAAAAAATCACTGCCCTCAGATATTCTCATAGCTACTAGTGCATTTTATAAGGTGTTACATACTCACATTCTTCAGCTCTTTAGTTAATACTGTTCCCTCTAATCCACTCTACTCCATCCTCACTAATGGGAGAAATCTCTCTTATCCTTCAAGGCTCAATCTCTGAAACTTTCCCAGAACTCTTTGTGCTCCCATATTATTCTTACTCCAAGTACAGCTCAAAGCTACTAGATGTACACAGTGTCTATCTCACTCACCAGACTGGACGTTTATATTATATACACCCAGTATATATTTAAGAAAACATATCAGACTCCACCCAACAAAATACATCAGCAATCAAAACTACAAAAACACCACTGAATTATATACTTTTAATTACCATTTCAGTCTTACCTTCATAATCTCTTTAGAATATGAGCTTTAAATAAAAGGCCCAAAAACTGTTCTCTACATAAAAGGAATGAAAGCCTTAAAACCTTATCACTAGAAGTGCTTAATTTCCATCTTAAGAAAGTAGAAAATCAGTAGCTAATAAGACACAAAAAACCCACTTGGACATATGCATATTTTCTGCTCTAGAGTAGTGGTTTGCATATTGCTTTCCACAGACTCTCATAGTTCAAATGAACTGAATAAGGGGGAAACCAGAAATAAAAATATGAGCAGGCAGAGTTTTCTCCATGTTCCGGAAAACATAGCAGCTCCAGTTTCATCTGTTATATATATCTAGCTTATATTTAAGATTTTATTTGAGGGCTTCCCTGGTGGCGCAGTGGTTGAGAGTCCGCCTGCTGATGCAGGGGACACGGGTTTGTGCCCCGGTCTGGGAAGATTCCACATGCCGCGGAGCGGCTGGGCTCGTGAGCCATGGCCGCTGAGCCTGCGCATCCAGAGCCTGTGCTCCGCAACGGGAGAGGCCATGGCAGTGAGAGGCCCGCGTACCGCAAAAAAAAAAAAAAAAAAAGATTTTATTTGAAAAAGGGATTCCATTGCTTCATTTTTTTCCCCCTTAACTATTTAAGGCATTATATCTCTCATTAAAGTAAAATCAATCTTATAACACTTGGTCCTATGTATAGATTACTGACCTTCCAGAATCTCTGGAAGACTGGGTATTCAATTCATTCTAATTAATACTTCCATCTGCCAAAAGTAAATAAGTATTGAACTGGACAGTTCCTAAACACAAACACAGTTAGTCACTAAATTCCATTGATTTTTATTGCCACAAAAGCCGCAATTCAAGCCCTCATTAACTCTCTACCAGATGACCAAAATAATGACCAGAGCAGTCTCAAGGTCTTTAAGACTTTATCCACTCGAATCCAGCCTGCACTGTGCTATGGTGCTTTCTTTATAACACACACTCCCTCTCTCCCCCTCCCTCAACTCAAAAAAGTTTGATGGTTTCTCGCTGCATTACAAAATCCCAACTATATCAAAATCTTCTGTGCATGATTTTGGCCCCAAACAGCTTCTTGAGGGCTATCTGTCACTACATGTTCTCTAATACCTCAACCTACATTCTATTCACATTCATTTGCTCTATAAATGTTAAACACCCCATGCTCTTTCTCTTTCACATCCACGTCCATCTGTGTACCTTTGCTTAAGCCAACTCATGTTCTCACCCATCTTTCAAAGCGCAGCACACATCTCACAGATCTCTAAAGATACTTCCCAGTTGAACCTTATTGCTGAGTATTCCTTTAGTATGTCTTAGTATGGTCTTAGTATGTCCTTTATGAGGCTCTTCCTAGAGTTAACATTCTATAATGCTAACAGCCTAGTTCTGGAACTAAGTATAACAGATCCCATTAAGACAGAATGTACATGGAGGGTGAGAATACCAGATTACAGCAATTTCAACTTACTGAATTAAAAGTAAAATAAATAACAGGTAAGTATCAATGAACAATTCATCTGAATAACACATTATGCTTACCTTTGCTACTAAAATGTATGATATTCCCAACTACATTTCTTGGAATAAAGCATAAAATAATAAGAACAACAACAATGAAAGCAGATACTTACATAGTGTTTCCTATTTGCCAGGCATCACTCTAGGCACTTTACATGTATAACTAGGTTAAGCCTCATGATAATCCTACAGGGTGGGTGCTATCATTATTCCTGATTTTACAGATGCAGAGAGGTGAAGTAACTTGCTCAAGTTTATGCAGTTGGTAAGTGTTACAGATGGGATTTGAATGCAGTCCGTCCAGTTCCAGAACCCATGCTCTCAAACTGCTACCTTATGCTACTTTTCAAAAAGCTCTGGGTGTCAAGTAGTGAAGTCCATCTTTATCTTCACATGAAAATAGTTTTTCCTTCCCTACAACCCTCACTAAAACATGAGGTTCCTCCATAGCACATGTTCTAAAGGAAAGAGTTCAACTCTGCAGTAATCCTCAAATGGGGTCACTCTTGATTTTCTATAATGAATAAGTTGTTTTTACCTTGCAATCCACTTTTATCCAAAAAATTGCTTAAGTTAAACAATGTGTTTCTTGAAGCCAAATACTGAATAAAACGCTGGGGAAAAAAAACAAACAAATAATTATGTCAAATAGTACTGCCATCTAAGAAACTCTAATTTGAGAGTTAGGGGAGAAACTGGTGGTTAACACATTCCATTAATCTTATCTAGTTTAAATTTATCATCCTCAATCCTCCTAAAAACATAAAATATATTTTTCACTAGCATGCAGGAATTTATTAAAGTCTAATGCCCACAGCTATGGTATTAAAATAAAAGGAAACAGGCACTTTTAAACTACAAGCAGTAATTTTTGGCTTTACTATAGCATATTATGGCTATAGTTAATCATACTCAGATGGTGCCTTTATTTTACACAGATACCTGGTGACTCAACAGTTTTTATGACTTTTTTTAAAAAAACAAAATACCTGTAATCATACTGGAGTATAATATCACAGACATCCTCTTACCCACTGTCCAGATTAAACACATTACCATAATCACTTCAGACCCCTTACAGAATCAAATTACAGAGTATTGAAGACACGCGCCTTCAAAACCATTCCCTTCCTTCCCTCCCTCTTCAGAGGCAATGGCTTTTCTGAAGTAGGTTTACATCATTCCCACAAATGTTTTTACAATTTTACTACATATATAAGTATCTATAAACTGTACATAATTTTGTTTTCTATTTTAAATTTACAGAAATACCATACTGTACTTATTCTTTTCCACTGTGATTTTTAACAACTTCTTCCCAAGAATTATTAATACATGTACATCTAGTTCATTCATTTTAAACAATGTTTGAGCATTTAAATGAACTACTATATCATTATGTATCCATTTCTATATGGATATCTAAATTCTTTGCAATTTCACCATTATTAACAATGTTTCACTGACATCTTTGAACTGGTCTCCCACCTGCAAACATACAAGAGTTTCTCATGATATATACTTAGGGTTGAATTGTTGGGTCAGTATGCGTATGAAAGTACATTTTCTCAAAATACTGTCAAAACCCTCTCCAAAGTGCTTACCACAGAACACTACCTTAGCTTCCCTTTACATACAACCTCTAAAATAGCTAAAGAAACTCCTTTCGATTTCCTTTAAAAGGATTACTTTTTTGTGAATGTATGCAGAGGATTATTATCAATTTTATGCACATCATCACTTCTCTGACTCAATCTTGTTCATCAGAGATCACTCCAAACAAACCAGGATTTTGAAAAACAATTTGTAAATCGAAGGCTCCTGTTTCATCATTTATCCTAAAATAACCTGTTTCAAAAAGGTGTTAAAATATCCTAAGAAAACATTACACTCTATGATTTTTTATAAGTTTTGATCATTCTTTTTTGTGGGGGCCTGTCCTGTGCATTATAAGATGTTTAGCATGCCAGTAGCATCCCCTCCAGTTATGAGCAATGGTCCCTTGGGGATGAAAATCACTCTCCGCCCTTGCCCTATTTGAGAACCACTGTTCTATGTAATTTCCAACACCATAGCATAGTGAAATCCTATGCATACTCTCTTACAGACTAATAACACCTGCCAATGAAAAAACCTGAGGGCTGTACAAACTAGCACCAAAAAAAGAGCAGAGCATTGGATTTCTCTTAGCTGCTGACAGGAAACTAGAGTTTCTCTGAAAACCACTACTGAAATGCTACCTTTCTCTTTCTATCAGTCAACTGTAAGGAATGACAATCAACTTTCTGGGTTTTTTGCCTTTATAAAGTTTTTGCTTCTGGTATTATCACCTTATTTACCTCTGAAAGTCACCACTGATAGTGTGCCTCTTTATCCAGCATTGTAGTTGGTTATATTTGTGGCTTTTTCTTTTTAAAGAATAAATTATATATATATTTTAAAAGGTAAAAAATACATACAAGCCTGAAATTCTTCTGAATAAATGATCATGATCTTAGACAAACACATTCCTGATGAAAATAGAAACTAATATCCTAGTTAAGATCAAAATGTTTCGAGTTACACGGAGGTTAGTATATCCAAATTTTTCTATTGACTCTATATACTGCTTATAATGAATGAGAAAGCAACTGAGTAACATATGTCCTAAAAATGGACACGTCTGTTACCTAAGTAATCATATTTCAGGTAACGCCTCTGGAACTAATTTTTAAAACTTAAGAACTACAAATAAAATCATTCAATGTGGTACTGGAACAGTGAATAATCAGAAAACTAAATTTCCAGGAAAGAGAAGAATTAAGAAAATGATGGACCATATGAGCAATTATGTAGTCATTAAAGATGATAAACAGAAAGAACACAGAACATGGAGATGCTTCTTATGGTGTGATATGTAAAAAAGTTAAATATAATATTTCATATAGATTATGATTATAGCTATAAAAAATACTTTGGACAGGACCAGAAAGGAACACCAAAACATGCAAACAGATCTGTTGCAATGTAAGAGTTATGGGTAAATTTCTGCTTTAATTCTGAACTCTACTGATGTTCTCTTTGGTATCTGTCAAAGATAACAGCAGAGTCTCATGACTGCAAAACCCAAAATAAAGAGTAAAGTGATGGATGTCAGAAAGTCATGTTTATAAATCTGACAGAATAAAGTCCCTCCCCATCTCTGTGGGAGCTATCTCCCAGCAACCAGTGGTTTGCATTTTTCTAAGGCACATACCAAGGTACTAGATTTATCTAGTTCCATTCAAATTTTCTTTTAACATAATTTAAAATATTCCTTTTGACAGAATTTTACAAGTAAGTATGCTAGGCTGGGAAAATCACCTAAGGTAAGAACTCAAAAATTAGCTATCATGGAAAACAAGATGATTCTCTCCAAACAGTAAATTGAAAAAGCTTATGCATCTTATTTGTTACCCTTTATTGGGAAACAAAGGCTTTAGACACAACTCTTTGCTGAAGAAGGCATTCTTCAGTCAGTGTCCTCAGCAAAATGCCATCTTAGTCCTTAATATCACAGCCTTGAACTAGGCAAAGAGCGTCTATAGACAACTACATCAGATCAGACAGAAATCTGGTTGGGCTATGATTAAAAAGCAAATGAAAATAGATGAACATACAATCTATACACAAAGGCCTGCAAAAATCAGTGATGCTTATAGAACCTATCTCTAGGCATTAATCTTTGCTTCTTGATCCCATTACTGAAAGTGCCCTGTGCTCTGACCCATTTTCTGCTTTCTGACTTAAAGGCCATCTTTCCTCAAAGTGTAGGGTCTACAGTTATATTTCTGTATAAGCACCTTGCCCTTTTTACCTATATTATTCAGTTGCTATAGCCATTTCTGTAGTGTCAGTGAAAGAAACTAGCTGAATCAGTCAACTCCCCAGTATACTTCTTAACTAAAAATACTGCTTACCTCATTTCCATACACCATTAAATGATGAGTTGTAATGAGAGATTTGAAGACCACCACCCAACTACTGTTAGTAGTTCTTTCAAATAAACTGTCTGCCAACTGCGGGATGTTCACATTCATCTCATTTGTGCACTGAATTAAGTCTGCAATAAAAAAAAAATAATTTACTCTGGCTTTCATTTATTTTTAATGCTAGATCTGCATACTAATAGGGTAAAGATCTAAAAAGAGTGGAGCAACAATGGACAGTTTGCAGAAGTTGTTAAAAATTTCTCAAGAGAACAATTGAGACAGTACTTCTACCTGAGAAGTAAACAGGGCATTGATTAATATCACACAATTGATCAATAATACCAGAAAGTAAATCAAACTCCTTTCACCCTTAAGTATTTTATTTATCTCAAAAGGAACTGTTTCAAGGCCTTGAGTAACACTTTCAGTTCTCTACTCATAAACCTTCAGAGTTTCAATACTAATATTATTCATCCCCTACATTTAAAAAAAAAACTTTAAAAATTCATACATATGGAAGCATAAGCAAGCTGAGGTTCAAACACTTTATTAATATCCCCCCCAGAATGCTGTGTTTGCACTAATAGAAAGAGCAGATATGTGGTCTGTGAGTGGATAGGATTCTCAGTTTGTTTATATAAAATAATTCTCATTCTTTTCTCCCTTCAGTTCTACTGAGTTAGCTCAGTTTTCACTTGATATCAACTAGCTAACACTGACAAACAAAACTGAAAATGAACTGAAAGTTTCTCAATGCAATAAATTTCCAAAGAAGTGATCCAGGAATTCTACTCGATTATTACTCTGAACAGTTAAAACAATGTAAGTTCTAATTTTATATTTTAAAATATAAATAATTGGAAAGCATTACCATAAAATCATCTAATACACAATTGATTTAGCACCAAAACTGAAAAAAAAGTTAATATACCTCAGAGTTTCACCTCCAATCTGCTTCAGAGATATTACTGGCAAATTCAATGAAGAAAATACAAAATATGGTCCAATTTAGAGACTTAATGAAGAGGAAGACCAAGAAATGAGTTGTTTTATTTTTAAAGTATGCATAAAACAAAGTGTATAAATACCTCAGTTATAACTACCATAAAGGGGAAAAAATTAGTTATCTGTGACTCATCAGCAGTTTTGTCCACTTTTAACCTTTAGTACCTAATGATTAAATATGAATTCAAGCGACCTAACTTGGCCGTGATTGCTAGTAAGAAACATCAATGTTAACTATGACCGTTTATCTGCTTATAATCTTTCAAAAATGTTTGTTCTAATAGGTCTAATTACTATACAAAGTAACATTTAATAAGCAAATGCATTTTAGATAAGCAGTTACCCTGGCCCACAATGCCTGAAGAACAAAGCACAAAACAGTCAAACAGAATGCCCATGGAACAGAACACAAGGTTTTCACAATTGAGACTACCTGCAACAAAAATTAAATAGTACATTCAACTTGGTTTGTATGGCTCAGCTTCTGATATTTTACTTCTGGTATTTTATAATTTGACCTCTGCCTTCTCTGAAACTTCTTGAATAGTACTTTATACCTGTCCTATGGTACTGAATATACTGTACTTGCCTTATTCCCAAAGATAAATTTTCTGTCTCTCTCAAAATATAATTTACTGGGGGCAAGGCCTATCCATGTCTTGCTCATTCTGAATCCTTTAAAACTTCAAGCACAGTGGTCAAGTTCTGAACTTTATAAGAAGTTATACTTCTAGCTTCCTTTTTTCCCATGTATTTATCCTTATATATTTTTCTATATCCTTCTAGAAACTATCTTGATAAGCTATTCAGTTCTTAAATATAATAGTTACTTTCTCACAATGACATCAAGTCATTTTACTCCTCAGAATCTTATTTTAGTTTCCAAAATTGAACCTGTCACAAAATTTCTTGTCGCAATACTTGCTCAAAGGTGCTCCTACCTGTGTGTGTGTGTTTATAAACACTCCCTAGAGCCAATCAGTAACCAAGTCTCTTAAACCTCTAGCAATCCCACCTTCTCCTCTCCAACCCGTTATCACTGCCAAAGCCAGAGTTCAGATCCTATTTTTCCTTAACTAGAGGTCACCACTTCCTAGAGCATTCAGAAATTGGGGAGAGTGATTACCACGCTCTCTGAGGAGTTTTACTGGCACTTAATGTCAAGGGTGAGGGAGACTGTCATGCAATGCACAATTAACACTCCACAATTAAAAATTACCCCACCCAAAACTGTCCCCACTGAGAAAATACTGGACTGACTGGTCTCTTCACTTCTAACGATACCTAATTTGGGGTCTTACCCACGCCACACTTCCAAACATTCTCTAAACTGGCCATAAACTGACCTATAACACAACACTGACTGTCACTGCCTAACCTCAATGATGTCCCAACTGCTTACAGGATTGGCATACATTTCATCTTTGTCCATATCCTCCT
Organism: Mesoplodon densirostris; assembly: GCF_025265405.1. Classification (NCBI taxonomy): domain Eukaryota; kingdom Metazoa; phylum Chordata; class Mammalia; order Artiodactyla; family Ziphiidae; genus Mesoplodon; species Mesoplodon densirostris. The sequence continues at coordinate 47,626,264 of NC_082667.1, read as the reverse complement.
TCTTGAACCTTAGCTTCCAACACAGAACCACCTTCCAGTGTTCTGTAATGTACCTTGCTGTTACACAACCAAATCCTTCCATTCTTGCTCATTCTTCAAAATGAATGATGTCTTTTCCTTTGGGAAATCTTCTCCTCCACAGACTAAGGTACCCGCCAAACAGACACTAAAGCTGGTACCTAATTCTACATTTTAATTATTTACTTCCACATCATTCTCTTCTTCTAGAATGAGAGATTTTAAAAGTAACCTGCAAACACTTTTGTTAGTAATTTCCATACTCTTAATCAGGGAGGGAAGTAAACTGCTAGATTAGTCAGATAGAGCCTGATCCTAAATGAAGCCAAAAGTATAGATTGCAGTTTCAACAACTACAGTATTTTATATATTAGAATATATATATTCTATCTATGCTACATTCCCTTTGTGATCAGCTCTCCTCTCTGCAGCGCTTTGCTTCAGTTACACTAATGTCTCCTTTGCAATGCCTCCCACGAGTCAAGTACCCTTACCTCAGGAGCTCAGTACTTCTGTTCCTTCTGCCTAGAATACTCTTCTCCCAGATATCCACACTTCTCTTACTCCCTGGCTTTATTACTACAGATCTTTGCTCAAATGTCATCCATCAGAAGAACATCTCTCAATATTTATAAAAAGTAATAAAGCCTTAAGGGCACTCCTCTACCTCCATACCCTCACTATACCCGCTTACTCTGCTTTATTTCTCTCCAAAGCACTTATCATCACCTAACTTATTTTAATTTGTTTAATGTCTTTCTCTCCCAATTAAAGTATAAGTTCCATGTAGGTAGGGCTCTATTATGTTCTCTGCTGTATCCCCAAAGGCCGAGAATAGTGCAACGCATACAGTGGTCACCCATACTTTTTGAATAAATACACTTATTTTAGTATGCGGGAGGACAGTCGTAACAGGACCATCCAAAATGGTATTTTTTACGTAGACTAAACCAACGATCCACAACTCTCTGCACAACCTGCTGTTCCCAAAAAGTTGAAAAACAAACCTGAGCCCATCGCATGTAAAAATTTTCAATTTCAAGTTAAAGGGGATCTAACAATTAATGGTTTATCGTAATGCTATGAAAACTATATAGTATGCTTTAGAAATGACCACATAAAAACTGAAGGAAAACTCCAGAAGCTAAAATGTAACACTTCACATATAACAGGAGAAATGAGATAAGAGTTCATGCATGAATTCAGAGTAGACCAAAAGCAAAACCAAAGATATACAAACATTACTGGGAGAAAAAATACTGCACGGGTTATACAAACTCCGCAGAACACACTTCCCCATAGTACTTTAACTCAACCAGTCATTTTCTCCAGGGGTAATTTTTCCTCTGAACAATGTTTCTACTATAGTAGTAACCTGAAAATGCTTTTAAGTCTGAGCTCCAACAACTCAGGAAGGAAAATGTTTTCCCCACCTCTGACTAACCAAAAGCAAACTGTTTCAAACAAAAGTCAAGCATATCATAGGAATCTTGATAGCTACTGCTTTTTTCATTCTCAATCCAGATTTCACTTCTTAAAAAGCACAAACTTGGTATTAAACTTCCTTTACCAATCAAAAGGCCTCCAAAGTAGAAACTCATATTTTCTTTTAGCTATTTACCTTACAAATATTAAAAACTGTAAAACCTTCTTTAATATTACATTAGTAACAAATTCTAAACTCTACACTCAAAAAACAACTACTATATGGCATATAGATTCTCTGCTTTAGGTAGGTGAGAATTCATGAGGATTTCCAGTATTTAAGGGCAGGGAGAAAATAGGCCCACTATGGAAATGAAGAGCATTTTTCCATACAGAGACAGCAGAAGGAACCAATCCCTACTATATTAAAAAAATGTTCTCACTTCTATTATTTAATATGCCTCTCCAACAAACAAGGTCTGGGGTAGATAAAATAAATGTTAATTGTATTAACACAGGTTAGGTGCTTACCCATAGGTAAGGTCACAGGAGCTCACTACTAAATATAACAGATTTATTAATAGAATTAAATTTTTGTAAAAGATAAGGGTGCTTGGAAACATATACGAAGTGAATACCCAACCAGCCAATTTAATGCAAGTTCTAAATTTCTAGCTAACTAAAAACAAAAAAACAGAAAGAAAAGTAGTGAAATGCAAAAAAAAAAATATTTTGTATTCAAGGGAAAATGTTCAGCAAAGTACAAAAACTCAGAAGTAACTAGTTACCAGATAGTTTCATTAATCTTACAGCCGTATTTGTACAACAGGCCACACATCTGTATAGACCTCCCCAGGCAAAGTTCACCAACTTTAGAAACTTACAGGACTTGGGGCTGACTTCCACAGCAAGTCAGGCAACCCAGCCAGTGGCATGCACCATTAGCAGAATGTAGAGGCCTCAAGTTCCCATCTAAACAGGCACTCTCTAGGCTATATCAAAACTATGCTGACACCCAAGTAGATTTTCTAATAAATGAGCTTGCCTAAAACTCGTCTTTAAAATAAAAAAAATTTATATATATATATATATATAATCATTTAGCCACATATCATCGTCTCTTTCAAAAGGGTCACTTTGAAAGATACTCTTTTTGCAAATGCTTTCATAATTGATTTTAGTAACACAAGACTGACTTTGTCAACCATCCAGAAAACTGGAGACACACTCAGTTTGGAAGGCAAATTAAGTGGTTCATCAAATGTTCCTTCACTGATCAGATCTCTGAAATTTTCCC